>NC_064920.1:1107253927-1107619760 GCF_023897955.1 Schistocerca gregaria | reverse complement strand
TTTTCAAAGTCGAAATTTGTGTTAACTACCGGAAATAGGTTTGAACTCTAAAGTCTCTGACCATTTTCAAAAAATGGTTCAAATGGCTCTGAGCACTGTGGGACTTAACATCTACGGTTATCCGTCCCCTAGAACTAAGAACTACTTAAACCTAACTAACGTAAGGACAGCACACAACACCCAGACGAGGCAGAGAAAATCCCTGACCCCGCCGGGAATCGAACCCGGGAACCCGAGCGCGGAAAGCGAGAACGCTACCGCACGACCACGACCTGCAGACGACCTGTTTCAATTACAATAGATAATAATAATTTTTATATTACTGACACTGACAGTCTCAAGGTGGAAAATATTTTTAATATGTGAAGGTAGTAAGTAATAGTAAATGTAGCCCGCCGGTTAGCTGCTCAGTCTAACGCGCTGCTTCCCGAGTGGGAAGGCGTGCCAGTCCCTGGCACTAATCCAGTGTCGAGCTGCGGTGTGCCGGCGAGCCTGTGGATGGTTTGCAAGGTGGTAGTCCATCTGCCTCTGCGAATGCGGGTTCGTTCGTCTTATTCTGCCTCAGTTACAATGTGTCGGCGATTGTTGCACAAACACTGTCGCCATGTGCGAGCACACCATAATTACTCTACAATGCAAACACTGGGGTTACACTCGTGTGGTATGAGACGTTCCCGGTGGCTCCACTGGGGGCCGAACCGCACAATAACCCTGGGATCGGTGTGGGTCGGCGGTGGGGTAGGTGGACTGCTGTGGCGTGTTGTGGGCTTGTGAACTAGAGATGGGCAAACTCGTTCATCCTTGGGAACTAGTTCACTGCTGATCGTTCTTTTTTGGCAACCGTTTATTTTTACTCGTTCACCGTTCATTTGTGCTTGGTATATGGTTCTTATGAAAAACCGAAAACTAATAGTGTAGGTGACTCTTGCCTCCCTCCTGGAGTACAGAGTTTTTATTCATTACAGAATTCTTACACACATTTAGAAGTAATTTCTGTGATTCTGCACAACCTCTCGTTTAGCCAACTGTAGGCTTGTGTGGCTGATCGCAGGGAAATAACATAGGGTGGCGCACGGAAAACCGCGCCCGAGTACGGACTGCTCACCAATTACGAGCAGATACAACAAACAGACAAACATGTAATAATTAGGCAGTGAAGAAATAACAAGCTAATGCAAGCAACAATTGCGAAGCAATCGATGACGATGTGTAGAGAGCTGGAGAAGAGAACATGAATATCTCACGCGACGCGCATGGGCTGGCTATAGCTCATGTAGTCTTGTAAACCTGTTGCTGGCTGTTTCCCAACTTAATAGACCACAAGTGTCTTGTTTAAAATTCTTCGTTTCGACTTCCACTACATAGCTACGCTATGTTGTAAACAATAATCGTTTACACCCTATATACACTTCACGTTGCCTCTGGATTCGTAGGCGAAGTAGAGACTTTATGGAAGCAAAAAATAAAATGTGTTTTTCACATACTTGAGTCACACGCTTAGTAAAAATTAGGTTTTTATGTTGCATTATTAAAGGTAGTGCAGCAATAACAACAATAATAATCATTAAGTTCGCAGTAATAAAGTTTTCGGTTTGAAAGCTCCTTCTGAACAAATGTTTTTGAGATAATAAGTAAATACGATTTTATGGCAATCTATTTCTTTTCAAATGGAGAGGCACCGCTTTTCCTACTGAGCAAAAATGACCCACAACCCACTTTTTATCCAAAGAAACCAAACTAGCAGGTAATGCAAATTGGAAACAACCAAACTTAAAAATAATTACAGCCTTCCAAAATGTAATGTTTTGTATATGAAAGATACACGCAAATCGTTTTATATGAATTTTCTTACGCTAAAAATTAAGCAAATTATTGAAAGTTAGCTGCTAAATCAAGTCGATGAAAACAAAAATAAATGAATTCTAAAAAAACTTGCCTTGTTATAAGTATGTCTTCGGTTGTTCATCGATATAATGAAGTGAGCTGATATGCCCTTTTGTTACCTGAAAAGTCATACCTATTACACACAACGTAATTTTTATGTAATTTACGTAACTATAAAATACTTTTTGATTACCGGTCGTGGACGCTTAATAGCGAGAATCAAGTGGAAGAACAGTTTGGAACACGGGTAAAATAGACGAGCGCAGTGAACGAAACGAACAATTGGATACTGAACTAACAAGGAGAAATCGGCTGTGAAACTGAGACAGGTGGTCGTTGAACGACGAGTGCGGCCGAGGGAGGCCGAGACTGAGACGAGCACGCGACCGAGGCTGGAACGAGAACTGCCGAAGTGACCGCCGCGACCGAAGTGAACTAGTGAACTATGAACCGATCGTTCCTCGTTTCCGCGAACTATAAGTAGAACGCCGCGACCGTAGTGAACTATGAACCGACCGTTCCTTGGAATACGTTCCTCGGTCATTTCGTTCATCTTGGTGAACCGTTCCTTTGCATCCGTTCGTTCGCGAACTACCCATCTCTATTGTGAATCACTGACGGCCGTGGCGGGACTAAGCCTCTCCATAGTATCTAGGTCCCCGGTTCAATACACAATACACGAATAGTAAATGTACAGAAACAGAATATGAGTATTTCGAAACGGTAAGAAAACTTAAGTGAGAGAAAGAAGATGATACCAGTTGAATGTTTTACAGATTTTGTGAAGGGCAAGTGATACTGACATGGATGTATCTTGCATAATAGTTTGTGATAATAGTAGAGTTGGACCGTTACTATCTTGAGGAACCTACTTGAGTACCTCTGTACTCATGGATGAAGGTCAGTTTGTCTTATCCTGTTTTTTTACGTGGCGAGTCAGTCGGGATCACAGTATAGCGCTGCAATGTAATCTGAAACTGTAAATGATACTCTATAGAGGGAATGAGTTTTTCTGCTGTTCTTGTTTTCTAATAGATTGCTTGTTAAGAATTAATAGTAATTGTCGCAATAGTACCTGCTGACACTATGCAGTACCTACGGTTGCAGCCACGCTTGTCTTTACGACGATAGCTGCATACAAAGCGTTGAGGAAATGACGCTTCTCATGTAAGGACACAAGTGTTGATACCCGAAGTTGATGTATCAGCTATTCTAGAAGGGCCCAGTACAGTATTTATTTTTGTATTTATCTAAGTCTCCTAAGGACCAAGTAAAGTTTTGTAGCACATATAACGAGGTTTTGAGAGTTACGTTGTTAGATCAATACCTAATACTAGTGGTTATTTTCTTTACAAATTTCTCTTTGGTTAATAACATCAGCCTCTTCTAAGCTTCTTTCTCTCAGGGATATTGTCTTTTCTTATCACTTTTACTTACGTGCATAAGTAAATATGAAACGGGTTCTTGAAGGGCCTCAGTTATTCATGTACCAACTTTAGATTTTGAACGTGATGACTAAAATATAGTTGCCGTTAACTGAATTGGATGTAATTTTCATAGTTTCTATTTATTGATTGCAAAGCAAGGCTCGAGAGAATTGTTGCTGTGGAGCGACCAAGATAAAAGTTACTGAACTCATGGAATCTGTATAGTTTTAAAAACATGAACTTTAACGTAAATTAATTATCTGTTGCAATTTAAAAAGGTTCTTATAACGAAATCTCTCGCATTTACAGTTACTGTTAACGCTGAAAAATAAATTAATACTTCGGCGCGTATTGGCCGACCAGAGGCTGCATCGGAAGATGAGCTTCTCGCAGCGCAAATTACTGAAAAATGCTTATTAAAAATAACTAGCCACTGCGAGCATATGAGGTGACAACTATTACAAAGAAATTCATTTTGTAATAATAATAAGTTTATTTTAGCAATAAATACGAATAACTTACGTAAAATATGTGTAGCCGCTCAATGGCTGCGTTCCGTGTAGCGAAACAAAACAGTGTGTGTACCACCAAATACGACGTAACGTTAGCGACAGCCCCTGACGGTGCACAAGTCCCGCCCAATCAACCCCCTCCACACCAATCCATATCCTAAGCCCGCCCATGGTCTGCCTCATGTTCCAAAATAAAAGTTGTTCGCATCACGGATGTGCCAGTCATAACAAGGGAGAAAATCAGTAGTTAGTACGAAATACAATCTTTCAGTTCCATTGTGAAAAGAATTAGAAATATGTTCATTGAATATGCGAGTTGAAAAATAATCAATAAGAAAGAAAAATAAAAATGTTATTCACACTGTCTTTTTTATTTCATGAGCTTTCATCTGCACTATATAAAAAATCTGATATTTGTTAACTGCAGTGAGCGCAAATTTCCGTCACCTCGCGTAGTGTAATAAATTCTGTTGGGAAATATTAATTGGTAGTATCGCCAAGTATTGTCTAAAGTCAATGTTGTGCATAAACAAGGCAAAGTCGATGTCTTGGTTTGTTTCTGATTAACTCATTAAGAGTAAAGAATGGGATAATGTAGAAATGCGTAATGCACGCAGTCATATATTTATACAGTGACATTCTTCATTAGTATTTGCCTGTGTAATGGGTGAATTTTTGCTTGTGAACTCTTGTGACTGCTTGCTTATAGCAGACACGAGATTACTTTGAGTTCTTCTTCAGTGTTTGAGAGCTTTAGAGCTGCCTATTGTTAAACATATGTACATAATTTCGTCAGTGTCATTCCAACACATCTTCATTTTGACAGTATTACACAAACTGTTAAGAAGTATTAACAGCACAATTCTGCTAGTATGAACAACCGCGGTAAAAAGTAACACGATAACGACGAGTACTACTAAAGATGCGCTCTTGGTTGGTGTGGCGGGGGGGGGGGGGGGGGGGGAGGGGGGGTTATTGTGGAGGGTGGTAAATGGGCGGGGCTTGTGCAAATGTCCAGGGTTGTCGGCCGTACAATCGCGTCTCTTCCGATCCTTTTTTATTTACATAGACATTAAATAAAGATGCTATCGCTGCATATCAGTTGTTTCAAGAACATTAAGAATATCTTTTACACTAATTATATTCATTAAATACGTAAACTACGATTTACAACCGCTAAAAATGTCAATATTTATGTGACGTACCGTCACACTAGGGACCGATGACCTCAGCAGTTTGGTCCCTTAGGAATTCGCGCACATATTCTCATCCACAGCAGTGCCATTCTTATAAAATGATGACCAAGCCATCCGTGTGGTTCAGTAGTCAGTTCAAAAAATTCTAGGTCCGTCGCTTTGTGCCATGTAGAATAGCACGGCAGTATTCCATGGCGCCAGCACTGTCTTTCCTAGCTGCGCTCTACTGGCGCCACCAAACATGTGGCGGACGGGTCGCCACGGTGGCCGCTGCTATTCAGAGGCACGGACAGAGCCGCATTGGCGGACTATGGGCCTAAATTCTGGAAGGCCATGAAACATATAGGAAGATCCCCTTTCCTTCCCTTTTAATGGACGCACATCCAGCACTCCTAACGACCTGTAGTACTACTAACACTGCTACTACTAATACAGTAATAATAACAAAAATAAGGAGACTCATTTTTATTTACAAACAATCTGGTAGTGTGGACGTATCAGTATTGTTTGTTGTAAAACAAGTTAACTCAACGATCCCACTTTTTCTGGCTCTTCTGATGATGACATCTACATCTACATGATTACTCTACAATTCACATTTAAGTGCTTTTCAGAGGATTCATCGAACCACAATCATACTATCTCTCTACCATTCCACTCCCGAACAGCGCGCGGGAAAAACGAACACCTAAACCTTTCTGTAGGAGCTCTGATTTCTCTTATTTTATTTTGATCATTCCTACCTATGTAGGTTGGACTCAATAAAATATTTTCACATTCGAAAGACAAAGTTCGTGACTGAAATTTCGTAAATAGATCTCGCCGCGACGAAAAACGTCTTTGCTGTAATGACTTCCATCCCAACTCGCGTATCATATCTGCCACACTCTCTCCCCTATTACGTCATGATGCAAAACGCGCTGCCCGCTTTTGCACCCTTTCGATGTCTTCCGTCAATCACACCTGGTAAGGATCCCACACTGCACAGCAATATTCTAACAGAGGACGAACAAATGTAGAGTAAGCTGTCTCTTTAGTGGGCTTGTTGCATCTTCTAAGTGTCCTGCCAATGAAACGCAACCTTTGGCTCGCCTTCCCCACAATATTATCTATGTGGTCCTTCCAACTGAAGTTGTTCGTAATTTTAACACCCAGGTACTTAGTTGAATTGACAGCCTTGAGAATTATACTATTTATCGAGTAATCGAATTCCAACGGATTTCTTTTTTAACTCATGTGGATCATCTCACACTTTTCGTTATTTAGCGTCAACTGCCACCTGACACACAATACAGCAATCTTTTCTAAATCGCTTTGTAACTGATACTGGTCTTCGGATGACCTTACTAGACGGTAAATTGCAGCATCATCTGCGAACAATCTAAGAGAACTGCTCAGATTGTCACCCAGGTCATTTACATAGATCAGGAACAGCAGAGGTCCCAGGACGCTTACCTGGGAAACACCTGATATCACTTTAGTTTTACTCGATGATTTACCGTCTGTTACTACGAACTGCGACCTGCCTGACAGGAAATCACGAATCAAGTCGCACAACTGAGACGATACCCCATACGCCTGCAGCTTGATTAGAAGTCGCTTGTGAGGAACGGTGTCAAAAGCTTTCCGGAAATCTAGAAATACGGAATCAACTTGAGATCTCCTGTCGATAGGGGCCATTACTTCGTGCGAATAAAGAGCTAGCTGTGTTGCACAAGAACGATGTTCTCTAAAACCATGCTGATTAGGTATCAATAGATCGTTCCCTTCAAGATGATTCATAATGTTTGAATACAGTATATGCTCCAAAACCCTACTGCAAACCGACGTCAATGATATGGGTCTGTAGTTCGATGGATTACTCCTACTACCCTTCTTAAACACTGGTGCGACCTGCGCAGTTTTCCAATCTGTAGGTACAGATCTATCGGTGAGCGAGCGGTTGTATATGAGTGCTAAGTAGGGAGCTATAGTATCAGCGTAATCTGAAAGGAACCTAATCGGTATACAACCTGGACCTGAAGACTTGTCTGTGTCAAGCGATTTGAGTTGTTTCGCAACTCCTAAGGTATCTACTTATAAGAAACTCATGCTAGCAGCTTTGCGTGTTTCAAATTCTGGAATATTCCATTCGTCTTCCCTGGTGAAGGAATTTCGGAAAACTGCGTGCAATAACTCCGCTTTAGCGGCACAGTCGTCGGTAACAGTACCATCGGCACTGCGCAGCGAAGGTATTGACTGCGTCTTGCCGCTTGTGTACTTTAAATACGACCAGAATTTCTTCGGATTTTCTACCAAATTTCGAGACAATGTTTCATTGTGGAACCTATTAAAGACATCTCGCATTGAAGTCCGTGCCAAGTTTCGCGCGTCTGTAAATTTTAGCCAATCTTCGGGATTTCGCGTTCTTCTGAACTTCGCATGCTTTTTCCGTTGCCTCTGCAACAGCGTTCGGACCTGTTTTGTGTACCATGGGGGATCAGTTCCATCGTCATATCATGGGTCTCGGCTTTCAAGAATTCACAGTGCTGGTTTTCCAGCTGAGGTACAACAAGAGCCGATAAGCCGCTAGACCATACCGTTCTTCACACATGTTTCACACACGTTTTAGAAAAGAAAGTCTCCTTTCAGTTGAAGTATTTGTTGCAGGAATATTAGGAATTGGGCAAAATAGTTTGATGGCTTCTGAAAGTATTTGATCCGTTTCATGCTCAAACATTCTTTTCAAAACGGGTCCCACACTGACGGAATGAAGTATTTATGCTGGGAAGAAAATACAGTCTCCATTTTGTAAGGGGTCCGTAGGCCCTTACTATAACTTTGGACTCGGAACAGATCGATAGGGCGAACAAGCGATTGTGACGTGTTGTGAGAGCGAGTGTCGAGATGCGCCAAAGTGGTTGGCGGGAATGGTGTGTGTGTGGAGGCCATTATTGGAATACAGGTTTTTTTAATCGAGAAGGGTGTCACCATCGCCGTGGTTAGACACCTAAGTAATAGATTAATACCGGGAAAGTGATGAAGTATCTTTATAAAAGTGATCAGTGACGTTACTAGTGCCCATATTTAGTTTCGCGTCTACTGCGGCGGTTTGGATTGCAGTGTTGGATGCAGTGATGGATTAGCGTGTGACGATAATGGCAAATGAAGAAAGCCAGTGCTGAGATTAGCCGTAATTAGATATGTATGACGAAGGCAGTGGCTGTCTCCTTTTTGTGTTTTGAGAAGAATATAAGTTCGTAATTAGTAAAACTGCGTTGGTGTTCCTTATTACCATGCATTCAGTATTATAGTACTGAACAGGACGAACTGATAAGTAACAACTTCCATAGCAGTCAATTCCGATTACCAGCCCTATTAGGTTCACGGTCATGTTAATAATAAATACTGGGCTGCTATTCGATCAGATCAGGTCGGGATAAAAACGGAGGCGTTACAATTTCTATACGCAAAAGTGAGCGACTCAAGCACGTACAATATGCTTGCAAAAATGAATCCACACCGTCTTGGCGGAAATGCTGATAATATTGGCGGACCGAGTAGTATCTCTTAATTTAAGAAAAAGCAGCTTATCACAATGTGAAAACCTTTTTCCCAGTTGTGACACAATATTATCCAGTTCCAAGATATACTCCGGTTGTAGTTTGACATCAAGGGATTCCCAATGTTTTCTTTCATCATTTCAGCTCTATTCATGCAAGCTTCAGCTTGCGAAGTACTCAAGTGCATCGTGGAATTTCTGTTCATTTCTTGAATTTTTCTTGTAAGCTATGCATCCTGTGAAATAATTGTTGCAAAACTGTTCATCACTGTTTTATTTTTCCGAACGAGCATTCAAATCTTTAAAACGATGGTTTCATAACGGAGGGAAGAAAAAAATTCAAAGCCTAGGAGCTATTTTTTAAACCATAGGATTCTGTTTAAGTCGTTGGTCCAAAAAGTCTGGACTGCTCGATAATAGCAGTTAAAACCTAAATTCGTCCCGGTCTGTTTTCGTGAATGATAGATTTTTTTGGCGTTGCAGTTCCATATTGATCAACTGTTTGAAGAATGCATTTACGAACAATCTTGTCAACAATTACTGTGCGCGTGGAAGACAGACGGAAGAAAGGAGGAATATCTTGAATCATCAAGAAAAAAATTCTAACTATTTCTGTACAAGAACAGCTCCACCCCAAAGCTAACTTCAAACGATGTGCGAAACAATAAGTGAGAACTGCTTGTGGGTCAGTTTCTCAGATCTTAGCCTTCAGGCGTTTTAATTCTCCTGCCAGAAGTAAAGGACTATCATTTGTTTGAGCCACGAGTTAGTTCTTCATATAATAATTCCGAAACACGCCGTTCAGGATAGTCAATAAAGGATGATCAGTTCTATGCCCGCTAACGTAGTGAAATCCAGGAATATGTTCTGAATGTCGCCGTTGGAGTTCACTACTCTCACAACAATACAGCTATGTGACTTGTCTGAAGCGCCTGTTCCTAGTCGTTAACGCAGACATAAAATAAGGTTCAATCCGAACCTGGTTATTTTTTTATGAATTTGGCCAGCTATGGATGCATAAGCTTTAGACTTTTCGTCTTTCTTTTTCTTCCTTTCTTCCTAGTACATCATTTTTCCCTACAACTGCTCGTCTCTGCTCATCTGTCCACACTCTCTTGGAGTCCACACTCTCCTTCATAGTTCGCGTTTTCTTTCAGCAGCCTGAAGTGATTCCAGTCACGTATTATTTTTTCTGTAAAACATAACTTGTTGCTATGTTTCCTTACTGATTCTATCCATCCTACAGATTTTTTTCAGCTTATTAACGTAATTACTTTTTTAATCCTTGTTTCTTCCTTTCTTTTTAAATTTTCATAAACTTTTATTTGTCTCTTCCTCAGTGTATCTGTTATCTTTCCTGTATTTTGTATAAATCTTCATTTCTCCTTTTAATCCACTTACTTTCATTGTTTTTTTTCAGAACTTGGAATTTTTCTTAATATTTTTCGCTCTTATCCATCTAGTTCCATTAATTCGCCTTTCTTATTCTGATTTACGCACTCTCATCCATATTTTTCTTCTGTCCTAATAACTGAACTATAATGTCTAATCTTAGCTTGAATGGCTTGATTTTTTATTGTAGTAGTTTTGTGTTAATTTCTATGCAAATTCTTATTTATTCTTTCTTTATATGTTGTGTTATCCAGTCCATTGGCTTGGATCCACTCTCCAAGGTATTTCAATTGATCAACTCCTTTAATTTTTACATACTTTGTTTTCATACACTTTTCTATAATATGTTTGTGTTCTATATACTCGGGTTTATCATAGGATATTTTTAGCAAAGACTTTTCAGCAATATCATGTAGCAGATCAAGCATAACTGTGTCGTCAGTTCGGTTTTCAGTTACCAATGCCATATGATCCACAAAGGCTAAACATTTCAATTAAAGTTTTTTTTTCCTTAGCCCATGCTTATACTCTTTGTGCCTCTGTTTTTAATGTGCTTTCCAATGGTTTTACTATTTTATCTAAAACCAAGTTAAACAGAATTGGAACAGTCCATCACCTTGTCGAACACCAGTTTTGATTTTGAATGGTTCAGAAGTATTGCCTTGAAACATAAGCCTTGGTGTTGCATCTGTGAGCGTTTGTTCAACAAGTCTTCTGGTGTTTTCGTCCATCCCTCATTCATAAAGTGTCTGGAATTGTGTTTGTCTGTCATTTGAGTTGTAGGCTTTCTTGATGTCTAGCAAAGACACTACTGGATTATTATTTTGTATAGCTCACATTTCCAAATTGTTTTTAAATTAAGAATCTGTTGTGCACATGATCTACCTTTTCTAAATCCTGCTTGATAATCCCTGTATCAGATGCTACTTGTTCCTCTATTATTTTTAAAAGCGCTTTAGACAGTATTTTTTATGTTACTGGTAACAGGGACACATCCTGTAGTGAATAGTGTCTGTTATGTCTCCTTTTTATGGAGAGGATGGATCACTGTTTGTTTCCAAACACTGGGTATGATTCCTTTTGTCCAACTGTCTTTAATTACTTTGCGAATTTTCTGCCATGTGGATGAGCCCATTAGTTTCCGTATTTCTGCTACTACCCCATCCTCCCTGGGTGCTTTGTTAATCTTCAATGCTTTGATAATCTTATGAATTTCTTCTACTGTAGGTGGTTCCAATGGTAGAGTTTCATATAGTGGATTTGAAATTTCAATGTCATTAGGCTCTTCACAATTTAATACATTATCAAAGTATTCATCTAAGATTTGGCAGTTCTCGTTATTGCTTTAAAACATTTGTCATTTTTATATTTAAAATGTAAATTGGGTGACTGGAATCCTGTTAAAACTTCTTTGAAAGTCGTGCTGAAGCCAAAGTGTTGTTCCTCTTAAATACTGAATCCATTTCTTGTAATGTGTCTTTGTCATATTTTCTTTTCACTGATCTGATGATTTTTGCTGTCTTTTTCCTTTCTTCTTTAAACTCTTCCCAGTATTCACGTTTCTTATTACAGTTCCATTTTTTACATGCCTTTAGTCGATTGTCAATTGCTTCATCACACAGCTCGTCCAACCATCTTTGTCTTGGTATTATTGGTGGTTGTCCCATTTCTTTAATTGACTTTATCATGGTTTCTTTAATTTCTTCCCAGTCCTTTTTTTCTTTTCTTTAATATGTCACAGAATTTGTCCTGATATTGCATGGGAAATTTAGTATTTACCGCTATATATCTTCTTGGTTTTGGTTTCGGTTTTTTCGGTTGGAACATGGTCTTTACTTCTGCCAGATAATGGTCTGAGTCTATGTTTACACCCTTCCTACCACTGACATCCAAGATTTCCTTGTAGTTACATTCACATGATCTAAATGATATTCACCTTGATTTGGATTACGTGATTCACACGTTTTTTTCTTTCCTGCAAGTTTCCTGAAAAATGTCGACGTTAGTTTTAGGTTAAATTATTTACAAAAATCTATGAGTCTTTCGCCATTTCTGTTTATATATATTTTTTCACAAGTATCCTCATTTATACATTCAGCCAGTTCGTCCTGTATGTAAATCCCCAGATAAAGCCCATTTTCTTCCAGTGTACTTTCAGATCTTCGTGTTCGTTTAGTACAACTTTAAAAATGGATTTCTGGGGACAGGCGGTTCTCCATCAATATTCAGCATGGGACCAGAAGGGTAATGGTTGTGGCCGAGGTTGGTGGTTCACCTCCTCTCGGAGATGAACGGCCAGTGATGGGTATTTCTGGAGAGACACCAAAGAAAGGAGTTCTTCACGAAGATAATCAGTTTCATGTGTATCGACTCTAGATTAACCATGCTCAGCAAGGTCAGATCTGGCGTGTGGACAACAACCTGTTGGAGCAGGTCCCTGTTTTCCAGGTCCCACAAACAGCATTACAGGAGGGCGAGGAGCAGCTTCAGCAGGTCGCAAGTAGCACAATCAGAGCACTTTTGCAGTCAGTCTGGTATGTAGGTGCTCTGCTGTTCCTGCCAACACACAGGGTAACAATCATGGGTGCATTAAGTGGAGCTGCTTGTAGTCCGCATCATAAAGAGAGTTGTGAGTGTTGAGTTACGGTTTGTTGTATCTGTTGCACGTGCGGCTCTCCTGAGTGAATACTGCATATTGCACGTAGCGTACGCTGAAGTGAATATTGTATCCCAAAGAAAGTTGTGTTATTGCGCTACACACAGCGCACACAATTAGGCAAATTATAAACATAAATTAAAAACTCGCTACAACTGTGGATCTCTTCTATACTCTGTGGTATTAATGTTGATTCAGTACGAAACTTTTTATTGAACCTGCGGTTCAGTCGTATGTATTGTGATTTGGTGTATTATCTTGTACGAATGACTTCTTTATACAAGGTGAATACGAGAAGTTTACTAAATTGTGCCATAAGAAAACGAAAACAAGACCTACAAGCAAAGTCCCTTTACTGGCATTCAAAGTAATCACCATTAGCTACAACACATTTCCGACATCAGTTTAAAGCTGCTGGAAACTGTCAGCAAGCACTGCTTGTGGAGTAGCTCGAAGCACCGTTACCACGCGTTGTCGAACCTTCGCATCATCACTGATGCTATGACGTATTTGGGTTCCTGTGAGGGACTAGACTGAATTTCTTGAATTAATTATTGTTATTATTTTAAGACGATATTTTGTGTTATTCAAGCCATTTTGAAGTTTGTTCGAGCCACAAATGACAATTGGAGGTAAAGGACTGTTTTGAATCTTGGTACTAACATTACAATCCTGTGACAAAGTGATAGTCAGTGGCACTTCCGAGTGCTAAAGTTAAGCTGAATTACTGGCGTGTGTACTATAAGTTGGAAATATTTAAGAAATGGCGTGTGCAGGACTTGAAATTAGAGCTGAGTACTTCCACGTAGTGAGTACTGTGTGAGTCTCAATCTGAGGATGAGACAAAGGATAAAGAGAAGTACTCGTCCATGGTATCAGTTGAGGACTCACGTGTGTGACGAATATGTACTTAATATTACTTTGCGAGTTATGTTTCCGTGTGACACCAGATTCAAACTTTAATGCTCTGAGAGAGAAGCAAGGTGAGTCAGCCTTCTATCCAGGAACGCCACTTGGCTTGCATTGCACAGGAAAACGTGCATATATCCTACAGAGTTCGTAGTAGGAAAGAAAAGTTACGAAGTGGGGCAGTGTCGTTTGAAACTGGGATGAATACTAATTGAAGTGGGAAAGCTGAAAGTGAAGTGATTCTAACGTTGTGACTATTCTTTGTGATGTATGTTGCCAGTGTGATGTATTTCATGTAATTTTAAGTATGTGTGGTTTGCATGGGAGAATAGCAAGATAGGTTCAGAGCCAGTGGATTATGCATGTTCCTTTTTGTACCTCTCGGTCTGGAGCAAAATGTTCGTGAAGATGGTTGTGAGAGTCGAAGTGCGAGATATAGCAAAAGATCCACCAACCTATCCAGAAAGTGCACTGTAGCGTTAGATCATTACGAGACCATAAGATAGAGAATCACCAATGTAAAGCCATGCCAACTGGGCAGAGTTTCTTATGTGTAATTGTTGTATAAAATGTAATCGTGTGTTTAGGTTATATTTGAATCATAATAGAATTTATCGGAATAAAAAAATAGTGAAAAGAAAATGATTGGTGGCCTTGTTCTTCGAATAGTGTGTAATCATGATACCCAGAATTTATAATGTGTGCGCCATTCACATTCAGTGCGATGGCCTCGTGTTGATCAAAGCCGTTGGATAAGAAAGAAAATGTCGTACTGCCAGAGCGTAGTGAACAATCAGAGTTGTGTAAATTACTAATAGTCAGATGTGCGTTATCCGTTTCCGTCGCGTAATATTCAAACAGGAGAATAATTTGTAGCTTAATTGTGGGTACTAGAGCTCACAATCAGTCACTGACGTTTTGCGATAAATAAGAATAAATCCACTCGCTTGGCAGACCACTCATCTTGCAGGCCTGACTGCTTGATGCCACAGTATGAGCAAGGAATGTGGGTGCCTCTCAAGGTGATTACTGTAAAGCCGAATAAAAGGTTTTGTTTATAACTCTGGTTTATTTTATTTCCTGAGACTACTCACCGATCGTTTGAGATCACCTTGCATATGTAACTTGTTTACTGGTCACATAGACGTAAGAGTGGTTACTTGAGTAGTGTATTGATAGTTGATGTGTAGGTGATTGGGAGACGGTAGTAGCAGCCAGGCTAAAAGTAGCTAGTAGAGATTTTACCCAGCATTCAGTAACAGATAATTCCATTTTTTCTTTTAAAATAAGCGACTATTCTCATAATTACTTAGGACTGCAGGCCCTAAATTGCAAGACGTTACACTGTGTAAAAGCTGCCTGTGTGGAACACTATTTAATTGTTAGTATTACTTATTATTATTATTTTAAGAGGACGTTTCATTTTATTACACATCCGATAAAGTTTCTTCGAACGACGAATAAGTGTTACGTCGTATGTAGTTGTCTGTGTAGGGATAGATTGAATTGTTTCTATTATTTATTACTATTATTTAAGAAGAAATTTTATCATATTCAAGCTCTCTTCACGTTTATTCGTGCCAAAAAGGAACTTTGGTTTTACAAT
Source organism: Schistocerca gregaria (assembly GCF_023897955.1). Lineage (NCBI taxonomy): Eukaryota > Metazoa > Arthropoda > Insecta > Orthoptera > Acrididae > Schistocerca > Schistocerca gregaria. The sequence continues at coordinate 1,107,604,637 of NC_064920.1, read as the reverse complement.
TATGTTTTCCATCTTGTTAAGTTAGTGTAATGGTAAATAAAGCCTTAATAAACTATCGAGCTCCATGTCTGCACAAGCCACAGCCACAGCCCGAATAACACTCGTCTTAAATCCCACAATACGTCCTTAAAGACTGGGTTCGTTTCGCCTTTCAGGCAGCCATTTTTAACGAGTACAAGCAGACGCTCTTCACCTATGGTAACATCAACTGAACAAAGTAGTGTGGCGCAGTGGTTCCAAATATGTATTAAACCTGATGTTCCTTAGCTACCAATCTCCTCAAGGTCTCCATGAAAGGCACGTGTCTGAGTAATTATCGTGAACCAGCACAAAAAAATCATCTCCTTATTTCAGTCTGTAGCTCGCGCATACCTAATCACACATGGAAAAATTACGATCTTTAACGTATCCCCATCCTTTGACAATTATAACGACTAATGATAGTTTCGACTTCCAGTCATATACAAACTCTACATCACATCGTTTTATATTCAGACAACTGCTACTAACTACTGGTGAAAAATATTTCGATAGTTACCGTCTCTTCGTGTGCAATCAAGAACAATGATATCTAGGTGTTCAACTCCGAGTTATCACAGAACTTCAAACGTACCCACACCTCGCTGCTGCTTAAATAAATCGATGTTTTAACGATCCCTATTATAACTAGGAAAGATCCGTGGTGGTTGCCGAGTTGAAATATCTTGGTGAGTAAAATCAATTTTTTTCGTCATATCGGTTCAGTTATGTCGGTGCTGGCAAAAATTTTGATATCCAGCATTTGACGGTGCTTAATTAACAATCGTTTCGGTTCTATGTTCAGGTACTCGTCGAGCACAAAAGTTCACGCCAAGTCATTTCAAGTTAAGTTTGTGCACACTCTGTTACTTGTGAATCAACAGTTTTGAAGACTACCTCATTTCAATTGTCTTGCTGCCTGATATTTGCGCTATTAAAATGTAACTAGAATAGCGACTCATTGTCGTACGGAGGATTAATATCTAATGGTTTCTTGTAGTAACCATTCTGTACAGTCAAACGACTGTACCAAAAAGGGATGGTAAGATTTGCAACGAAGTTAGGTTCTCTGGGGTGCATAGAAATCAGGTAGAAACCAATTCTGGTTGTTCTGATACTTTTGACTATGATATAACCGTACATTCCAAGACACAGCGACGTTCTGTTATTTATGAGAAAGCCTCGGATTAAAGCAACAGGCCTCTATTCTAACACTGTTGTAGTGACACACGTAATTTTGTCCTCCTGAACTTTAAGTCCAATTTAGTAAACATGTGAAGTGAACCGTTAAAATGAAGTATAGAATATGGAAGAGACAGAATTAAGACAAAGTTTACATTGAATACTAGCTTGTTTAGTGATTCAGGTGAGAAATTCGCGTGTTAATAATTTCTTAATCTACTGTGACAATAGTTTGAAGAATCACGATCTTGGTAAAACAGTTACATATAACGTACGATCAATAAAAAGCTGTGGTACCGACAAAGCGATTGCAGTTTTTTATTATCGATCCAGGACAACACTCTCAACAATGAATCATCGCGTGATACGTCACGAGCAGTTGCCTGGCATCATTGCGATACTTATTCGTGACGAGTGAACTCTTTCTGAGTTGCTACTTGTGCTGTGTTAAGTGTCGTGCGCTATTTAACTAACATCTTACAGTGGTACTTGGTTTCTAAACGTCTGTGAACTTTCTCTGGTTCTAAGAAGAAGACAGAAAACCAGTATCTGAGGAGGTTCTGTCGAGGAACAGGTAAGCGAGCAGTCGTTTTTGCTTTCCCCTACGTACAGAAGGACTTTTTTGTTGTCAGGTTAACTTGGCGGTCGTGGTGCTGTTGTAAAATTGTATCAGGTGTAGCTACGCAGACTAAAATGGTAGGTCATTCCTGCAAGCACGCTCTCATTGGCCAGCGACGTGTTACGTCACTTTGCAGCCAGTGTTGGCGTCATAGCGCACTCGCTAACGGGATTCTCGCGTCTCTTTTCATTCGATTTTCGAAACTTCATTGACGGGGTTCAAAATGAATCGAAAGAATTATTATGTGAAATATTTGAAAGCAAATGTAAGACGGTAAAAATAACATTTTTCAATATCCGAAGCTAGCTGCTGATGCTCATCACAAACACTTACAGCTTAAGAACGTCACTACGTCGAATATTTTATAGTTTTTTGTGCTATTTCGTTCAGAAGTGTTTAGAGAATATGAATATAGAGATGACGAATTTTACCTTCTGATGGTGACCTGGATAACTTTACTCAGATTTGCTGACGAAGAGGCCGTCCAGATAACATATCTTTTCGCGAAAGCCCGATTCACTTCATTCCATTTCGCCTTTAACTCAAAAATCTAACACTCATGAAAGTTCTCCTACTTGATGAAATTAATGACTTTTATTCTTTAGATTTCGGGATGCCTTGATTGTACAAGTACTGTACTGCGGATGAGGAGGCAGTCCAGAGATCATGTCTTTTCGCAGAAGACCGCTTCATTTCATTCCATTTGTCTCTTTAACTAAAAAATCTAGCGCCGATGAAAGTTATCCTAGTTGCATGCAAATTACAGATTTTTTTCTTTCGATTTCATGATACTTGATTGTACATGTAGTGTTAATGATTCTATCCCACGTTTGCAATGTGAAATACTTGCTCCATGGAAACATGCAAAAATAATTTCCAAATATGATATTGTAGCAATCTACTCAGGTGATTGAGACGTAAGTCCACCTGAATATAAAGGAATGCTCGATACTAGCTGCCAGCTTTTACCTGTGACGTAATGGCGTCAAATTTTGGTGCGTATTCTGAAATGAATTTGTGTGTAGCCTTACATTCTGTCTATCGTAATCTCGTTGATTAATACACATAGTAATTTATTAATCTCTGAGCGGGATTTGAAATTGCTCTTCAAATATTAGTAACGTCGCTAAATATGTGCCAAGAAAAGTGTGGAGTTTTTGTTTTGGGACAGAGGTGCACCCTTCTTTTTTATTTTAATTTTTGCAGTTGCTCCTGTTTCGTTAATTTTGGTTCATGTTAGGTTTTAAATTATTAGGATGGTTACCTATGAACTAGTAAAAGTTCATAGGTAGCCTCGATTTCTTGAACGTCAACCTACTGGCGATACTAATGCGCAACTACTATGTACTGGTGCGTACACTGTTACCGTGATTTTCATTTCTGTGCTAGTTTTATGTAACAGTGACTTGCTCTGCGGCGATTCTTTCATTGAGTGCTGCTGTAGGCAATTATTTGACTTGATAGCAATTGAGTACACGTCGAGGAGGAGGTAGAGTAAAAAGAGAAATGTATTTTTTGGAATTATTGAAGAAGTTCCGAACTTCCGAGTGCGTAGCTACCTCGTTAGAACAGCTTAATATCGAAATAATGGATTGGTTTTGCCAGAGATCTAGGCTAGAATGCAACGTGATGATTTGGATGTGAGTTGGCAAAGCTAACGAATCCGACTGTTGTGGCACACTGATCTGTAGCGTAACCTGAGGTCTGGTTTAGATTACACTGCAACCGTTTGGTTCGGAGTTGGCAAAACCAACGACCGTGGCAGTGGGAAAGATTCCAATGGTGACAGACTGTTAGGTAGCGTTGCCCGAGATCTAGGTTAGGTTGGATTGCAGCAGTTTGGTTGTGAACTGGTGAAGCCAACGAACCTGGCAACGGAAAATCTTTCTGTGGCGACAGATTGATCTGTAGCTTAGTAAGAGTTCTAGGTTAGTTTATAATTAACAGTTTTCTTGTTAAGGCCGAGAAAACGACAAGAGACTCACCTGTAGTGTAGCATGAGATATGTGTTAGGTGTAATGTGCAAACTTGGCTGAGGTGTCGAAGGAAACGAATGCCAACAAGAAAGTATGGTGCCTGGCTGATCTGTATCGTATATCATGATATATGATGCCGTTTGCACCGTTTGCAGTATCCTACTTATATTTACCACTTTGCCGAATATCTGGACTACGTGGTTGAGTTACGAGTTATTCGTAGTAAACTGCAGGTGATGCTGTCTACGAATGAGTATTGTCATTGGCTAACAACATACTAACGGTTTAACATTATCAGATTGTTCTGTGTGATGCTTGTTTAGCTTAATTGCAAATATGAGTCGATTCACTTTTTCCGAGTACAATAATTATGAGCTACAGTTATTCCTGAAGCAAATATTATTTACGAGAGTCATGGGAGCTATTGTAAACGGCAGCAGACTTTCGAAAAGTTGTTGTTCCTGTAAGTGTAATTCTAGTTCACTTTTTCATCATATTTTTGAGGTTTTCGTTTAGCAGCATGTTTTTTTCCAATTGCACAGGCTGCCTTTTGAGAAAATTAGTGTATTTCTTACGTTGCTAGCTTCTGACTTTTTCAACAGACACCGGTAGTTATAGTTCTCGGTTACGTTTCAATTTATTTTCCAACACTTCACCTACAGTATATGTAAATTGTTATCGAAATCATCTTTAGTTACAAATGTAGCAGAAGTGTACTTCGGAGTCTTCTCCATTTTTACCAGAATCATTTCGTTCCACTTCATATTTTGCGCTCTGACGTCCAACACAGTGACAGAGCCTGATTTTACGATAGGGCCTACTGGATGACATTTTCGTTCTAAAAACTATTTCTTTCATTAGAATATTCGTAATCCGAAAGTTTTTTTTTTGCTTTCCATTTCTTATTTTTCTTTTTTTCAATTTCTGGTTCTGTCCGTTACGTTGAAGAAATCCACATTGACATGACGTCACATTGCGCATAATATCTACAGTGTTTGTCACATGTTTCTTGTGTTTCTTAAGTCACCCCCCAAGTCAACGACTCCAATCGAAGACCGCTCTTTATCTGCCCAACTTTCAAAGGTTCAGCTATCCATTCTTGTTTCGCTGTTAATTTTGTATCGGCATGGCTTTTTGCTGTTGTAATTCCTAAAGAATTGTCTACTTTTTGCACCTGAATGCAATGTATTCTAACAAGTATCTGAGCGAATAGTGAGTAACGTCTTTACTGGAGCTCGCTGTTTCACTACGATCGTAATCTCCAAGAAAATCTTCTTCATCTGAAATATTGTGATGTCAAGTTTCGGCTCCTTTGTTTCGTAACACACTAGGGAAAATTCCCAAATCCGATCATTATTTCTTCTGCAGAATTTTCGTCTTTGTCCTCTTCAGTGGAAGCACCAAGGGACACAGGTAGATTTGTCGCATTGTCAGAGAATATTAGTAGCCGTATTATACTTTTCACCTCAAAATGGCATAGGATTGCTACAAAATGCACCAAGATAATTTATTCTAGAAAAAAAATTTCGAGACTATGTTAACTCAGTCTGGCAGTCAGTATGTAGGTTGCCCCGTCGTTTTTCGTGTCTGCAAAAAAGTCCAAATAATTATCTTATTAACGAAGCAAATCCTTTTTGGAACGGTTTGAGACTATTTCTGTACCCTACTCGCATATTCGAGAAAATTTCCAAAAACCTCTTCAGGGAATTCTCTTGACTTCTGAGGTTGAAACCACAACCACTTTTAAGGGGTGTATTCTGATCATGAGTGTAACCCGAGTTCAACATATGGAAATAGTTTCATCAAGCTTACTTCACGAGCTTTATGGAGGACAATCTCACAGACTGATCAGTGGGACGTGAAAATAGCCGTGCAGCCATTCTAACGTTTTGACGTGCACGACCACTCACATTCATGTGAGCTTCCGACATGTGACAGGTGACCGGAAGATCATTTGTCTGATGGTTAGAAGATCTTCTATTACAGTTTTATGAATACGATACCGTTAGACAATGTGATTCCATCGGCAAAATAGCGGTTTCTTAATAATTGTAGAAAATGCAATATGTCGTAAAAAACATTATGCCGATCACTACTCACTTTATAGAAATGTTTTTTGTTTCATTTTATGCTACATGATTTTTTAAATTTAGTACTACTTGAATGATATGCAAAACTTGTGCTTCCTTCTTTACATGTTATTTAACACATAGCTGAATGTGCTGCGTGATTATAAAAAGGACAAATTTTAATATCTTATGCGACAGATATTGAACAGTGTGTGGACTTCCGATTTTCTCTGAAGAATGAATCACTAAGATTGCAGCCATTTGTTTCCTGTAATAGAATGACCAGTCAAGCTGAAACCATATACAAAGCGTTAACTCAAAACTACGACAGTGTCTTCAGGCGACGACGATGTTGCCACTTAACGCTGTCCGAGTAGGACCCCTGCTAAACTTATAACTTCAGTTTCAGTCTCCCTCGCTCCAATATTTTATCGTTGTTTGTTGTGGTCTTCAGTCCTGAGACTGGTTTGATGCAGCTCTCCATGCTACCCTATCATGTGCAAGCTTCTTCATCTACCAGTACTTACTGCAACTTACATCCTTCTGAATCTGCTTAGTGTATTCACCTCTTGGTCTCCCTCTACGATATTTACCCTCCACGCTGCCCTCTGATGATAAATTTGTGATCCTTTGATGCCTCAGAACATGTCCTACCAACCGGTCCCTTCTTCTCGTCAAGTTGCGCCACAAACTCCTCTTCTCCCCAATTCTATTCAATAACTCCTTATTACTTATATGATCTACCCATTTAATCTTCAGCATTCTTCTGTAGCACCACATTTCGAAAACTTCTATTCTCTTCTTGTCCAAACTATTTATCGTCCATGTTTCACTTCCATACATGGCTACACTCCATACAAATACTTTCAGAAACGACTTCCTGACACTTAAATCTATACTCGATGTTAACAAATTTCTATTCTTCAGAAACGATTTCCTTGCCATTGCCAGTCTACATTTTATATCCTCTCTACTTCGACCATCATCAGTTATTTTGCTCCCCAAACAGCAAAACTCCTTTACTACTTTAAGTGTTTTCATTTCCTTATCTAATTCCCTCGGCATCACCTGATTTAATTCGACTACATTCCATTAACCTCGTTTTGCTTTTGTTGATGTTCATCTTATATCCTCCTTGCAAAACACTGTCCATTCCGTTCAATTGCTCTTCCAAGTCGTTTGCTTTCTCTGACAGAATCATAACGTCATAGGCGAACCTCAAAGCTTTTATTTCTTCTCCATAGATTTTAATACTACTCCGAATTTGTCTTTTGTTTCCTTTACTGCTTGCTCAATATACAGATTGAATAACATCGGAGAGAGGCTACAACCCTGTCTCACTCCCTTCCCAAACACTGCTTCCCTTTCATGCCCTCGACTCTTATAACTGCCATCTGGTTTCTCTACGAATTGTAAATAGCCTTTCGCTCTCTGTATTTTACCCCTGTTATCTTCAGATTTTCAAAGAGAGTATTCCAGTCAACACAGTCAAAAGCTTTCTCTAAATCTACAAATGCTAAAAACGTAGGTTTGCCTTTCCTTAATCTTTCTTCTTAGATGCGTCGTAAGGTAAGTATTGCCTCACGTGTTCCAACATTTCTACGGAATCAAAACTGATATTCCCCGAGGTCAGATCTATCAGTTTTTCCATTCGTCTGTAAAGAATTCGCGTTAGTATTTTGCAGCTGTGACTTATTGAACTGATAGTTCCGTAATTTTCCCATCTGTAGCACCTGCTGCCTTTGGGGTTGGAATTATTCTATTCTTCTTAATTCTGAAGGTATTTCACCTGTCTCATACATCTTGCTCACCAGATGGTAGAGTTTTGTCAGGACTGGCTCTCCGAAGGCCGTCAGTAGTTCTAATAGAAAGTTTTTTACTCCTGGGGCCTTGTTTCGACTCAGGTTCTTCAGTGTTCTGTCAAACTCTTCCAGCAGTATTGTATCTCCCATTTCATCTTCATCTACATCCTCTTCCATTTCCATAACACTGTCTTCGAGTACATCGTCCTTGTATAGACTCTCTATGCACTCCTTCCACCTTTCTGCTTTCCCTTCTTTACTTAATACTGGGTTTCCATCTGAGCTCTTGATATTCATACAAGTGGCTTCCTTTTGTCCAAATGTCTCTTTAATTTTCCTGTAGGCAGTATCTACCTTGCCCCTAGTGAGATAAGCCTCTACATCGTTACATTTGTCCTCTAGCCATCCCTACTTAGCCATTTTGCACTTCCTGTAAATCTCATTTTTGAGACGTTTGTATTCCTTTTTGCCTGCTTCACTTACCTCATTTTTATATTTTCTCCTTTCATCAATTAAATTCAATATTTCTTCTGTTACCCAAGGATTTCTACTAGCGCTCGTCTCTTTACCTACTTGATCTTCTGCTGATTTCACTACTTCATCCCTCAGAGATACCCATTCTTCTTCTGTTGTATTTGTTTCCCCCATTCCTGTTAATTGTTGCCTTATGCTCTCCCTGAAACTCTGTACAGTCAGTTTATCCAGGTCCCATCTCCTTAAATTCCTACCTTTTTACAGTTTCTTCAGTTTTAATCTACAGGTCATAACCAATAGATTGTGGTCAGAGTCCACATCTGCCCCTGGAAATGTGTTACAATTTAAAACCTGGTTTCTAAATCTCTGTCTTACCATTATCTAATCTATCTGATACCTTTTAGTATATCCAGGCTTCTTCCATGTATACAACCTCTTTTCATGATTCTTAAACCAAGTGTTAGCTATGCTGAAATTGTGCTCTGTGCAAAATTCTACCAGGCGGCTTCCTCTTTCATTTCTTAGCCACAATCCATATTCACCTACTACGTTTCCTTCTCTCCCTTTACCTTCTACCGAATTGCAGTCACCCATTACTAATAAATTTTCGTCACCCTTCACTATCTGAAATATTTCTTTTATTTCATCATACATTTCTTCAATTTCTTCGTCATTTGCAGAGCTAGTTGGCGTATAAACTTGTACTACTGTAGTTGGTGTGGGCATCGTATCTATCTTGGCCACAATAATGCGTTCACTGTTCTGTTTGTAGTAGCTTACCCGCATTCCTATTTTCCTATTCATTATTATACCTACTCCTGCATTACCCCTATTTGATTTTGTATTTATAACCCTGTATTCACCTGACTAAAAGTCTTGTTCCTCCTGAACCCGAACTTCACTGATTCCCATTATATCTAACTTTAACCTATCCATTTCACTTTTTAAATTTTCTAACCTTCTCGTTTACGGGATCTGACATTCCACGTTCCGATCCGTAGAACGCCAGTTTTCTTTCTCCTGATAACGACGTCCTCCTGAGTAGTCTCCGCCTGGAGATCCGAATGGGGGACTATTTTACCTCCGGAATATTTTACCCAAGAGGACGCCATCATAATTTAACCATACAGTAAAGCTGCATGCCCTCGGGACAGATTACGGCTGTAGTTTCACGTTGCTTTAAGCCGTTTGCATTACCAGCACAGCAATGCCGTTTTGGTTAGTGCTACAAGGTCAGATCAGTCAATCATCCATACTGTTGCCCCTGCAACTACTGAAAAGGCTGCTGCCCCTCTTCAGGAACCACACATTTGTCTGGCCTCTCAACAGATACCCCTCCGTTGTGGTTGCATCCACGGTACGGCCGTCTGTATCGCTGAGGCACACAAGCCTCCCCACCAACGGCAAGGTCCATGGTTCATTGGGAGAAGCAAATTTTAGTTTCGTTTCTATCCTTTTCCCCAAGAAGACATTTACTCACTGTCGTTGCGAAAAGGGAGGTATCTGTGTTGCAATAATCGTGGGGCACTCGCAGTTTTTAATATCCCTTGCGGTACCAGTAACTTTTGCCTTCCTTTGTAGATTGGCGTCACTTACTGAATGTGTCAATGTTAACATGCCCAGAATTCGATGCTGTAATGTCAAATCGCCAGAGATACAACCACTATTTCCTATGTTAAAGATTGTCTCGTGACAGACTGATCCATTTTCCCATAGCCTTCATCAAAATGTTTCCTTTATGTGTGCAGCGGAAGTTGTCATCCGTTGTCCATGTGAGCTGCGAAACAGTAGACGGCTCGGGTCTAGTGTAGGACTTTTTCATATATTTGACTATCAGACTCTGAGCAGTTACTTAGTTAGAAATTTATTTCGTTACTTTCGTGTTCCATGGAACAATTTGCATGATAAACCATAATGATGTCATACATTTCATTTTACATTCTCACTGCGAACTAATTTGTACATATAGTTACTTTTAAGTTTGTTTTATGTGAAAAAGATGTTATATGGGGGTTAGTAGCTCCTACCTACCACCTTTTATACATTACTATAACAGAAATTGTCCTACGGAATATAAGTAGTTGTTGAGAAGATGTTTTCTCCGTTTGTTTTCAAATGTTACTTTGATTTATATCATTGGGTAAGTGACACAATATTTTTATTTCAGCCCAGTGCTCCCTTTTTGTGATAAAGGCAATATTAATGTCGATTAATGAATATGGTTCATTTCTCGTCTGGGACTGTATTTATGTTTGTCATTGCTCCATTTAATCTGTAGTGGATTCCTTACAACAGGCTTCATGACTGTGAAGAAGTAGTCAGAATTCCTTAAAGAGATGTCTACAACATTATATTGAGTGAACACTGCATGTTATTCACACAATACGTTTAGGAGCTACGAGGATTTTGTTTCTTAGAGAAGAATTATCCCAGAACATTATTCCATATTACATTATTGAATGGAAATGTGCAAAATATCTCAACATACTGATTTGTCTCTCACAAAGATCTGCGGTGACTCTATGTGTAAACCTGACTAAACAAAGTTGGTTCAGGAGTTACATGATGAGGTTTTTCCAGTTTAATTTCTCATCGATAAGGACATCTAATAATTTCGTAGTTCCTACCCTGTTTATTATTTCCTTACATGTGTTATATTTATAAATGGTATAGTACCCCTAAAAAAGCAAAACTGAGTATGTTGTGTCTTTTTAAAATAAAGACTACTCGCAGGTAAAGCGTTTTTTTCCGGTCATCAGTCTTCTCAGTGGCCTGATGCGGCGCGCCACGAGTTCCTCTCCTCTGCTAACCTCTTCATGTCAGCCTATGTCCTCAACCTAAGTCCTCAATTATTTCCTGGATGTATTCCAATCTCTCTCCCACTACAGTTTTTTCCCTCTACAGCTCCCTCTAGTACTATGGAAGTCATTCCCTCATGTCTTAACAGATGTCCTATCTTCCTATCCCTTCTCCTTATCAGTGTTTTCTACATATTCCTTTCCTCTCCGATTCTGCGCAGTACCTCTTAACTCCTTACCTATCCGTACACCTATATTTCAACACTCGTCATTAGCACCACATCTCAAATGCTACGATTCTCTTATGTTCCGGTTTTCCCACAGTCTACGTTTCACTACCAGACGTACATTTTCAGAAGTTTCTTCCTCAAGTTAAGGCCAATATTTGATATTAGTAGACTTTTCTTGGCCAGGGATGCCCTTTTTGGAATTGCTAGTCTGCTTTCGATACCCCCTTGCTCCTTCCGTCATTGGTTGTTTTACTGCCTAGGCTGCAGAATTCCTTAACCTCATATGCTTAATGACCATCAGTCCTGATGTTAAATTTCCCGCTGTTCTCATTTACACTACTTGTCATTGCGTTCTTTCTTCGATTTACTCACAATCTATACTCTGTACACATCAGATTGTTCATTCTGTTCCACAGATCATGTACTTCTTCTTCACTTTCACTCAGGATAGCAACATCATCAGCGATTCGTATCATTGATAACCTATCACCTCGAATTTTAATTCCACTCCTGAGCCTCTCTTTTATTTCAATCATTGCTTCCTCGATGTACTGATTGAAAAGTGGTAATAATCCTTTTAACAACTTTGTTTATCATTCCTTCTTTTTCTGTATAAATGCTTGAACTGATTGAATACTAGTGTCATCTCTCAAAATAACCACTTCTGTTTGTTGAATACTGGATGGCTGTTCCCTTACTTATATAAGGAACAGTAGTGGACCTAAGACTGAGTTGGGTACCGCATACACGATTTCTCCCCAGTCAGAATCATGTCCTCAGAGCAAAATAGTAGAACTGACTCTCTATATTCTCTTAGTAAGATATATTATCCATTCGTTGCTTATATCATTAGTCCGAAACAATAATATTTTATGTGGGAGAATACTATGAGATTCACATATTCAAATGATTCAGATAGGTCACAAAAACAGCAAACAGCACTGTTTTATTATTTAATGCTCCTAAAATCTGGTGAGTGAACATGTAAATGGCATTCTCAGTACAGCAACTCTTCTGAAAATCATACTGTGATTTGATGAGGATATCTTTAATGGTAGGGTTCTATTTTACTGCTGTTATAGAATATATTCTCTTCTCAAAAATTTTTTAAAATAATGTCACCAGTGAAACAGTTCAGTAGCTTTTGACAGCTCTCTTATCATCTTTCTTAAAAGAGGTTTAACAATGGGGTATTTCAGTCCCTCTGAATTTGATGAGAGGTGTTTATCCAGCTTGCTAGTGAAATTTTCTCTTGGAGTATTCGACCCTAAACTTTCTACTATACTTATGAAACGAATACATTTGCTACCTGTGACGCATAATTTATAGCCCTTCCATTCAGGTAAATGGTCATGTTATCCTGTTCTGTGGCTGGTTGTCCTTGTCCTGTCACACGTATCCCTACGTTCCTTATAGCCTTCAGTCTGTTGATGAAATTACTGAGTTCTCATGCCAGAACATGAATTTCACTTTTCCTTTTAGAAGATAGCTTCATCTCTCTAGTGGTCCATGGTTTTATAAATGACTGTTTAGTGTCATTCCTGATTAGCTTATGCAGAAAGTTAATTTCAGATGTTCATTTGACTTTATAATGGAGTAGATTAAATTTAATGTTACGATTTGGTTCAGTATACATTTCATCCCATGTTACTTCAACTGTTCATGAGAACATTTGTCCTTGAGTCACTAATTATTCTGATTTCCACTGAGCTGTATCGATGCTCAAAGGTGCTGTGTTATTGATCCTAACTAAATGTGCATCACATAAGAGAGAACATGTCTTACTGGGTGAACAGATATTTTCTTCCTTTGAGCTTCACCAAGAAAAAATAATCCATTAGTGTTCTATTGTTGGATAGCTAATTATTGAAACCAATTTGTGGGATATAATATAGTTTCCAGGTCATTCTTTCTTACAGAATCCTTTAGAAAATCTACATCCATGTCACCAAAGACTATTAACTGCTTGCTGTTGTCTGACATACAGCACATTAAAGTATCCAGACTCCTCATTAACAGTTCAGAATCTCCCAGTATGCATCTATATGCAGTTACAGTTGTACATGAACCAATTTTCTGTTTCTGAAATTCTATTCTGTTTTAATATAAGTACAAACTACTTTTTTCTTGTATTAGTTCTGCATGACTAAGCCGCCAGAGTGTAAGCTTTTTGTATATAAGTTACCTAACCCTTTAGTTATATTTTCCTGATACAGGCACAGGATGTCTATCTTTCCATAGCTCTCTAAATTTTCCAAACTCACTAATTTGTTACTCAGTTCTCTAATATTATTATGAAATAAGCTAATCTTACTTTTATGTGTATTCTTAGGCATTTTGTGGGACGCCTCTGTTAGTTTGATTTCCTTCAAAAAAGGATGCCTGAATCCTAATTATAACCCACAGAGATCGCTCTCTGACATCAGAAACCACTGGGATCTTACTTAGTGTGATGGTGCCAACCTTGCACCCCTGTATCCTGTGGTCAAGAAGTTCAGTAAATCTGTCTTTCCCTAGCAACAGCCATAGCACTAATATTAGATTTCATTTCAGTCAACAGCACTTCCCACCTCTGCATTCAAAAGGTTCAAACGGCTCAAAGAACTATGGAATTAACATATGGGGTCATCAGTCCTCTAGAACTTAGAACTACTTAAGCCTAACTAACCTAAGGACATCACACATATTCATGCCCGGGGCAGAATTCGAACCTGTGATCGTGTTAGCAGAGCAGTTCCGCACTGAAACACCTAGAAACGCTCGGCCACAGCGGCCAGCCTCTGTATTCACACAGCTCACACCAGTGTTAACTCACGGCTGAATATGACGCAGAAGGACCCCCACAATGCTTGTCCTTACGCTCTCAAGAGTAGTTGCTACTCCTTATTTAATCCAAGCCACTCCTAAAGCTTTAATACAGTTCTGAGATAGGCTCTTCTCTTATCTGCCTATTGCAATAACCTGACCCTCTTTGCCAAAACCTTTGCACAAATGCAGTATGTTTCATGTCACCTACTTAATGCTAGCACTTGGCTTCACAATATTTGTGACCTGGTACCCTTCTATTAATTTGACAATTTGACCTGTACCATTTCGCCTATATCCATCCCACGGCTATTACCTAGCAGTAAGCCTCTTTTCTCTCTACTGTTCTTGATACTGACCTACATTGAGTAGATGAAGTTGAAGAGCTCTTCCCATTTCGCCCATTGCTTGGTACCTTTCCCCAGTCCCCATGCTTTATTTTGTCCATTAACCTATCTTGTACAAATTTTGCGCCATCTGCTTGGGCCTGAAGACCACCAATCTTTGCCTCCTGTACAGCGATTCTCTTCTCTTTTTTGAGAGTCTATAGGTTCATGTGAAAGCGTCTTTGAGATACCCATTAATTTCCATCCTAAAATCTCTACAGTGAAATTAGAAGGACAGTCTGCAGATACCACTCCTTCTCTGAGTATCCGACAGTATTATCAATAATTTACGTAAGCTACAGCACAGATTGCACGCTTAAAGATATAATGAAATCACTGAACACACTTTACACTACATGCATTTTTATAATTTATTAACAGCATGTTAGCCTTCGGATGTACGATATAATGAAGAAAGTATTTATTTCCTCTCTCATCAAGGCCTTTGTGCTCACTTACACGCAGTACTTGTTAATTATTCACAATAGGATGTCATTTTACTGTAGATAAACTGTATATAAACAAACGAATAGTGTTAAAGTTTCTAAATCGAACAACTTAAGACTTACGCTTTTTTTCATAAAATATGAACTTTGTAATGAATGGACACGCTCAAATTAAATTGTTGGAGAAAAAAATACAGAACAATTCAACGGGAAAATGATGCCTTTAGCAGTAAACATAAAAACGCACTAATAAACGTATTTATGATCAATTTGACTAAACTAATTCTTATCACATTCTAAGTAACTTATCTTTACGGGGGCGTTAAACACCGGAAGTCTTGCCTCTCGCTGGGCTGCCACCACATGAAGATAATTAAGTATATTTCTGTGAGAAAAGAATGGTAATCTTTTATTGTGCTGCCCGACTACGTGTCTTATCATCTTTTATCGATTACTTTTGACGTGTAGACATCAGCGCATATGAGGTGAACCTCAGTACCAGATATGGGTACTCGTAAATTCCTGCGCATCCAAAAGACCCCATTGCTTCTACTGTTTGAGAGAAATTTCGTAGTTTCAAGCGTGAATCACGTATTATTTAACAGAAGTTGAAACGAAAGGACAAAATTTTTAATGGTGTACTTCTGGGAGTTCTCCCGAGCTATCTTCATTTCATGTATAAAATAGAAACAACAACGGCGAGATACACGCAGAAGTACACCATTAATCGTAATGGACTAGTTATAGAGATAAAGAGTTCTCCCTTTATCAGTCTGAATTAATTTAGTCAAAATATTAATTTTTCTGTCTGCTTAAAACACTCAGTCCTGTCTTTCTCTATCTTTGCTTTCGATATGGAATCCAAAACTGTCAGAATATTAACATATCAGCGTTGATAGACATTGTAATAACTCATAGAGTTATCTCTAAGCACTCTCACTGAGTCTCTTTTCACGTAAAAACACAGTAATAACGTTTAACCAGACTGAATAGCGTTCGTTAGTTATCAAACGAAATCTGTACCTTTGTCTTCCAAATATAAATTCTCGATAAATTTTTGTACTCATCCGTCAAAAAACAACCATTCTCTTATTTCACACCAAACTTAATACTACCGGCCGGTCCCGGCGGAGGTTCCAGTCCTCCCTCTGGCATGGGTGTGTGTGTTTGTCCTTAGGATAATTTAGGTTCAGTAGTGTGTAAGCTTAGGGACTGATGACCTTAACAGTTAAGTCCCATAAGATTTTACACACATTTGACCAGTTTTTGAGTACTACCGATCACTACCAAGTGACAGAGCACAGTTTTAAGGAAGATATAATTATCTTTTCGCCAATGTTGCAGTCCGTGTATTCAGTAAACTCAGATTACTAGTGATTTTCGTAGGTTTTAAATCGAAGGTAAACAGCCTTTCTCACAATACGGTAAGAACAAAACAAGGAAAACAAAACAAAGTCCTAAATGCCACCGCCACTTTGTACCGTAACCTTACATTTACATTCATTCAAAAAGTGCGATTCTAAACATCTTCAACCGTTGTCGATACGCATCCCCTCATAATCATCAGTTAAACATTCAAGCAGTAACTCGACGTTTTTAAATTTCCAAGTCTAAATATTGCTACGCATTTTGTACTGGTGGTTCCCTGAGGTGTATAAACTTTAAAACAACCAAATCTGTCAAAGGTGCGATTTCAGTTCCTTTAAGGTAACAACTTGAAAGCGAGTAAGCTAAATTTGTGAATGTTGCTGTTAGTGCCACACCTAAACCACAACCGCAATGGAGACATTACTTCATTCAATTCTTCAGTACATCACATAACCGAGTAACATAAATTTTCATCCACACTGTTACCTCTGGCAGTGTGAAAATAGGCTCTAAAAGTTCATCACAGAAAATTTGACGATTGCCAAACAAACACTAACATTTGTACTAAGTATCATATACAAGTGACCCTCCGTCACTACAAAAATTAATGTACCGTCTCACCAACTTAAAATCTCACAAATGGCCCTTGTCACAACTAAGATATTTCGTAGGAACTGAACTTTATTTTTGGAACCTATACAGATGAAAATTAAACGTAGGTCTTCAGGGGATATCAATCCAAGTAACTAAAATCATTGGTACTCATCTTCATTTCGACATGCCATACAGTGTATCTGCACTATAACTTGTCTGACCAACTCCAAATATCTGCTGAACGTCTGCCTACGATTAGCGACACACGCAATTCTACGAAATTACGCTGAACACCCCTCTCGCGCAGCTGTAGCAAACAACTCTGTAGTTTCCATGCTAAATTCAAAGGGAAACCACCAAAATTGACCAACGCATAGTACAACTTCGGTTTTTGACACTCCATTAACTATTAGAATCAGACGTCGGGGATTTCGTGAAGGGCTCATCTGTTCGGCAGTGTTGTATCATCTCTGGAGTCTGCGTTTTCCAGTGGGTGAATTCTGCTACGTCTTGCGTTTCACAATGGACAAGGTACAAGGATGGCTTATGTAGAACATAACTACTCACACGAGTAATTGCAATCATATCACAGCGGTTTTTCGCGCGCGAATGTCAAAGAATTTCTCATATGTGCTTGACACAGCACAAAGGATGGAGATGAACGCCAAAACTCGGACGACTTAACACATATTTATTTATCTATTTATTTCTTATTAGCCTGACCAGATCAGGTTCTTACATCTAAAAAAGCGAACATGTACAAAAAATTACATAAAAACACAATAATACTAACGCACTATTAAAAAAATTATATATGCTAATAATAGTAGTAGCACAACTAATAATGATGAACAAATAATGGACGAATTAGGAATGAGATTAATTAACTGCTACACAACAAACTCAATAACAGAATTATTAACAAAAACAATAATTCTAGATAGCAATAATAATAATCGTATCACTAACAATAATAATAAATCAATGGAGGCATTAAAATGTTAATGATTAGTTTAGCCTTTTTGAAGTCTTGTTTGGTATTGGAGGAAGTGGAATGGATAATAAAAGAGGAGAGGATGGAATGAAAGTGTCACTGGATACTAGGAATGAAGAAAATTTCAATAGAGAGCTCTGTAGAAAGGGATGACAAAAGTGATGGAGGAGAGAGCGTTGATGAGAGTGAGCTCAAGAAGAGAGAACCAATCTGACCGAAGATGGTCCGTTAGCTGTTTTTAGAAATTTGAAAGGACTTAAATTTCTCTCATATTTTGAGGGAGATGGTTCCCAAAGCCGTGTTCCTGATATACGAAATTAGTTAGAGAATGTGGAAGTGTTGTGTACTGTTACTGAAAGGATTGTGCTGTGCTGAGAACGAGTATTGCCATTGTGTTGTTCAGCCAGTAGTCTAAGGGATGAAGATAAATAGAAAGGTACACAGCGATTGACAAGAACCTGTAGCAAACACGGCGTGTAGTCATGATAAATGTTCATAGCCAGGAGTGATACGGTCGAAGTGTCGTACTTCACAGATGTATCCCATGCTAGCATTCATTGCCAGTTCCAAACGATATGAACTCTCGTGTGAAAGTACTTGGAGAATAGGATCACCACAAACAAAATGGGGAGTATTTGTGTTACTTACCACGTTTCTCTTTTAAGCTAGAGACGAAATACTTTTCTATATTTGTGTAATGAATAATGTGATGCCGACACCTTCTTACAGACTGCAGATGTGTTTTCAGCCCAGTGTAGGTCCTGGTCCAAAATTATCCCCAAATTCTCTGCAGAAGAAGAACAGGCAATTTTGTGCTTTTCGGGATTAGGACTGGAATAGATTCTCTGAGCTGAGGAATTATAAGTCTTTTGTGAGAGACTAAGATTGCTTGCACCTTAGATGGGTAAGTCTCAAAACTACATTCTGCGCACTTTCTGATAAAGCAAGTCAATCAACTTTCACATTCTGGATGGCTGGGTGCAGTTTTTTTAAAGCTTGCACGTATGTATAACTCAAGGTCGTCAGCGAATATATGATATTTTCAATTGAGAAAAGGGTCATCACTTAATTAGCATATAACAAAAACAGTAATGACTTCAGTACTAACACTTGTGGGAGCCCTGATAACTACATTCCTGAATTGTGACCTCTTTATACCGACCATTAGACACTGCTGGTGATATGTAAGGTATGAGTGGGACAGTTGTATACAATAAGGTGTTACTGCGATTTATTTTGCAAAGGAAAAAGTCGGTGTCATGTGGAAGCTTTTTCCACATCAAACTAGGCAGCCTAGTCTCAGTTACATGTATCACAATATCGCAAACATTTCGTAACGTTCACACCCTTTCACAAGAGATAATATTAGATATAGGCAGGTAGAGTGCACACGTCCTGTTACCTGGAAGGAGAGGACGGGCAGGCGAGAGGTGGCGAGGACGACAGCCAGTCAGCCTCTATCTGTAACACTGACATTTTTGTGAGACATCAATCTTCTGACTGGTTTAATGTGGCCCACTGAGAACTCCTCTGCTGTGCGAAACTCTTCTTCTCTGCGTAGCACTTGCAACCCACGTCCTGAATTACGTGCAGAGCATATTCCAATTTCTGTCTTCCTCTACAGTTTCTGAACACTACAGCTTCATATGCAACCATCGAACTCATTCCCTTCCGCTTGTCAGTGTTTTCCACATACTGCTTTCCTATCCCATTCTGCGCAGTCCCTTCTCATTCTTTACCTTATGAGTTCAACCAATTTTCTACATTCTCCATACTTCTGAAGCACCACACCTCATCTACATCTTCATCTACATCTACATGACTACTCTACAATTCATATTTAAGTGCTTGGCAGAGGGTTCATCGAACCACAATCATACTATCTCTCTACTATTCCACTCCCGAACAGCGAGCGGGAAAAACGAACACCTAAACCTTTCTGTTCGAGCTCTGATTTCCCTTATTTTATTTTGATGATCATTCCTACCTATGTACGTTGGGCTCAACAAAATATTTTCGCATTCCGAAGAGAAAGTTGGTGACAGAAATTTCGTAAAAAGGTCTCGCCGCGACGAAAAACGTCTATACTGTAATGACTTCCATCCCAACTCGTGTATCATATCTGCCACACTCTCTCCCCTATAACGCGATAATACAAAACGAGCTGCCCTTTTTTGCACCCTGGTAAGGATCCCACACCGCGCAGCAATATTCTAACAGAGGACGAACGAGTGTAGTGTAAGCTGTCTCTTTAGTGGACTTGTTGCATCTTCTAAGTGTCCTGCCAATGAAACGCAACCTTTGGCTCGCCTTCCCGACAATATTATCTATGTGGTCCTTCCAACTGAAGTTGTTCGTAATTTTAACACCCAGGTACTTAGTTGAATTGACAGCCTTGAGAATTGTACTATTTATCGAGTAATCGAATTCCAACGGATTTCTTTTCGAACTCATGTGGATCATCTCACACTTTTCGTTATTTAGCGTCAACTGCCACCTGACACACCATACAGCAATCTTTTCTAAATCGCTTTGCAGCTGATACTGGTCTTCGGATGACCTTACTAGACGGTAAATTACAGCATCATCTGCGAACAGTCTAAGAGAACTGCTCAGATTGTCACCCAGGTCATTTATATAGATCAGGAACAGTAGAGGTCCCAGGACGCTCCCCTGGGGAACACCTGATATCACTTCAGTTTTACTTTGCTTTGATTCTCGTTGTTCCCGTTTTCCAACGGTCATTGTTTCACTACCATACAGTGCTGTGCTCCAAATGTACATTATTAGATACGTATACCTCAAATTAAGGCCTATGTTTGACTTTAGTAGATTTCTCTTGAATAGGAATGATCTATTTCCAGTGTCGGTCTCTTTTTGATGTCCTTCTTGCTCCATCCATCACTGGTTATTTTGCTACATAGGTAGTAGAATTCCTTAACTTCATCTACTTCGTGACCATCAGTCCTGATGTCAAGTATATCACTGTTCTTATTTCTGGTATATCTCACCACATTCGCGTGTCTATGATTTCCTCTCAGTCTATTTTCTGTACTCGTTACACTGTTAATTCCATTCAGCAGACTGTGTAATTCTCCTTCTCTTTTATTCAGGGTAACAATGTCTTCAGCGAATCATATTACTGATATCATTTCATCTTGAATTTTAATTCCGAAAGTAAACCTATCTTTTACTTCCATTACTGCTTATGGTATGTACAGACAACAAAATAGGCGAAAGATTACATCCCTGTCTTACCCCGTTTTAAATCCGAGCACTTCGCTCTTGGTTGTCCACTATTATTAATTCCCTCTTAGTTCTTGTACATATTGTACACTACCCGTCTGTCTGCATAACCTACTCCAATTTTTCGCAGAATTACGAACAGCTTTCACCACTTTACATTGTCGAATGTTTTATCCAGGTTAACAGATCCTAAGAACGTGTTTTGATTTTTCTTTAGTCTTATTTCCATTATCAACCGCAATGTCAGAACTACCTGTCCGGTGCCATTACGTTTCCTAAAGCCCAACTGCTAGTCGTCTAACACATTCTCAGTTTCCTTTTCCGTTCTTCTGTATATTATTCTTGTCAGCAACTTGGATGCATGAGCTAATCAGCTGGTTGTGCTATAATTCTCGCACACGCCAGGTGTTTCAGTCAACCGAATTGTGCGGATGATATGTTCCCGAAACTCTGATGGTATGACGTCAGACTTACACACCCACACACCAACGTCAATAGTCATTTTTTGCCATTTCTGATGGAATGTTATCTATCCCTTCAGCCTTCTTTTATCTTAAGTCCTCCAAAGCTTTCTTAAATTTTCATTCTAATACTGGATATTCTATCTCTTCTAAATCGGCTGCAGTTTCCTCTTCTATCAAATTCGACAAAACATCCGCCTCATAAAGGCATTGAATATGCTCTTTCCATCCATCCGCTCTCTCCCTTACATTTAACAGTGGAGTTCCCGTTTCACGCTTTTTGTTACCATCCTTGCTTTTAATTTAACGAAAGCTTGTTTTCGCTTTCCTGTAAGCTGAGGCATCCTTCGTAAAAACATTTCTTTTTCGATTTCGTCCCATTTTTCATTTAGCCATTTTGTCTTAGTCTCCATGAATGTCCTGTTTATTTCATTCCTCAGCGACTTGTATTTCTGTATTCCTGAAATTCACTGAGCATTTTGTTACTTCCTTCTTTCATCGGTCAGACGGAGTATTTATTCTGTTACCCGATTTTCTTCGCAGTTATGTGCTTCCTATCCATCTTTATCTTCCCAACTTCTGTGATTGCCCTTTTTAGACATGTCTCTTCGTTTTCATCTGTATTACTTAGCGAGCTATTTCTTATTGCTGCATCAATAGCCTTAGAAAATTGCAAACGTATTTCGTCGTTTCGTAGTAGTTTCGTGTCATACTTCTCTGCAAATTGACTCTTCCTAACTAAACGAATAAACTTCAGCCTACTCTTCATCACTACTACATTGCCTGATCCTGGCTGAGCCTTACAGTCCACTATTTTATTTCGGAATCTCTGTTGACGATGACGTAATCTAACTTAAATCTTCCCATATCACCCTGTGTTTTTCAAGTATACGTCCACCTCTTGTTATTATTGGACAAAGTATTCACTACTTCTAGCTAAAGTCTACTACAGAAAGCATTAGTTTTTCTCCTCTCTCATTTCATGTCCAAAGCCCATACTTTCCTGTAACCTTTTTCATCTACTCTTCCCCTACAACTGCACTCCCTTCCCCCATGACTAAGAAATTCTCATCTCCCCTTGCGTACTGTATTACCCTTTCAGTTACTGATCACAACCAACAGAGTTAAAAATCAACATTTCTTTATTTTCTGGCCATGAAAACATTATCGTGGAACTGATAATCCTAACTATATTTCAGTTTCAGTGCAACATTCAAGAAGAAATCCATATTTATAATTTGGCTGCGTATGGATTCGAACATGAACTAATGCAGCACAGCACTGAATTTTATTTTTCTAACACATTATGAAGTCCAATATGCGTCATACGCGATTATTTTTGTTCTATACCGCTCGCCACATTCTCGCTCGGTCGTGGGCTATCCGCGGATTGTGGGCAGTTGCCGGTAGTAAGTCTGAAAGCGGTGCTTGCTGATACAAACTCTGCTTTCTGTAACATATATTTCGCATTGATTAAACATAGAATCTCCCGCATTTTTGACCTTGGCTGCGCTCCCAACCGTCATCTCCAAACGAGCAAGTCACAGGATTGGCTTAAAATGTAAATTACGTCAGTTTGGTGGTTCACTTTTCTCGCGCGTACTACGTGCCATGTGAAATTAGTCAGGTATTTGGTTGCCACTCATGACAAGTATGGCATATTTTTTGAGATTTATTCACTATGTTTCAAAGAACACAATCGGGTGAATCTTGTTTTGACGTTGACACACCATTGTTTTGTACGTATTTCACTTCTGAAGACGACAGTGTAAATTGTCGAAACCGGTAAAGAGAAACAAATATGGTTTTCCTGTCCATCTGGCGACTGACCTTTTCGTTCTTGTAGTAAATTACAACAATGGCGACAATCGATCTGTTAAGGTGTCCATGGCCCCTGAGCTATCATTTAAACTGAAGAAACCTACTCTCTGAGAAATATGGTATGGGGATGGTTTCCTGACTCCGTTGTGTTTCACGTTAAATATATCGTTCATACAAAATTTCTAAACGAACTTTGGGACCAAACTACAAGGTGTGCAACTTTCCTTCCGCCGTTTTTTCCCAACATTTGAGACTTTAATGAAAAAAAATTGGTTACACATATATCATTCATAGTATTTTCCATCGTTGGTCACTATCTTCTCCCATCTTTCAGGCAGTGCACGAATCCAGCATCGAAAAAATTGCTCATCTTTTGAAGTGTGACTTCATAATAAGATGGGAAGTGTTGGTCAGCCAGGACATGCGCCATTGATCTAAACAGGTGATAGACAGAGGGAGCAATGTCTAGAAAATACGGCCGGTGGGGTAGGACTTCCCATATTAATGTTTCCAAGTAGGTTTTGATCTCTTTTGCAACGTGGGGTCGAGCGTTGTCGTGCTGCAAAATTACTTTATCGTGCCTCTCGCTGTATTCGGCCGTTTGTCTTTTAATGCTCTGCTCAATCACATTAATTGCATTCGATAACGAGCACCTGTGATTGTTTCCCTCTGTTTTAACACTTCATAGTACACGACGCCGAGCTAGTCCCACCAAATGCAGAGCGTGATCTTGGAGCCGTGAATATTCGGTTTGGCCGTCGAAGTGGAAGCATGTGCGGTATATCCCCACGATTTTTAGCTTTTTGGGATATCGTAATGAAACCATTTTTCGTCCCCGGTCACAATCCGATACAGAAATCCCTTCTGTTTTTGCCTCTGAAACAACTGTTCACAAACACACAAACGCCGTTCGACGTCTCTCGGATTCAGCTCACACGGGACCCAAGTTGCTTCTTTCTGAATCCTGTCGATAGCATTGAGATGTTTCGATATGGATTGCTGTGTCACTCCTACTAATCGTGCCAATTCTTCTTGAATTTGATGCGAGTCTTGTCTCAGCAGTGTCTTCAATTCTGCACCTTCGAAAACTTTCTCTGTTTAATCACTACTCCTGTCTGCGACGTTAAAATCGCCGTTCTTGAAGCGTTGAAACCACACACGACCCGTTCTTTCACTAATAGAGTCCTCACCATACGTACCTGAGAGCATTCGTTGAAACTTAGTCGCTGTTTTCTTCATGAAACAAAACAGTAATACCTCCCGCAAATGAAGAGAATTAGGCTCGTAAACATACATTTTCAGTAAAGTACAACTTTATGATGCAGACACAGATCGACTAATTTTTGTATTGAGGTTATGTTGACCGAGGTCCTAGCTAATTGTCTGACATCTGCGATCTGCTTCTTTCGACCGCTACGTACCGTTGTCGCCACCTATTGGCAAATGGCGGAAGCAAAGTTGTATCTTTACATCTACATCTACATCCGTACTCCGCAAGCCACCTGACGGTGTGTGGCGGAGGGTACCCTGAGTACCTCTATCGGTTCTCCCTTCTATTCCAGTCTCGTATTGTACGTGGAAAGAAGGATTGTCGGTATGCTTCTGTGTGGGCTCTAATCTCTCTGATTTTATCCTCATGGTCTCTTCGCGAGATATACGTAGGAGGGAGCAATATACTGCTTGACTCTTCGGTGAAGGTATGTTCTCGAAACTTCAACAAAAGCCCGTACCGAGCTACTGAGCGTCTCTCCTGCAGAGTCTTCCACTGGAGTTTATCTATCATCTCCGTAACGCTTTCGCAATTACTAAATGATCCTGTAACGAAGCGCGCTGCTCTCCGTTGGATCTTCTCTATCTCTTCTATCAACCCTACCTGGTGCGGATCCCAAACTGCTGAGCAGTATTCAAGCATTGGGCGAACAAGCGTACTGTAACCTACTTCCTTTGTTGTCGGATTGCATTTCCTTAGGATTCTTCCAATGAATCTCAGTCTGGCATCTGCTTTACCGACGATCAACTTTATATGATCATTCCATTTTAAATCACTCCTAATGCGTACTCCCAGATAATTTATGGAATTAACTGCTTCCAGTTGCTCACCTGCTATTTTGTAGCTAAATGATAAGGGACCTATCTTTCTATGTATTCGCATCACATTACACTTCGCTACATTGAGATTCAATTGCCATTCCGTGCACCATGCGTCAATTCGCTGCAGATCCTCCTGCATTTCAGTACAATTTTCCATTGTTGCAACCTCTCGATACACCACAGCATCATTTGCAAAAAGCCTCAGTGAACTTCCGATGTCATCCACCAGGTCATTTATGTATATTGTGAATAGCAACGGTCCTATGACACTCCCCTGCGGCACACCTGAAATCACTCTTACTTCGGAAGACTTCTCTCCATTGAGAATGACGTGCTGCGTTCTGTTATCTAGGAACTCCTCAATCCAATCACACAATTGATCTGATACTCCGTATGCTCTTACTTTGTTCATTAAACGACTATGGGGAACTGTGTCAAACGCCTTGCGGAAGTCAAGAAACACGGCATCTACCTGTGAACCCGTGTCTAAGGCCCTCTGAGTCTCGTAGACGAATAGCGCGAGCTGGGTTTCACACGATCGTCTTTTTCGAAACCCATGCTGATTCCTACAGAGTAGATTTCTAGTCTCCAGAAAAGACATTATACTCGAACATAATACGTGTTCCAAAATTCTACAACTTATCGACGTTAGAGATATAGGTCTATAGTTCTGCACATCTGTTCGACGTCCCTTCTTGAGAACGGGGATGACCTGTGCCCTTTTCCAATCCTTTGGAACGCTTCGCTCTTCTAGAGACCTACGGTACACCGCTGCAAGAAGGGGGGCAAGTTCCTTCGCGTACTCTGTGTAAAATCGAACTGGTATCCCATCAGGACCAGCGGCCTTTCCTCTTTTGAGCGATTTTAATTGTTTCTCTATCCCTCTGTCGTCTACTTCGATATCTACCATTTTGTCAACTGTGCGACAATCTAGAGAAGGAAGCACAGTGCAGTCTTCCTCTGTGAAACAGCTTTGGAAGAAGACATTTAGTAATTCGGCCTTTAGTCTGTCATCCTCTGTTTCAGTACCATTTTGGTCACAGAGTGTCTGGACATTTTGTTTTGATCCACCTACCGCTTTGATATAGGACCAAAATTTCTTAGGATTTTCTGCCAAGTCAGTACATAGAACGTTACTTTCGAATTCATTGAAAGCCTCTCGCATAGCCCTCCTCACACTACATTTCGCTTCGCGTAATTTTTGTTTGTCTGCAAGGCTTTGGCTATGTTTATGTTTGCTGTGAAGTTCCCTTTGCTTCCGCAGCAGTTTTCTAACTCGGTTGTTGTACCACGGTGGCTCTTTTCCATCTCTTACGATCTTTCTTGGCACATACTCATCTAACGCATATTGTACCATGGTTTTGAACTTTGTCCACTGATCCTCAACACTATCTGCACTTGAGACAAAACTTTTGTGTTGAGCCGTCAGGTACTCTGTAATCTGCTTTTTGTCACTTTTGCTAAACAGAAAAATCTTCCTACCTTTTTTAATATTTCTATTTACGGCTGAAATCATCGACGCAGTAACTGCTTTATGATCGCTGATTCCCTGTTCTGCATTAACTGATTCAAATAGTTCGGGTCTGTTTGTCACCAGAAGGTCTAATATATTATCGCCACGAGTCGGTTTTCTGTTTAACTGCTCAAGGTAGTTTTCAGATAAAGCACTTAAAAATATTTCACTGGATTCTTTGTCCCTGCCACCCGTTATGAACGTTTGAGTCTCCCAGTCTATATCCGGCAAATTAAAATCTCCACCCAGAACTATAACATGGTGGGGAAATCTACTCGAAATATTTTCCAAATTATTCTTCAGGTGCTGAGCCACAACAGCTGCTGAGCCCGGGGGCCTATAGAGACATCCAATTACCATGTCTGAGCCTGCTTTAACCGTGACCTTCACCCAAATCATTTCACAATTCGAATCTCCGTCAATTTCCTTCGATACTATTGCACTTCTTATCGCTATAAACACGCCTCCCCCTTCACTGTCCAGCCTATCTCTGCGGTATACATTCCAATCAGAGTTTAGGATTTCATTACTGTTTACGTCTGGTTTCAGCCAACTTTCTGTTCCTAGTACTATATGGGCGTTGTGACCGTTTATTAATGAGAGCAGTTCTGGGACCTTTCTATAGACGCTTCTGCTGTTTACTATTAGCACATTAATATTGTTATTCCTTGTTGCATTTTGCCTACTCCTGCCTTGCCGCGTCTCAGGAGGCGTCTTGTCGGGCCTAGGGAGGGAATTCTCTAACCTAAAAAAACCCCATGTGCACTCCACACGTACTCCGCTACCCTCGTAGCCGCTTCCGGCGTGTAGTGCACGCCTGACCTATTCAGGGGGACCCTACATTTCTCCACCCGATAGCGGAGGTCGAGAAATTTGCACCCCAGCTCTCCGCATAATCGTCTGAGCCTCTGGTTTAAGCCTTCCACTCGGCTCCAAACCAGAGGACCGCGATCGGTTCTGGGAACGATACTACAAATAGTTAGCTCTGATTCCACCCCGCGAGCGAGGCTTTCCACCTTCACCAACTCCGCCAACCGCCTGTACGAACTGAGGATGACCTCTGAACCCAGACGGCAAGAGTCATTGGTGCCGACATGAGCAACAATTTGCAGTCGGGTGCACCCAGTGCTCTCTATCGCCGCCGGTAGGGCCTCCTCCACATCTCGGATGAGACCCCCCGGCAAGCAGACAGAGTGAACACTGGCCTTCTTCCCCGACCTTTCCGCTATTTCCCTAAGGGGCTCCATCACCCGCCTAACGTTGGAGCTCCCAATAACTAATAAACCCCTCCCCCCGTGTGCCTGCTCGGACCTTGCTGAAGGAGCAGCCACATGTCCACTCACAGGCAGAGCGGGCGATGCCACACGGCCAGCCTCCACATTGACCCTCCGCCTCGTGCGCCGCGAACGCCGCTGAACCCGCCACTCCCCTTGGGGAGAGGGTGGCCCAACCGCGCCCGGTACCCGCGAAGATGTCTCGACAGCAGGGACAGTGGGTGAAGCATCTAACACCTGGGGTGCACCATGCGACGCACCAGACTCCCCACTGCCGCTACACTCCGAGGCAGCAGCCTGAAGACGGCTGACCGCGGCCATCAACACGCTCAGCTGTTCGCGAAGAGTGGCCAGCTCCTCCTGCGTCCGTACACAGCAGCCACACATCCTAGCCATCCTAAGAAATCAATTTACTATAGAGTGTTAATCAGCTTTTAACTAGACTGCTAATTCACTATCATTTTTCACTACGTGAACATTTTTCATAATTTTGCGTTGTTGATGAGGTGTGGATTTTCTCGTAAAACGCAGTCGCAGCACCCCTCCCAAACATTGAGATTGGCCTACACCGCAGGCATTCTGCTCTGCTAATTTATGAATCTGGGGCAACACTTCATATATGTTTACACTTCTTTTATCTTCGCAGATGTTCCGCAGAGCTCTCGCCTTTTTCTGTCTCCCTTGTGGGCGGGAGACAGACACCGAAGATCTTCGTGTTGTAGCGGTCTGCGACGACGACGCAGACCCTATACTATTGGACCCACAGGTGAGCAGCGTCGAGGAATATGAAGAATATAACACTGAGGGTTAAGGGAACATAGACTATACATAGTCAAAGTGATCATTAATTAACACATCACACTTTAGTTAAGCGCAAGAACGTCTGCATTTTCTAAAGTTAGCACAAGTATCGGTAGCTAAAAGCGAGCAATCACTTACTAACAGCTCTTGTACTGGGCTAGAACTTAATTTTACTGGGTTACTGTTACCGGGGCTAATGGGTCATTAGATGTATCACACGGAAAACCTCGGTTCAACTTCCAGAAATTTCAGAAAATTTTCTTAGACAGGAGGACGGGAACGTGTTACTCATCCTGCTGAGACCAATCGAGGAACTACTGACACTGAGAAGTGGAGGCTGCAATACATGGACACTGACAATGACCTGGAAAACGGTGTGCTTACCCCACGCCCATCATAACGCATTCAGTAACGCCAATTGCAGAGGATGGTCCGGCGATTGGACGGTATCCATGGCCTGTGGGTGGAATCAGCGTATTTACTGTGTTGCCACTGTGTCGGCACGGAGGGGTGTTGGACGTGATGGAGGTGCCTCTGTCCACAGGTGAACCCTGAAGAACCTCCGTCTGCTATATGACTAATCCGTACATTTTTGTCTTTTATACAGTCATTTATTATCTTTCGCGTCGATATTACTCTCCCAGCCTCGAGTTTACCATTCCTACCACATTCTCCCACTCCTGTTAGATTTCATCTTAGCTACAGATGTAGTATGCAATGAATGCTTGAATGGAGACGCGCTTTCTACGCACTTAATTGCCAGCTAACCACACATCTGTAACTTGAAACGACGACTATTCACTGTCTGTGTTAGTTTCCTCTCAATTATCATGTAACAGAGCAGTAATTACATAGACACCCCCTGAAACATGATCAGAATTTGATGCCGGATTGATGGAAAATATTGAGGAGGGCGGGGGGGGGGGGGGGTAAGGCAAGCTAAAAAGCTCCACGTTGCCTTGCTGATTAATGTCTTCTGCACAGCAGCACATCCTGTCGTGTGACCTTCGCCGTGGTTAGGACATTGACTCCCTGTCCGAACTAATCTGAAAATCGTGAAACGGATGATTCGTGTTTCGGTTCCCTCACTAAACAAAGACATATATATGGACATGACTGACAAAAAGGGTTCAAATGGCTCTGAGCACTATGGCACTCAACATATGAGGTCATCAGTCACCTAGAACTTATAAATACGTAAACCTAACTAACTAAGGACATCACACACATCCAAGCCCGAGGCAGGATTCGAACCTGCGACCGTAGTGGTCTCGCGGTTCCAAACTGTAGCGACTAGAACCGCTTGGCCACAGCGGCCGGCGACTTGACTGAACCTAACCGGAGAGTGGCATCGGTACTGAGTCCACAGCTAATATTAGCGGGTCAACATACACGGCGTTTAAACTTCTTCTTGTCTAGGGTTGCCGTTACGTACTTCACGGAGACAACGAGCGGATGCTCTCGTCCACGTTGCCATATAAACCAGTCAACATGCCGCATTAACATGATATATGTCTTACACAAGTAGTCGGACTCCCATGGTATCCACTGAGAAAAATACATGACTCTAGTTACATGATGATAATATCACAGTATCTTGTATTGGAAAATATGAGTGTCTTAGATTATGGTAAAATAACTGGAAACAGACGGCCAGGGTGACCGAGCGGCTCTAGACGCTACAGTCTGGAACCGCGCGACCGCTACGGTCGTCACAGGTTCGAGTCCTGTCTCGGGCATGGATGTGTGTGAACCATTTGAAAATTGATAACAAATGAATTAGAAACAATAAATCAAAACATGAACACAAAAACAAAACCCCCCCACAGGATTTCAACGTGGTGTGGATGCGGTTCCGTTTGGGCCCCGGTCAAGAGGAAGGTGTTCCCCCGAGGTCAGAAGAGCCGCAGAAGATGCTGATGTCAGCTGATGCTGCAGACGTCAGTCCTTGGCTACAGGACACACAGCAGGAGGAGCGCACCGTGGGAAAGGTAAGACGACATTATGATTACCAGATTATTTGAGAAACTTTGTTTCTTATCAGGCAACCTAATTCTCAACATTCTTATATAGCACCACATGTAAAACGCTTAGATTCCTTTCCTTTTCAGTTTTCGTACGGTGTATGATTCACTGCTGTCCTCCAAACGCACATTCTTTTCGTTTGTTACCAATAGACCTCTCTTGACCACATTTGCCCTCTTTTATTCTGCTGCTTTGGTTTCTATGTCCTCCTGGAGACTTCCATCAAGGGTTATTTCCTTTCCAAAGCAGCAGAAACCCCTAAATTCACCTCCGTCCTAATCGTCAATTTTGAAGTCTAGGTTCTAGGTATTTTCATTTCTCCACTTCTCATTATTTTTCTTATTTTTCGGTTTACTCTCAATCCACGTCCTGTACTCATTAGACTGTTCATTCCATGCAACAGGTCTATTCTCCTCCTTCATTTTCACTGAGGATAACATTGTCATCAACGAATATTGTTATTCATATCTTTTAACCTTGAATTTTAGACCAGCTTTTGAATCTTTCTTTAATTTCGGTTATTGCTTCTGTGCTGTAATGACTGAAAAGTGTGGCTATAAGTCAGCGTCCTTTCTTACACTCTTCGTAATCCGAGACCCTTAAGATTTGTCTTTCAACTTTGGTTTATGATTTATTCCTATCTCCCTCAGAATTTAGAATGTCTTACACCACTCCACATAGTTGGACAATTTTTGAATTTTTACTTACCCTACGACCGTGTCTTGATATTTCTTCAGCCCTCCTTTCGTTGTTAATCACAATGCCAGATATGCCTCTCCACTTTCCTGTGTATCATTCTCGTCAGCAGCTTGGATGCAAGAGCTGTTGAGCAGATTGTGTGATTTCTCAAGCACTTATTTACCCTTGCTGTCCTCGGAATTTTATGGATGACATTTTTCCATATATATATATATACCATCAAAATGTACATCTACAACCATCATAAAATTTACATTTAATATGACCGACAAATTTATTCAATGAGGGATTCCGACACTGCATAAAGGATCGAGTTTTCCCACTTACTCAAAGCTTTTTTTAACAATTGTTCGGAATTGTATGCACTGTCCTAGAGCAATTAATTTCAGCAGGCTTAGAGCAGAAATGAAAAAAAAGAAGGCTTCAACTTTACATTCACATTTCTTATTTGAAATCGCTGTTTGTGGAACACTGGTTTCATTGTTTACAGAAGCTCCTCGTATGGGTTTTGAATCTGCCACTGTAATTTATTAATAACACAAATGTCATCCTAAACTTACAGGTACTTTATTTACTATTTCGGTATTTGTTGTTGTTGTGGTCTTCAATCCGAAGACTGGTTTGATGGAGCTCCTCAAACTACTATAACTCTACGATTTTTACCCCTCCCCCCTCTCAATGCTCCACACCAGTGGTAAACTGGCGATACCTTGATATCTCAGAATTTTTCCTAGCAACCGATTTCTTATAATAGACAGGCTGTGCAACAAATTTGTTTTCTCCCCATTTCTGTTCAGTACCTCTTCATTAGTTACATGATCTACCCATCTAATCTTCAACGTTTTTCTGTAACACCACATTTCAAAGCTTCTACGCTATTTATTTCTTCTATTAAAGCGATTTGGAAGAACCTCAGATAGTTTTCGATGACAGTGTCCCATGTGATACAACGAATTAAAATTAAAAATAAAAAAATTAATGAAATCGACAACTTACAAGTGGTTTGAAGGAGACCAAAGGCCGAGCGATATTACATTCCTTTGTCAGAAACAGCACTATTTTGAAACAGATCTTGCGCTTTTCGCTTACGACGTAATAGATAATGCTCAATGTGGATCACTGATAACTGAGACAGAGTCATCATCACATAACCGATAATGATTCCCTTATACCGTGCAGAGTAGCACAGTGGTTAGCACACGGGACTCGCTTTCGGGCCGTCCTGACTTACGTTTTTCGTGGTTTCTCTATATCACTGATGGAAATTCTGGAGTGTTTCCTACGGAACTGCAGCTTTCGTCCTCCATCCTTCCGTAATCAGAGCTTGTGCTCGGCCCCCAATGGCCTCCTTCTGGACGGGACGTTAAACACTAATCTCCTGTCACCCCTCCTCCTCTGATTCCGTTTTGAAGTGCGAAACCATCTCTTGCACAGAAATACAGAAATATTTTCCAAAACGCTTGTAAAGCTGTGCGCACATAAAATTACATCTTCGTGAACATTCCACTATTAAGCATTCTAATGTGAGTACTCGTTTCCTGTGCAGGTGGGTGACGCGACTGCTGTCTCGACGGTCGCCGTGGTGCACTCCGCCCCAGACGATGGCTCTTCCAGTGAGGGGGAGATGCCGCCTCCAGCTCGACGCAGACGCGGCTGCCGCCGTTGCTGGGCGGATAGACTGGGCGAGAAGGTGGCCGTTCTCCCACACGGTCGCCGGGGCTATCGCCTAAGTAGGAGATAAAAATTTGTCATGGGGAAGGAGAATGGAAATCCTGCAGATACTGCAAATTTCTGGTCGTGTGAAAATGATACAGTTCACAACAACAACGGGGAAGAGATCTTCTAAATCTTTCCATGACATATTATGGTATAATATTGTTCGGCAGGACGCTAATAAAGAAATTATTAAAGTGTGTCGGAGAACATAGCTCTGTAAGGAGCAGAGATGTGACCTGAAACGGCGAGATTCAGGGAGAAAATTAGAACACTGGAATAGGACTATATGAGAAGACGTCTGCAGGTAACACGACAAGATAAATTTCGAAATAAAGTGTGGAGATCAATAGAGATAACGTGCTCCACTGCAAAATCTTCGAGGAATACAGACATTCACTGGTACCGGTACGTTCTAAGATTAATCAAAATTTGCGCCGAGGATGATTTCAACGTGGAAGCCGCCCGGAAGAAAGAGGAGAGACAAGCGTTAAAATGGGATGAATACAGACAGGAAGGAATGGGAGACCGGAAGCCTGAACAGCAGCAGATTGTCGAGTTCGAAAACTACTAACTGTTAGCACCAAACGTTTTTGAAGAAGAGAAGACATTTTTCGCTGCTCAGCTTCGACTTTCGTGCAAATAAAAAAAATGATATTAACAGGAAAAGGGTGATTTTCTCAACTGTTTCTCACCTGTTCGTTGTTTGTCTTTTATGAGGTTATTGGCAACTGGTAACGGAAGACATTAAATCAGAACAATTACGTAAGAGTTGAACTTTCGCATATCCAGCAAGAAGTTAAACTATGGAAAATGGTACAGTGGCCCGTCCGGTGTTACTGAAAAGAAGTCAAAACGTTTTTGTTTTTGTACCGCTTTCGGGAGAATCATGTAAACGGATGATACTAAATTCAATGTTTTGCATATTGACAAACCATTTGCTTAACACTTAATAAAATTTTAAAGGTGATATAACATCAAAATGTTTTCTTTGATTTTGTAAAGTATTATTAGACTCTTACAGCATTTACGGTTTATGCAGATGTGATGCTATTGAATATTCTGTGAGTCAGTATTTAACTCTCCTTCATAAGGACTACAGGAGTTAAATTGACGAAATGACTACGGATTTAAAGATGCTAGGACACAAAATGAAAAAATTTTCTAAATAGTTACGTAAATATGTAGTTATCTCGTTGAAATGGCCACAATGGCGGCTATACAAATTTCGCCCAAGCCGGTTATTGCAGTTTATGAAACAGTTTTACCCACTTTTCACTTGGTAATCTCTTAATAACATAAGAGAGAGATTTATTTTAAGAAAAATAGGATATCCCTCATTACTGATACGGTACAGATAGTTATTCGCACCAATACATTTTCTAAGATATGTACAGTCTTGCTCAAAAGTATCCGAACGACCTGAAATGTATTTCACCTGATTCGCATGCAACCCACATAACGCAGCTGTCTAGCAGGTCCTCTAATTGCCCCTCGGTACAGTCGTTTGGCTATAGAAAATGGTTCCGACAAGTCACCACTAGAAAACACTGCTCTGTATCGCAATAACTCAAGGTGTAAAGTAATACCAAGGCACTACAAATATCAGGGAACACCTTATCACACGTAAGACTGTCCTTAAGGCTTGTAAGCTCACATTTATTACAATAAATGACACACCTGAAATGCTACCACTCTCATTATTATGTCAGATAGGTAATGCACGTAGTAAGTTCGTCGTATTCATGATTTCCTCTTCAATGTAACATGCCGTCCTTATTACTTAGCACAAAATGACATTAAAACTTTAAGATATTCACGAGCAGCTAGTTGAGAATATGTATGAACTTCAAATGGCACAACGAACCGTCCCGTTCTGCGTATGGATTCAAACAGAGGGCATGCAGACTAAGCAAAGACTTCGCGACTGACGGAAACTAACAGTCATTCCTGACTAGGCATACACAGGGTGATACACATCGATTTTAGGCAGTATCAGTTATCAAATATCACCTTAAAATAACATAACGTAAACATTTCTAACGGACACGAATTCCTCTCCATCATCTACTGTCCTTGTTATCGAACTACGAGAGATGTTAAATAATGCTTCTTCAGAAGTAACTTACTTGAGAGGTCGTGAGGTAAAGCTTTGTGTTGGACAGGGATTAGAACCCAGAACTTAATCGGATTATTATCGAACCACAACTAACTATGCCATATCGGATTTTCTCGGCAGTAGCTAGATGTTTTTCCTTCCCAGGTCTCCAATGTGTCACCTATCTCTGTTACATTCCAGAGAAAATGAACGTAAATATGGGTTTGCTACACCAGCGGTGACATGTGAGCATATTTGAACTACAAAAAATTTGACGAAGAGTTCAATGGTGACTGGGAATCTAAACCCACAATTATCGTTGTTCATTGCACACAAAGAGACGTCAGCTACCGAATTTCTCTCCACCAGCAGCTCGGAATAACATCCTTAATCTTACAGTGGTCTCGCAAATAGTTCTGTGTCTCACTGGGAGTCAAAAACGTCAGATATGGTTAGTCTTGATGTTGAGGAATCTGCAGTTTTGAACAAACAACAAATTGTAGTCGAGCTGTATTGTCACGAAGGGATCAAATTCCGCGTTAAGAGCGATCTGAGTTGCATTCTCAGTTCAGAACCAATTTTATCGACATACAGACGCTCAGATAAAAGATGGAATAAGTGTCCTGTGACCCTACATAGCGTTTGTTGCGTCATTAGAAATAAATAACTAGTATAAGAAAGGTTACTGCTGATAGTGTTTCTACATGTCGCCACTCCTGACTTTATTGTAGTTCAACCTAAAGTCTACTTCGTAGAGAAGGAATATCATGATTAATGTGAATTTCAGACCACAATGCCATTATACCTTCTTCACTTGGCGTAGCCAGAAGAGAATAAAATCTGTCTCTCCTTATGAAAAATCATCAGTAGACGTTGGCATCGAACCCATACCTTAAAAATATGAACCTATCATCAATCCAACAGACCAGAAAAGCTTCTTCCATATGACTCATTTTTCTATCATAACACCGTTGCGCCACACTGGATGAGAATTCTAACACACAGGCTCCCTGTAGCGGTTTGCAGCATGTTCAGTACACTCATTTACTTCTTTGACCGAATCGCCATGAACTTCCTGCCTCGGCTACCCAGTGCATACTTTGGACTCTATTTTGTAATCAACGAAATAACATCATGTAACTGCTATCCACACAGAACAGTAAACAGTGCAGGATGCAGAAATTTAAATAGGAAGTGTTCCTTTAAACTCTAGGGCGCTTACTGTTTGTTGAAAACGACGTGCATTGCAAAAGAAAAGCTGTAACTGTCTGTCTCTCAGAAGTCTAGATCCGACCATATGCATTATCTCACAGCACTGTGGTATGCGGAAGTTCTGGAGAAGTTGTTTTCGACTTCTGCAGCTGCTGTAGCTGCGTCTGGGCTACTAGCTTAACAGTAAGTGTTGTGAGTTCGAGTGCATTCACTGCTACATTTTTTGAAATGCAATTCTGCTGTCTGCTGAAGTTATCAATTTAATGGAACTTTGAACATAATTCTCATCACTTCTCATCGCAAAATAGTTGCATGTGGAAAAAGGGCTAACTTCTGCGACATTTTGTTTTTTTCAGTTTTAATAGACTGCCAGGCAGCAGATGCATCTCGAAACTTTCGTAATATGTACAGGGAGAGCGCATCGTGCCAAAATACGTCAGAAAAGTATTTTCAACATTTGCTGTCATGTAGTAGTGGCATTTTATTCTTCATCAAACCTTGTTTGACAGCTTTAACTCAGAACAAGTTTTCTACATGCATGTAATCAATAAACTTCATGTGCATTGTCAGACTGTTATAGATAACATCAGAGAATCCGCATATATCGTTGATGAATAATTTCCCTCTCGTGTATACTATTGTTTTAACAACACTAAAAGAAACCTTGCTAAAATTGTGAACTGTATTATAAGAAATGAAATAAAACTACCCACAAGCGTGCCTCTATCGGCACGAATTAGTAAAATACTACTCACTCAGATTTAGACTGGGTCTGTGCTTGATTGGTATGCTGTGTCATACTCAACTGGTATGCAAATGTGGAATTTCATAAATAGAGTTATGTGTTAACAGAAACCAAAAATTTGCTTGTCAGCTTCGGAGAGAGGCGTTGCCGGTTGTGTAGCATTGTAAGTTTTACACCATTGCACTATGAGCCAAAAGTACTTCCTTGCAATTTCCTTACCAATGTTTGTTCTGACTGCTTGTAGCTCTTTCACAGGAGAGATAAAACGTTAAACTCAACAAGACTGGAACCACACCACAACAGACGGATTTTCACAAGTCAGCACCTTACCACAGAGATAGGGAAGAGGCATGTGTCTACACGTCCTCTTACGAAGCCAATAGTGCCTAGAACTTGTAAACAAACCGCTACTTAAAGGACGAGATTATTTGCTATCCTGGGCTGAAAACTACAAATTTACAATCTTTTGTTACACCTCAAGCGATAATAACGCAAATTATTCAATGGAAATGACAGGAAAAATCAGGGGAACTTCGAGGCTCAATTCCGTGCACACCTGGAAGTAACTCGTCGATCACAGAGTTGCCAAACATACCTTGCCTTGTTGCCAAATCTTATTTAAATTACAAGCAGGAAGAAGACAAACCAATGTGATCCTACAGCGGGCTGAAAAGTGACCATAGCTGGCGTCTCAAAGACGCAGCTGCTATGGCCTGGAATACGTAATCCGACTGATTCACATTCCTGTAACTAGATTTAGAGACTGGAGCGTAGTTAGTAATAATACTCAGAACTGACTGCAAACTAAGCATCATAAATCAGTAACTCTCATAGCTGTTTTTAAATTTCTTTTGTAAGTGTACTCAAAACTAAGAAAATCATTGAAGGACGTGTTCGTGCCTCGCCGAAAGTCGAGCACAACAAACAAATAAAAAAAAAAGAATTTTTATGTGTGTGTGTGTGTGTGTATGTGTGTGTGTGTGTGTGTGTGTGTGTGTGAGAGAGAGAGAGAGAGAGAGAGAGAGAGAGAGTAAAAAATTGTTGTAAAGAAATTGAATCATGGTATGTAAAGAAATCTTTCATTAAAATGACACGTTCCACATCATTACGAAATGCCGTATTGATGATCTATGGAACAAGTACTAATCTAATCAAATCTAATGTAATCTAGTCATATCAAATTGCTGACTAGCCATGAAGAGGCATGAAATTTTTGCCAATATCAGTAATTAAATCTAAACCTGAAAATAAAAGCTGACAGCTTTTGTAATAAACCGTGACTCCTATCAAGACACTTTCGTCCCTGTTAACTAACCACAAAAGATGTCTGATATACCTCCAATCAGAAGTAACAATGTATGCTTGCATTTTAAGATGAAGCGCATGATGTGAAGTTCTGTGAGCGAGATACGAACCCTACACGTTAACTAAGTAAAATCAAATGTTACATATCAGTTTTTCTTACCAGTTGCTAGGTGTTTCAATTGTTGGCAACACATGAACAGACATTAAAAATGCACTTTAATTTTCAGTTGCGGGTCGACGCGACAGGGCTTGAAATGAAATTATGAATATTTTTGTACTGGATCAGGATTCGGACCCACATACTTACCTTTGGAAGCTTTCAATCTTGGAAAAAGGAAAGACAGGATTGAACTATACTGTTCCGAAAGATTCAGATCCTCGAAAGAGGAGATACGAATTGGAATTACAGTCCAGCACCAAATTTTTCAACGTCCCTAGTTCAATCAAGTGCGAGTAAAATAAGAGGCCGGTTCCTTTAAATGGCAATCGGTTCATCAAATAAAATAAAATTTTCTAGTGTAAGTAAGTTTGCTGGCGACTGTATTTATGTTTACCATGACTTCCGCCTATGTCATTTCCAACGTAAACCGGCTCTCCCCAGTTGGTAATAAGGAACGTGATGTTTAATACTGATTCTGGATTATAACGTCTTCCTCTTGAGGTTACCAGAAGTAAAGTAAATCTGTTTGTGCCTCTTAAAAGTAAATGCGTGAACCCAAACATTACACCTGTGATATTTCGTTCCACCTGACTATTGTGGCCACATTTCCCAGCCCCAGGAGTGTGCTGTAACGGATGATGTTAGCTTACAAAATTAGTCACGATGGAAAACATGCGAGTCTATTAAATGCTTAAGTAGAAGCAAGCTTCTAACGCGAAGATTATGCTGTTCTCATGTCAACAAGATATAGAGACTCTTCTAGGCATCATAGCCTCGATGTGAAGCCATTTTGAAATTTTCGCTAATTCAGCAAATTTCTTAGTTCGAGAAAATCCACTGTAAAGTGTGAAGTTACCGGATAATTCGATTACTACCGTCATAATTACTATCATTTTCTTCATAGCGCTGCTGAAACACATGTGCTTGAAGATCATTTAATGCCTTTTGGCCATTATAGAAGTAGTTGTCTGTCTACGGAATCCTTTTCATGTTAATATCAAACATCAGAAATTACTCGTAGATTACATTAAAACTAAGGTAATTGATGAAGACCTTACTTGAAAACAAAAACACGTTGCCTTTCTTCATTTACTTGCGCCTAGAAATGGCTGTCGAATACTGCCAAACCAAAAGCCAAGGAATCTTGCTCCCTTCCCACATACGTCGCTGTCAATTCTCCCACATGATTTGGTCGACGTTACCTGCTGAAAAACACGCATCCGACTCATTGACCTTACACTTAGTCGCTGACCATAAATTCTAGTTCAGAGTGACACCAGTATAAGTAACCTGATGTAGCGAAGACTGTTTGCCAGTGCTCTTTCTCACCGGAAGATACGCAATTCACTCATTGGGCTTCATTAGTACGCTGTAGCAGTAATTTCTGTGTGTATGCAGTACATACGGATTGTGGAATTTAGTGGTGCTCTCTCTTCCACTTCTGTGTACAAAATGCCTGACCTAAAAGCACTCCGTCTTCAGGCCGCAAGTAGCCAATCGGGACTATCCGACCGCCGTGTCATCCTAGTTGAGCATGCAGATAGGACGGAAGTGTTGCCAGCACCATGCTCTCCCGGTCGTTATCATGGTTTTCTTTGACCGCCGTAGCTCCTCAATTGCCATTACGAGGCTGAGTGCACCCCGAAAAATGGCAACAGCACATGGCGACCTGGATGGTCACCCATCCAAGTGCCAGCCACGCCGTACAGCGTTTAATTTCGGTGATCTCACGGAAACCGGTGTATTCACAGCGGCAAGGCCGTTGCCCCATGCGTGACCTAAACGGGCGCTTTATCATTACAGGCCCGGGGCAGTGCAACATCATATTGACAACAGTAAAGAGTTTATACTGACAACCTCACTGTTCGTTTTAAGGGATTTTGTAATCTTTTAAATAAAAAAAGATCCTCCAGTGGGAGACATTTTGTCCCTCTTTTCCTTCTGTGAAATTTTTCAGTAAGCGTTTTGCCTTCCAACCAGCGAAATGCGGCAGAATGAGGCCAGTAAACGATGCACAAACCACGATTTATTGCCGTTTAGACGATTTCCGTAATCATTGTCGTAGCTGAAGGAATTTAGTTTCTTCTTAAATCGTCTTATGTAGCAACGTTCACAGATATCTCAAATAGGAAAATCTCTTTATCCAGGTATGAAGGTCCTAAAACAAACTTCCCACAGTTTGTGTCAGGTTGATCTTTTCGTCTGACAGCACTGTGCAAGTATTTTTTCTAAGAGGTATCGCAAGTAGTGTTCCTGTAGCTGTTGGTTCAAAACGAGTTTAGCACCAATGCGTACAGTACTGCTAAATATTCAAAATGATTATCAATCTAAGTCTGAGTTCATCCACAAACTGGGGTGTATTTATAATATTGAAGCTAGACTGTGTATCCTCGTCTTCCTTGAGTGGGCACTGGAAGGCATTTACACACATATAAAATATTATGAATATTTCGAACGCTGTAGTTAATGTTGCTCTCATCAACTAAATTTGTTCTTTTATTCCTCTGGGTCTTCAACGTGCAATATGTGTTGTAGATACAGTCTTAGACAAAAAAAATTACCGCTAAGTTGTTGACATAAGGTGGACAACACAGTCATGCTTCCCTCAGAATTCTGTGTCCGGCAATATGCTCGATCTGGCAACATTGTAGACTGTGGAACTTCCCGGAGGAAGTCTTGACTGCAATCTCAGTACATCACTCTTGACTACAAACTTAGTCTTGAGGTAAAACTCGAGACTAGCTAATACGACGTCTGGCAACCGAAAGCACACGTCGACAAAATTTTTATCGCCCCCTCCTTTTGGTACTGAAGGCTTGAGTGTATTTCAATCGAATCTACAAAATATTTCGCTTTCTATCACACTTGTAATAACAGTTTGGTTCAACAATATTTTAGAGATAAATTTCTTGGCCGACCATCTGCCTCTGAACACCGCATATGTTTGAATTCTTTGGGATCCCTTTGCTGCCTACCAGCGGAGGCTGAGGCACAGCGCTGCCTCACTTTCTGCCAGCAACATCTGCTCCACTCTCCCCGTCAAAGGTGTAAAATGCTTTAATATTGTTGAGTGGTGACCCATAAAATCTGTCTAGGATTTATGTTTCCCACTTGATATCTATGGATGCACAAAACCGTTTATATTTAGTGATTATTTTATTACACTAGTATGCAATACATCAATGTGGCACAGTTGAAATAGTTTGGTATTATAGCCTGCATCACCAGCATTCCGTTGTCGTCTTCTCTCTCTGAGATTTTCATATTACTCTGAACACAAGATGCTGTGATAAATGTGTATATTCTTCGTGATGAAACATCCGACATTTCATTCATCCTGATCCATTCGTTATGTGCATTGGCAGCAATGTTTGTTGATGTAATGCCGAGTTGACCTTTGATCCGAAAGCCACGATAAGCTGTATGTTCCTCTATTAACTTGCTAGGTAAGTCAATCGGAGGGAACCAATGCCATACCACCTCCAACAAGATCGTGTCTATTAAAGGACTGTGGTGTTCAATCTTCTTGCTGATGACTGTTTTACTTTACTATGGATTCCGAAGTTAATGATCTTTTGGGTTATTAACATTTTTGAGTTTCCATGGTACCAGTAAACATAAGTAACCGGTCGAGCAGTGTCACCATTCGTGTTGTCAAATTGGTAGACGACGATGCTGACGACCCCAGTTACAATTTTGGTCATGGCTATGTTTCAGTCGAATACCTCTATGCGCCTTTCTGTGTATTTCAAGATATACTTTTATGCCCTGTGTACGCATCCACATTGATATCTGATGTAGCTGTATTTGGCAACATGAATCAGGTATGTTTCCCGAGCAGTATATTGGACAACACGTCAGTGCAGCGAGATTTCGTGTGTGTTGAAACGTCCCCTTAGAACAATTATACAAGACTGGGCTTAAACTGACACACAATATTTTTAGCGCAACGCAATCTGACCTCCAAAAATCCCTACGAAAGAATGGCCCTGACTAACATTAACCTATGCGTGTCACAAATCACTTACCTCACAAAAATCTTCGTTACTCAAGCTACTGCAATACAGCGAGCGCCACTACTGACAGCTAAATAAAAGATTCAAACTACTGAAGGCACTAACTACTGATAGGCATAGTTAGCAATTGAAAGATTTTAATACAGAACAAACAATGTATTTACCTTAATAGTCATTATATATATATATATATATCAGTTCATGACATCCAGTCTTACAAATTTCAAAACTCCGCCATCTCTCTCCCCACGTCCACCACTGCTGGCGGCTCACCTCCAACTGCGCAACGCTACGCGCTGTTAGCATCCAGCTGCCGCTGCCCAACACTACAATGGCAGACAACAATGCAAACCAGCCACAGACTGCACACAGCACAGCCAGTGATTTTCATACAGAGCGCTACGTGACGTTACCAATAAGAAAACCTAAACAGCCTACTTACAGTGTGTTGTGCATGGTAAAAAAAATATTTGTGTTTCGCCTGCTTCTGTGATAGGTTTCACCCCACTGAATGCAAGCAAGCTCACGAATAGATGTCAATAATTGGAATTACGCAATAATACACTTCAAAGGTGTATTTCTGCATTATGTATCTCGATGAAAATAACTCTAAATATATTATATTCCTAATTGCTTATTACTCGC
Organism: Schistocerca gregaria; assembly: GCF_023897955.1. Lineage (NCBI taxonomy): Eukaryota > Metazoa > Arthropoda > Insecta > Orthoptera > Acrididae > Schistocerca > Schistocerca gregaria. The sequence continues at coordinate 1,107,561,051 of NC_064920.1, read as the reverse complement.
GCCTTCCTCAGAAAATAACAATAATAAGACAGAGAGAGAAATCAGAAATGTATTTCAAATAACAGCTCGGTGACGCCATGTTCGTCTCATGATGTGAAGAAAGGATAGTTGATAGGTAATATCTCGTTGTATTAGCGATATGTATGGCTACAGGATTCTTTCTTTTCTTTGTGCAAACAACCAGAACAGAATTCAATAACAAACAGGCAAGAACACCCATGTGGTGCAACAATTGAACGCTCTGACTTTCTTGGTTATTTTGCTAATCGTTAACAATTGAAGGGCTTATTGCAATAGTGGTACAAGTCCATTTTTGTTCATATTCAGATACAGAGTCCTGAAGTTAAATGAGCAATGAAAAATCAGCAGTTGAGATACCAGAAATATTCAAGCATATGGCTTCTTGCAAGAGATGAACTTTTCTTTCTGTTTGTTTGGATCATTAATTACAGAATCAATATAGACAGAAAAAGTGCAGGTAATGGACTTGTTTCACAATTGAAATAAGCCCTTCTATTGTCTGTAATGCAGTAAACATCCTGTAAGGTGTCAGGCAAATCCAACTCCTTCCATGAAAACCCTGACATGATAAGCAAATCCAGTAGTATGTCACATAGCTCCGAATAAATCGTGACATTAAGTTAACCAAAGTAACACGAGTAACGAGTGAGCAAATGGAATACCACAGACTAACACAAGAATGCCTAAATGCATGTCATACCTTCCCACCGTGAGACAGACGTAGTTCGGAGGGGAGAAACGAGAACAGATACCGAGAGCAGAACCGTGTTAAGTTAGAAGGGCCTACGATAAGGGACGGACACCCACGTTCCAGCTAACCGTTAGGACCACCCCCAGCCCATGTTAAAAGCTAGAGCCTTAACATGAGACTTTTTCTCGTCTCTGTTACGTCAGGACCACCCTCCAACCCATGTTAAAATCCAGAGCCCTCCAGAAGAACAGTATAGATCTTATGATAAGACAAAAAGGGCCACACCACCCGCAAGTTTTAGCGTGAGACTTTTTCCCGTCTCTGTACGTTGCAAACAAAAAAAAACATTGCCCCACCACGAAAAGTATAATGTTTCTCATTGATAGACCGAATTTTTATAAGCGGAGCTTAAGGTTAACATTGAGACCCTGATTGGTCAGATGAAAACACAGCCAGATAGTTTTTTTTTAAGCCAACTTCGGTAAATTGTAGTAAGGAGAAGTTAGGAGAGAGTTGCTTCCGAGGCAGCGAGGTGAGCGGAGCTGTGCTGCCGGCCGCCCCCTGACGAACACCGACAAGGTAATGAACGCACGCGATGCCGCATAGCAGCGCATAAAGCTTCATTCAGAACTGCAGAAGTCTCTTCTGTTACACCGCCTTTTTGCGTAATACTAGTGTCGATCGTCAATTAAAGCTCATGGTGTTCACATTTGCCACTTGAAGTAAAAATCTGAAACGCGATGATTTTTCTGTTACATAGTTATTGAGAAGCCACATCAGGCACTGTAATTTACGACAAGTTAGATAAGTAATTAAAGATAATTGAGGGTCACTGTAGACCATTTTGATAGTTTTCTAGCGGAGACAATAGCACAATTAAGTTATGAATTCTGAAAATTGTTAGAATTAAGTTTTCTTCTCAATGCAAGCGCACAGGTGGCGGATACATCGTTGACAAGTTGGTTCTGACCCAACAAGTAAGTGAATGGCTTGTCAAGTCGTGTTGCACAATTGAGAACAGGCTTTGACAAGGTACAAGCGGACGTACAAACGTTGCATAATGACATTCAGGACGAGTTCAAAACATTACGTAACAACACCCAGGGAGAAGTCAAGAGACTAAAGAAACAGATAAACGTAATTACTAGACAATCAGCAGGTACAGCGCGTGACGTTCTTGAAAACAGCGTGTTACACAAACGTATCACAAAAGCAGCGCTGAAAAGATATGATAACCACATAGTCAAAATAGAAGCGCAGACGAAGCGACAATTTCAGAAATTGCGAACAGAGTTGTTGCAAACCATTGAAGAGCGTAGTGAACAGGATCGAACAAGCACAGAGTCTGTAACCACATCCGTATCTGTAACAGCACCGGAAAAACAAGCAATTAACGAAGGTATTACGCATTTGCCATTCCAATCACAGGCGGAAAGTAACATACGTGAAACCAGACAGCCTGCACAGCCACAAACACGTTTCGAAATTCTTGATGAACAAACGTCATCACAAACACATGCGGAACCACAAATGTATGTATCAAGACAGTTTAGATCGTGCAATGAAGCGGCAAGGTTAGCCAGACAAGATACCGAACCAATATGTGACGTAAAGCCAGGTCGCGAAGAGTACAATGCAATGCATTTAGCTACACGTTCACAACCGATGGAACAAAATTATTGCGTACCACTCCAACGATACTACGCATGGGTAGGCGAAAGTTACAGTGGACAATATCCAATGGATCCACCACAACCGGAAAGAACGACGGGAGAAATGATCAGAAACAAAAGTGGCGAAGAATCGCGAATTTCATATGGAACTATGACGAAGTACGACAACGATCAATTCCTCACAGTCAGAAAATTACTCGAACACATTCGAGAAGGAAACTCATTACATCCACGAACTTTTATTGATCAATTCCGATTAGGATTACCAGAACACTGGACGCTAGCACACAAATTAGACTTTATATGTTCACAAATGTCAGGAACAGCCGCAGAAACCATGCAAAATGTTGCAGCGACATGCAGATCGTACGAAGATTTCAGAGAGAAGTTTCTCTCAAGATATTGGTCCAGCGAAGCACAGAACAGAGTTAAGTACGAATTATTACAGAACCCATATTTTGAAAATTCAGGAGAGAAGAGTCCCGTGAAATTTTTCGAATTAATAGCGAAGAAAAATCAATGCTTATATGTACCATACAGTGAAGGAGAGTTGATTAAATTATGCGCTATGAAGCTACCATTGAAATACCAGCAATCATTAGTAGGTCGCGGAGGCAATGACGTCGAAGCATTTAAAGGTATTCAAAGGGAACTAGAGTTCATATTTCCGGAAGATGACGCAAGAAAAAGACGAGGCGCACGTTAGCACGAAGGCAAAAAGCAGTATAATCCACAAGACACAGTACGAAGAAACAATAATTACGAACCATGTGATAACTTCGCACCAAGAAACCAGAATAGATTTTAACAAAGAACCGGTTATGGATTTAGAAGAGGATATGGCAATAACTATAATTCACCCAGGAACGGCAACAACTATTACAGAGGGAATAACGACAACTGGAACGGGTACTGGAAAACCAATAGACCGACAAATTATCAACAAAGAAACCACTATCAACAAGATGAACAAGAAAAGAGAATACAGATAGAAGAGGTGGAGGTAAGACCACCAAACCCTGATAAATGTGCGAATTGACAGCTACGCGCCCATGCCAAAGAGAATGACGCACCGACCCAGGACAATTGCAGCACCTTGAACAGAGAAGTAAAAATCTTATCGCGAAAAGAGAAGAAGGAAGAAACAAATCCGCAGGGACCAGATGAAAACGAAGACAAGAAGATAACAATATCGTGTTGGGACGAAATTAATTGGGAGAATACTGACGAGGAAGATGAATTACCAGAGGCATTCACAACGAATGTAGGAGGAAAGGACGAAGTAATGAGTATTGCAGAGCTATTTGAGGTGGAAACCAGGGAAAGCGAATTCAATGAGGATAATGTGCAGTCGACATAAGTTGAAAATAAGTTACGAGTGGGCACACAAACCAACATATATAATGAAGGAAGTTATGAAGCTATAATTATAGCATTTAGATGCGATTATGTGGAAGTAGCGACGAAGAAGGAGAAGATAGACGAGGATGAGGAAAAAGTAGAGGATGTTGAAGAAAGTGTAAATGAAGGAAGAAATAGAGAAGAGGAAATAAAAGAGAGAGAAGTAGCAGTCGAAGCTTATCCTACAGAAAGTTCGAATTCACAAGGGAAATTCCTAAAAAGACGGATGTATGATTCAATGGAGGATTCGTTGATGCAAGAAGAAGAACAGAACCAACCCTTTCAAATTCAACCAACTTTAAAGGCCATGGTAAAGCATATCCCAGTCAATATTGTAATTGATAGCGGAAGTGAACTGACTGCGATATCAGAAAATTTATTCATGCCGTGTAACGCCAATGAGGAATTGCCAGTTCTGAAAACACCTAAGATTAAAGTAAGAGCTCCTATTAGAAACAATGCTACGGAAGTTACGAGACAAATAAGATTAACTCTTTTTTGTCAAGGTCAAAAGATCGAAGCCAACTTGGTGATTATACCTAAACTAACTGTAGATTTGATTATAGGTGCACATTTTTTAAATGAGAGACGAGTGATAATAGATATGGGGAAAGGTAGCGTAACATTCGGGAATGTCACACTTCCCTTTGAGCAAAAGCTAAAATTAGAAGAAATACCAGTTATAAACAAACAATTAAGAATGACGCGAGATAAAGAGGATGATGAATTAGAATGGTATGCACAAAAGGGGGAATCGCCACAACTCATGTTAGAAGTCCATAAAGAAATCGACGAAAAATTGCAAAAAGTTCAAGGTATTTCGGAACACAGTAAAAGAGAATTAGAGGGTATTTTATGAGATAAAGCAGAGGTATTTTTACCTAAGACTGGCAGTATTAAGCACTTTCAGTACAAGTTTGAAATAAAACAGCACAAACCATTTAGAGTGCTACCCTGTATAATCCCATTAAGCTACAGGAATAAAGTATTTCAGGAGATATCTAAAATGTTAGATGATATTATTGAACCAGCTACCTCCACATATTACAGCCCGCTCCATATTGTACAAAAACGAGATGGGACCATCAGGTTAGTGTTTGATTCCAGACAGATCAATACAATCATAATCACTGAGACAGATCGTCCAGAAAAATTAGAGCAGTTGATACAAAACTTCCACGGTGCTAAGATTTTTTCATCAATTGATTTACGGAGTAGTTTCTGGCAAATAGAATTGGCCCCACAATGTAGAAAATTTACAGCGTTTATCGTATTCGGTAGATGTTACAAGTTTACACGATTGCCATTTGGTTTAAACACACCATCAGCAGCGTTTATTAGGGGATTTAATACTATACTCAGTCCTGAAATTTTACAAAAAATTACTTGTTATGTTGATGATGTGATTATAGCAGAACCCTCTTGGGAACATCACAACGACACATTAAATCAGTTTTTACAGATCATGAAAGAGCATGGGGTCACAGTAAATATAACAAAATCCAAATCTGGAAGACGAGAGGTCAAATTTCTAGGACACATAATTTCCGAGAAAGGGGTAGTGCCCGACCCAGAAAAACTAATAGCAATTAAAGAATTCTGTACTCCATAAATAAGAAAACTCTCCGAGGATTTCTGAGTCTCACTGGATTCTATAAAAAAATTATTTGGATCGAATCTCTCGCAACACCACGCCTATGTGTATTGACTGGAAAAAACACGCCATGGGTATGGAATCAACAAGCCAATGAAGAATTTTTAAAAGTGAAAAACGCGCTAACAAGAGCACCTATTTCATCACATCCTGATCTAACACAAAATTTTTGTATGGCCACTGATGGCGATAAAACAGGTTTAGGATTTGTTTTATTCCAAGAATACGAACAGGTAGGGCTAAGATCATATACAACAATTGCATTTGCCAGTCGGGTACTCACAAAAAGCGAGAAAAACTATTCAGTCACGGAGCTGGAAGCATTGGCCATTGCATGGGGCTTCCAATGTCTTCGATACTTCCTATTCGGAAGAAAAACAAAAGTATACACTGACCACAAAGCATAAGAATTTCTGTTATCCGCCAAACTAACTCATGGGAGGTTAGTCAGATGGATGCTAATACTCCAAGAATTTGACTTCACTATTACACACATACCAGGACCAGCGAATGTATTAGCAGATGCTTTATCACGATGTCGACAGAGTGCATCCAATAACATAGGTTTGGAAGCAGCAGAAGACCAGTTTACAATGTACTATATGAAACAAGTACGTTTCGAAAACTACATTGTGACAGCATTGAAAAACAGAGGCAAAGAACAGGACAAGGATCCCGAAATACTAGGAATCAAACACAAGTGGAGAAGTAAGGATTTTCCACACATTTGACAGCACTACCTCGTAAAACAAAATGTTTTATATTTTAGACGAAATGTTGCAACGAATGAATCGTTAATTTATATCCCAGATGAACTAATTAATAAATACATATGGTATATACATTTAAGTAATGGCCACTGTGGACCAAAGAAATGCTTTTTAAAAATAAAACAAACAAGCCATTTTCCTAATATGGAATGACGAATTAGAACAGTATTAGTCAAATGCAAAAAATGTATGAGGGCTAAACACGTCACTTTCCAAACCAAACCACCTATGTTTCCAATAATCCCTAAAAGGTTATAACAAATAGCTGCAACAGATTTGATGGGGCCCCGCCCACGCACAAGAAATGGATATATTTTCATATTTGTCGTTTTGCAACTTATTTCAAATATGTTACCTTGACACCATTAATACGGGCAACAGGTCTTACTATAAGTAAAGCATTTAGACAACATTTTCTCAGACAAGTAGGTCGAGTGGAACGAATAATTTCGGATAATGGCCCACAATACAAATCAGTGCAATGGCAGAATACGTTAAAACTACACAAAATAAAACCCATCTACATATCTAAGTACAAAACCTAGCGTAAATCCCGCAGTACGATCTATGAAGGACATAGGCACTTCATGCCGATTATATGCAGGCAAAAGACACAACACTTGGGATATATACCTTAAAGATTTTCAAGAAGTAATAAATGAAATGCCACGTAGCACTACACTACTACCTCCAGTTACTGTACTTAAAAATATTGAACCCCCAAACATAACCAGAATAAATGTTAGATTTCCTATTGTACCACGTAGACAGCACAAACAAGTCATAGCAACAGCACTCTCCAACATCAGAAAGGCAGCCATTAAAAGAAAAGAGAGAGGAGATAGAACAGCAACTAAAAGAACATTCTCAGTAGGCCAGAAAGTATTTGTAAAAACACACCATCTCTCCAGCAAACATAAACATAAAATACATAAGTTTTACGCTGCATACAAAGGACCTGTCATAATTAGCTGAATTGCTCATGATAATGCTGTGGAACTAATGAACCCAAAAACAGGCAAAACGTTAGGACTTCACCATGTGAGCCGTATCAAAAAGTTTGAAGATTAATTTTATTATTGGTAAATAATCAGCACAACATTTCAAGATTATGTTACAGATAAGGTCGTCAGGAGAAAGAAGAATAAAGAAAGCGGAAGGTGGGAAAAGAAAGTAGTTTGAATAATAATAATAAAAAAAAAATAACATCAATAGTACTATAGGTTAAGGTGAAGGGATAAAGCGTAGACAGTCTAACAGCATGAACTACTAAAATGCTATACACCACGACACTACACAAAAATATAAAACGAATTTGACGTTTCTTGTATAAGTTAAGACTCAAAATATCTTAGAATTGTAACATGGAAACGGCGCCGAAATTTGTAAAGCTTTTAAGAAGGCGTAAAACTATGTAGGTACTAGACATATGTTGATGATTATAAGTAAAACTTTTTGTAAGAACCATTGTAAAAACTCCAGCAAGAACAAGATGCAACAACCCACTAGTTGCAACGAAAGAAGTATCAAGAAAGAAAAGGACGTAATTAGTAAGACACGATTCCTACAAGGCAGAAGAGTCGAGAGAAAACAAAGGACTGCGAGGCCCTTGTATTGAAAGTGGGCAATAAATTTGCCCGCTAGGCGGGACCCTGCTGGGATGGAACACGGAGCCACACAGTGGCAGAGCCCTGCAGAGACGCGACAGGACGCCGAACGCCGGAAGAGTCTCCGAGCTCCCCGAATGAATGGAGCGAGCAAAAACGGCCCGACGAGAAGACAGCTTTGGGCAAGCCACCACTGGCAAAAAATATGTGTAAAAGTCACACTACTGCTATTAAACAGCACGCTGATGCACGAAACTGAAGTAAACTTGCACAAAGTAGAAATGACATGCCCAAACCATTTATGAAACTGTTACTAGGAGGAGAACTTCAAAGCGACTAATTATCAATAAATATTTCCATATCCTGCCCAGAGAAGAACCAAGAAGCAAGCAAGAAGCAGAGAAAAAGCGGGAAGAACAGAAGTTGAAGATTCGCAAGATTGAGACCAAGAAAGAAGATGGGTGAAGAATAGACGACATACCTTCCCAAATCCCTATCCTGTTGTAAACTAGTCGTCTGCGAAGTATTACAATGAAAAACGACCGCTTTCAGCGACACATAAAGATGACTTTCGCTCATACAAAGCCAGTAAACCACGAGATTCTGCACTCACAGCTCCATTCCATTATGGGATCTCCACAACAGCAACACACAGTCGCAAAGCCAACAAGGAACGACTAACGAAGCTGTACATGAAATACTTGCCCACATCCATCTCGCTCAAGTCCATCACCTTCGTACAAAAACATTCGCCAACCTCATGCTTAAACATTCATAGGATTGTGTGAATGTGTGAAATCGAATTATGTGATGTAGGAATTGTGCAAAAGAAACGTGCGAAAAACTAAATAAGTTAAGCACACCAGGCAGCTAATAAACTACAAAATAACAGTCATTGACTATGGACTTAAGCAAAAAATAGACTATCGATAAAAATAAGTCATTAGTTCTGAAATGGACAGTATATAAAAAAACAAAAGTAAGGCATAATAAACACTAAAACTATATGCCACTTATTTTCTCCTCATAAAAATAAAAGAATAACTATATTTTACTTATTTTCTCCTTATAAAAAGAATATAAAATTATCTTGTTGGATGTTTTCCTTTTTTTTAGCATTTGTACCATTTGTTAGGATAATATCTCAATACTTGTGTATGTATATTTCTTTCTCAAAGCAATTCTTGGAAATAATTCTTATTTGTTAGTGTAACAATGTGGAAATGAGTGTCTAGAAACAAAAACATTTTACTTGAACATGATATTTAGAAAATGTGTTAGGAATAGATTTTACTTAATTACTACATTTATAAAAACACTATTTCTAAGAAAATCGATGTGAAAGACTCCTCACTTTCGATAACAAACTTCTTAAAAAACTAACTTCACACTTAAATAAAGAAAGAAAATAAGAAGTTAGGAGAGAGTTGCTTCCGAGACATCGAGGTGTGTGGAGCTGTGCTGCCGACCGCCCCCTGACGAACACCGACAAGGTAATGAACGCACGCGATGCCGCATAACAGCGAATAAAGCTTCACTCAGAACTGCAGAAGTCTCATCTGTTGCACCGTCTTTTTGCGTAATACTAGTGTCGATCGTCAATTAAAGCTCATGGTGTTCCCATTTTCCACTTGAAGTAAAACTCTGAAATGCGATGATTTTCCTGTTATATAGTTATTGAGAAGCCACATCAGGCACTGTAATTTACGACAAGTTAGATAAGTAATTAAAGATAATTGAGGGTCACTGTAGACCATTTTGATAGTTTTCTCTCTTGTGAAACTTAATTTAAACCTAGGTTATAGATGTGATATGGCATAGACCATCCTTCGATCCATTGTAGAATTTGAAAACCCATTCAGGGAATATTCGTTCACATTTTTGTTGAACGCAGTTGGTTTTTACCATCTTGTATTAAAACATCTCCTTTTATCAATAGTGCAATTTATAAACAATGTTTTATGAGTAGAATGAAATTTCCAGTGGTGAACTTAACTGCTTTTTCGACGTTACTTTACCAGCTAACTAAAAATAGGAAAGCCTTGAACCCCTTCCACTAAATTTAGTTAGTATTAATATTCTTTTACAGGGAGTGCAGTGGAGCTGACGCTGAAATCATTAAGTATTTGGTTATATCATCGCTAGTCTCACTGAACTCTTCTGAATTCAACATGTTATGTACGGTCTGGTGTCTCCTTACCAGCAACAGGTCCCGGGTTCAAACTAGTCAATTCCCTAGAAAACACGCTCAGAGCGTCGTTGCGCGAAAGTGATAGGGAGACACGCTATAGAACAAGCAGTCACCACGCAGAATGTTGGAATCCTTGACTACTGATTTTTTATTACTACGATTGTTATTGTTATTCGTCATCTCACAACAGATTTCCTATCACTCACTGCTGCCGATGCACGTAACGAATGGATCAGGATGAATGGAATGAGGGATGTTTCGCCACAGAGAATATACAAGTTTATCTCAGCGTCTTGTGTTCAGGATAATATGAAAATCTCAGAGAGAGAAGACGACAACCAGATGACGGTGATGCAGACAATAATACCCAACTATTTCAGCTGACTTAACACCATGCTGACACAAAAATTGGCGCCTCAGTGTATTTAGATTCCAATTCATTAGCCTTCTTGCGAGCTCGTTCTAATACCTCGTGGGAGCAGACATAATATTTTGCTTTTTGAAAACCGAGCAATAACACACAAAGATAGTAGATGGAAGGCTACAAAGAAACACTCAGACTCATTGGTGTGGGTCCAGTTTATCATGAGAAGACTAAGCAAGAGGGAAAAATTACGAGAGCAATGAATACGCTGGTTAGTATACATTATTTGTGTAGATCTGAAGATGAAAAATCTCAAATCTGCCCAATTCCCACATCTGCACTTTAGTTTCTGTCTTAATGGGCATAATTTTTAGTTTTTTTCTCTGTTGATTATTACGTGGCACAGTACAATTAGTGAACTGTGTTTCTTATAGCTTCCATTCGCACCAACATTTATCTACAGTCTCGTGCAATTCATGAAATTCTACTTGTATGTCACAAGACTGCACACAGATGCAATCGATTTCGAGGTGCAAAGTGTTTGTTATATTACTTTTCGTGACAGATGGGAAAAATTGATTTCCAAAGACTTTTTATTGTACTGAAATAATCTTTTGTCACAAAGTAACAAGGTAAGTGTTTTATTCGTGTACGTTTTGTGGGAAACTGTAGTCGTGATGGAAGATTGTACACCTAAATGTTTGACATAACTGGTAGGAGAAAACGCTGCATATTAACCAAACCTGTGTCTCCACTCTATCTCCTCCTATGACACGAACATGGGATTCTCCTCGAATACTGCTACAGAGCTGTTCCTAGAACAGCTGAGAATTGGCAACATTGTCACAAACATTTGGCAACACTGTGACAGTGCAATCACTTCCACGTATTGTACTGAATTGACTGGCTAAATTCACTTGATATTCCTTTTCCATTTGAATGAGTCATGCTAGCTTGTGTGAGCTTTTTTTCTTATTTATTTTATGGAGCTACAAATTTCCAGATAAATTCTGTAAGTAAATCGGAAGAAAACCTTTACACATCACGTACTCTTGGTAGCTCGACTCAGTAAGTTGTGTTAATGGTGAAAGATCTCGGTTTTCTGACTGCCATGATGCTTCACAATACAAGCGTCTTTGAAGAAATTAGAATCGACAGTCAACAATATGAATTTCAACATTATTCTTCACTTAAGACTCACGTGCCATAGTGATAAGTATGAAGGAAATGAACCTCTTGATTACTATATGGCGTCTATGCTAAATTTCCACTGTAGCAATTAGGACCTGTCTGCAGACATTTGGTAATAGCAGCTCTAGCAACTTACTTCCTCTCTGGGTAGCTTGAAACATGGGCAATTTTGTCGCCTTAAATCCAATTGAATATTTTAAATATCACTTTTGAACAGCGTTCACTTCTCCATTAATTAAGGTATGGACCTCAAAACAAGCAGTTTGTCTGAGTAGCTATAGAGCAGGTTCCGAAATGTATTGACACAATGTTTCGCAGCCATTTACCATAGGGAATCAAAGAAAGAAACCAAACACATTACATTGCATTTACTCTCTGTGCTTTGACTAACACATATGAATCCATGACGAAAGTAAATTATTTGAAAAATCTCATGTGAAAGGAAAAAGAACAGGATGTGACGCTTTAATTACAGCGCACTGGATCAGAAACAATGAAATTAATTCTGTGCCACATTAATGTATTGCATACTAGTGTAATAAAATACCCACCAAATAAAAACGATTTTGTGCATCCATTGCTATGAAGTGGGAAACATAAATCCTAGACAGATTTTATGGGTCACCACTCAACAATATTAAAGCAATTTACACCTTTGAAAGGCAGGAGTGGAGCAGACATTATTGGCAGAAGGCGAGGCAGCACAGTGCCTCAACCCCTGCTGGTAGGCATCACAGGGGTCCCAGAGAACTCAAACGCATGCGCTGTTCAGAGGCAGATGATCGGCCAAGAAATCTCTCTCTAAAATATTGTGAATCAATAGAAAGTGAATTATTTTGTATATTCGCTTGAAATACACTCATAGTTTCAGTACCAAGAGGAAAGGGGCGAAAAAATTTTGTCGACGTGTGCTTTAGGTTGCCAGACGTCGTATTAGCTAGTCTCGCGTTTTGCCTCAAGATTACGGTTGTAGTCAAGAGTGATGTACTCAGACTGCAGTTAAGACTTCCTCGGGGAACACCTACAGTCTACAATGTTGCCAGATCGAGCATATTGCCGGACATAGAATTCTGAGGGAAGCACGACTGTATTGTCCACCTTATGTGAACGACGTGGCGGTCAATTTTTTTTTTTTTATTTTTGCCTAAGACTCTATCTACAACACATATTGCATGCTGAAGACCCAGAAAAATTAAAACAACAAATTTAGTTTATGAGAGCAACGTTAACTACAGCGTTCGAAATATTTATAGTATTGTATATGTGTGTGTAAATACCAACCAATGCTCACTCAAGGAAGACACGGATACACAATCTAGCTTCAATATTATAAATACACTCCAGTTTGTGGATGAACTTAGACGTAGATTGATAATCATTTTGAATATCTAAATCTACATGACTACTCTGCAATTGACATTTAACTGCTTGGCAGAGGGTTCATCGAACCACAATCATACTATCTCTCTCCTATTCCACTCCGGAACAGCGAGCGGGAAAAACGAACACCTAAACCTTTCTGTTCGAGCACTGATTTCTCTTATTTTATTTTGATGATCATTCCTACCTATGTAGGTTGGGCTCAACAAAATATTTTCGCATTCGGAAGAGAAAGTTGGTGACTGAAATTTCGTAAAAAGGTCTCGCCGCGACGAAAAACGTCTATGCTGTAATGACTTCCATCCCAACTCGTGTATCATATCGGCCACACTCTCTCCCATATAACGTGATAATACAAAACGAGCTGCCCTTTTTTGCACCCTTTCGATGTCCTCCGTCAATCCCACCTGGTAAAAATCCCACACCGCGCAGCAATATTCTAACAGAGGACGAGCGAGTGTAGTGTAAGCTGTCCCTTTTCGTGTACTTGTTGCATCTTCTAAGTGTCCTGCCAATGAAACGCAACCTTGTGATCACTAATCCCTGTATCAGTCATGATGCTCTCTATCAGCTCTAGATTGTTTGTGGCTAAGAGGTCAAGTGTGTTTTCGCAACCATTTACAATTCGCGTGGGTTCGTGGACTAACTGCTCGAAATAATTTTCGGAGAAAGCATTTAGGACATTCTCGGAAGACGTTTTCTGCCTACCACCGGTTTTGAACAAGTATTTTTGCCAACATATCGAGGGTAGGTTGAAGTCCCCACAACTATAGCCGTATGAGTGGGGTATTTATTTGTTACGAGACTCAAACTTTCTCTGAGCTGTTCCGCAACTGTATCATTGGAGTCTGGGGGTCGGTAGAAGGAGCCAATTATTAACTTAATTCGGCTGTTAAGTATAACCTCCAGCCATACCAATTCGCACGGAGCATCTACTTCGACTTCACTACAAGATAAACCACTACTGACAGACACAAACACTCCACCACCAATTCTGCCTAATCTATCTTTCCTGAACACCGTCTGAGACTTCGTAAAAATTTCTGCAGAACTTATTTCAGGATTTAACAAGCTTTCTGTACCTATAACGATATCAGCGTCTGTGTTTTCTATTAGCGCTTGAAGCTCAGGGACTTTTCCAGCGCAACTACAACAATTTACAACTATAATTCCGGCTGTTCCTTGATCCAAGCACGTCCTGTAATTGCCATGCACCCTTTGACATTGCAGCCCACTCCGTACTTTCTCGAGGCCTTCTAACCTAAAAAACCGCCCTGTCCACGCCACACAGCCTCCGCTACCCGTGTAGCTGCCAGCTGAGTGTAGTGAACTCCTGACCTATTCAGCGGAACCCGAAACCCCACCACCCTATGGCGCAAGTCAAGGAATTTGCAGCCAACACGGTCGCAAAACCGTCTGAGCCTCTGATTCAGATCCTCCACCCGGCTCTGCACCAAAGGTCCGCAGTCGGTTCTTTCAACGATGCTGCAGATGGTGAGCCCTGCCTTCATCTCGTAAGCAAGACCGGCAGCCTTCACCAAATCAGATAGCCGCTGGAATCCAGAGAGAATTTCCTCAGATCCAAAGCGACACACGTCATTAGTGCCGACATGTGCCACCACCTGCAGCTGGCTGCACCCTGTGCTCTTCATGGCATCCGGAAGGACCCTTTCCACATCAGGAATGACTCCTCCCGGAATGCACACGGAGTGCACACTGGATTTCTTCCCCTCCTTATCCGCCGTATCCCTAAGGGGACCCATTACGCGCCTAACATTGGAGCTCCCAACTACCAGTAAGCCCACCCTCTGCGATTGCCCGGACCTTGAAGGCTGAGAATGATCCTCTGAAACAGGGCAGGCACCTGCATCTGGCTCAGCCAGAGACAGTGCCTGAAACCCGTTTGTCAGACGCACCGGGGAGGCTTTCTGATCAGCCTCAGGGGACGCCTTTCGCTGCCTGCCACGCCTTGGAACGACCTCCCAATCAACCACAGGCGAGGGCTCAGCCCCAATGCGGGCAGCAACCGGGGCAACCACAGCGGCAGACCGATCTAGGGACAGACGGGACGAGGTTGACATCCCCGTGATACCCAAGTCCGGCTCCCCACAGTGGTGCCCATTGGCAACAGCCTCAAGCTGCGCGACTGAAGTCAGCGCCGATTGCAGCTGTGAGCGAAGGGATGCCAAGTCAGCCCTCATACGAACACAGCAATCGCAGTCCCTGTCCATTCTAATCGATGTTGAACAACAGTTACTGTAACATGAGTCCTTGCCTAGATAACGCAAGCGAAACACGGAAAGAATGTATCAACTAACCTGTACAAATGCCTAAAGACTGCGCTACAATCAGCTGAAGCAGTACTGTAACCATTGGTGGTAATGTCGTTTTCAACCAATGATTCCCACAGCTACAGGAACACTACTTGTGATACCTTTCAGAAAAAACATTTACAAGTACTGTCAGACGAAAAGAGCAACCTGAAAAAACTGTGGGAAGTTTGGCTCAAATGGCTCTGAGCACTATGGGACTCAACTGCTGTGGTCATCAGTCCCCTAGAACTTAGAACTACTTAAACCTAACTAACCTAAGGACATCACACACATCTATGCCCAAGGCAGGATTCGAACCTGCGACCGTAGCAGTCGCACGGTTCCGGACGGCGCGCCTAGAACCGCGAGACCACCGCGGCCGGCAAGTGGGAAGTTTGTTTTACGACCTTCGTACCTGGATAAAGAGCTTTTCCTATTTGAGATATCCGTGGACGTTGCTACATAAGACGATTTAAGAAGAAACTAAATTCCTTCAGGTACGACAATGTTTAAAGAAATCGTCTTAACGGCACTAAATCGTGGTTTGTGAATCGTTTACTGGCCGTACTTTACCGCATTTCGCTGGTTGGAAGGCAAAAAGCTTACTGAGAAATTTCACGGAAGGAAAAGAGGAACGAAATGTGGCCCACTGGAAGATCATGTTTTATGTAAAAGATTATAAGATCAGCATAAACGAACAGTTAGGTTGACAGTATAAGAACATTACTGTTGGCAATATGATGTTGCACTGCCCAGGGCCTGTAATGATAAAAGGCCCGTTTAGGTCAGGCATATCGTATACAGAAGTGAAAGAGAGAGTGTAACGCCGGAAATGCATATCCTCCTATTTCCATCTGCTGCACTATAATTTTTTTTCCTTATTTTGTTACCTGAAGATATGACATTTCTGTATCTTCATATATTGTAATTGTTTTACTGTTTGTATATATATATTTATTCATTTATATTGGTTTGTTTTGTAAATATTATTTGTATTTTTACGCTGGGTCTTGCCTAGGGAAAACTATTCTATCGAACGAATACATCGATAAGTCGTGTGGAGAACCAAAGTGTTTAGGATCTTTGGTAGTGTTAACTGTCGCGTGGAGCGAGAGCAGAGGGAGTCTGGTGGAAGTAGGGCGGTGGAGCAGGTGTGTTGTGTGACGCTCCCGCGAGTTGCCGCGCTTTCGGGTTTTGGCATCATGTAATAGCGCTCGACTTGCTATGATAGTTTCTGACACGGTGTTGCGGACGGGCGCACTTCAAGAGCCCGTTTCGCCTGGTGACCGTGTCGAGAAAAAGAAGCGCCAACATCCAGCTTCTGCAACAGCGACGGCCGACAATGAGTGACTGTCGCCACCTCGTCGACCGACGACTTCAGACCTTCAATCAACCAACAAGGAAGACTGGAAGCACGTAAAGTTTTAGAACTGTATGGCAGACCTCAGCTTTTCAAACTGTTCCATTTTCGTAACTATAATTACAGCAACTTAACATGAACATTTGTTGCTCATTGTCCCAATTGCGTTACCAAGCAGGGTTCCTTCCTTTTCCGGAATGAACCCGAGTGTCGTTGAAATTCAAACGCCAGCATTAAAGTAATATTATTCCATTTCACTGCTTTAATTTCAAAGTTCCGTTAAAGTATTCATAGCTGGCTACAATATTTAGATTACACAAGCACAAATTATGAGTGCGAGTTTTGTTACCATATTTTAGCTTACCTGTGACAACAGCACAGCTTGGTACGTACTACATTTTACTATTGTTAATTGTTCAGAATCATTAAATTCAAGTTCAAAGTTAAATCTCTTATTTCTAAATTGCGTAGATTCAAGTAGCTTTTGAAATGATTGTTGAGGTAGCCGAAGACTAACCTTATTTTATTGAATTTCGTAGTGCTTCAGAAACAAAGCTCACTATTAATTTCAGTCACTAAATTAACTTTCAATTTTCCGTTTTTATTAATTCTTTTGCTAAATTAAGTCAGAGTGTAGCGAAATTTATTGCTTCTGACAAACTTCCAGTTTTCACACTACACGTGTCAACCTTCAGTTGCCACGATTCTAGTACTTCCTTTCTTTTTCAGTTTCTATAGTAATTGTCCATAGGACTGGCGACCGTAGTTTTCCCCAAATCTCAAATATCTAATTACCGCTAGTTAATTGTTAATGTAACGGTCGCACATTTACTTTCTTTATTATCTTTACCCCTTTTCAAAATTAATTTCCACCAGTTTCATTTGCATTTTTCCTTTCATTTAGATGTAACCCTTTCCTCCCTCATTACCAACAGATTAACTTCGGTAACGATTGCTTTTCCCAAATTTCCATTAGGTACACGCGGTTTAATTTTTCACTGTCATTAAGGGCGATAAGTGAGGGAGAGGTTACAAGAACACCACTAAATTCTGCAATCCGTATGCATGGCATACACACAGAAATTACTGTTACAGTGTACTAATGGAGCCCAATGAGTGAATTGCGTATTTTCCGCTGAGAAAGTGCACTGGCAAAAAGACTTCGCTACATTAGGTTACTTATACTGGTGTCACTCTGAGCTAGAATTTATGGTCAGCGACTAAGTGTTAGATCAATGAGTCGAATGCGTGTTTTTCAACAGGTAACGTCGACCAAATCATAGGGGTGAATTGACAGCGACGTATATGGGAATGCAGTAGGTCTCTTGGATTTTCGTTTGGCAGTATTCGACAGCCATTTCTAGGCGCAAGTAAATGGAGAATGGCAGCGCATTTTTGTTATCAAGTAAAGTCTTCATCAATTACTTCAGTTTTAATGTATCTACGAGTAATTTCTGATGTTTGATATTAACATGAAAAGGATTCCGTAGACAGACAACTACTTCTATAATGACCAAAAGGCATTAAATGATCTTCAAGCACATGTGTTTCAGCAGCGCTATGAAGAAAATGATAGTAATTATGACGGTAGTAATCGAATTATCCGCTAACTTCACACTTTACAGTGGATTTTCTCGAACTAAGAAATTTGCTGAATTAGCGAAATTTTCAAAATGGCTTCACATCGAGGCTATGATGCCTAGAAGAGTCTTTAAATCCTACTGATATGGGAACAGCATAATCTTCGCGTCACAAGTTTGCTTCTACATAAGCATTTAATAGACTCGCATGTTTCCATCGTGACTAATTTTGTAAGCTAAGCACATCATCCGTTACAGCACACTCCTGGGGCTGGGAAATGTGGCCACAATAGTCAGGTGGAGCGAAATATCACAGGTGCAATGTTTGGGTTCACGCATTTACTTTTAAGAGGCACAAACAGATTTACTTTACTTCTGGTAACCTCAAGAGGAAGACATTATAATCCAGAATCCGCATTAAACATCACGTTCCTTATTACCAACTGGGGAGAGCCGGTTTACGTTGGGAAATGACATAGGCGGAAGTCATGGTAAACATAAATACAGTCGCCAGCAAACTTACTTACATTAGAAAATTTTATTTTATTTGATGAACCGATTGCCATTTAAAGGTACAGGGCTCTTATTTTACTCGTACTGGATTGAACTAGAGACATTTAAAAAATTGGTGCTGGACTGTAATTCGAATTCGTATCTCCTCTATCAAGAATTTGAATCTCTCGGAACAGTATAGTTCAATAATTTCGTTCCTTCCCCCAAGATTGAATTCCTCCAAAGGTAAGTATGTGGGTCCGAATCCTGATCCAGTACAAAAACATTCGTAACTTCATTGCAAGCCCTATCACGTGCACATCGACCCGCTACTGAAAAGTAACGTGCATGATTAATGTCTGTTCATGTGTTGCCAACAATTGCAATAGGTATCGTTATTTCTGGTCAAACACGCACACGTCTTACTGTTGGTGAGTAAGTAATTGATACTTAAGCTATATTCGTGGATGATGTAGAAGAACTGTAGGTGTGCTGTTCGATTGTCGCTGAGGCACAAAAATTTGTATCCTTACTTTAGATTCAAACACCTAGCAACTGGTAAGAAAAACCGATATGTAACATTTGATTTTACTTACTTAAGAATCCAATTACGTGTTGGGTTCGTATCTCCGTCACAGAACTTCACGTCAAAGGTCTTCATCTTTAAATGCAAGCATACATTGTTACTCCTGAATGGAGGTATATCAGACATCTTTTGTGGTTAGTTAACAGGAACGAAAGGGTCTTGATAGGAGTCCCGGTTTATTACAAAAACTGTCGGCTTTTATTTTCAAGTTTAGATTTGATTACTGATATTGGCATAAATTTCGGTAATTCATGACTCTTCATGACTAGTCAGCAATATGATATGACTAGATTACATTGCATAGTACTTGTTCCATAGATCATCAATACGACATTTCGTAATGATGTGGAACGTGTCATTTTAATGAAAGATTTCTTTACATACCATGATTCAATTTCTTTACAACAATTTTTTACTCTCTCTCTCATTTTTTATTTCTCTCTCTATCTCTCTCTCTCTCTCTCTCTCTCTCTCTCTCTCTCTCTCTCTCTCACACACACACACACACACACACACACACACACACATATTCTTTTTTTATGTGCTTGACTATCGGCGAGGCACGAAAACGTCCGTCAATGAGTTTCTTAGTTTTGAGTACACTTACGAAAGAAATATAAAAACGACTATGAGAGTTACTGATTTATGATGCTTAGTTTGCAGTCAGAACTGAGTATTATTGGTAACTACGCTCCAGTCCCTAAACCTAGTTACAGAAATGTGGATCAGTCGGATTACGTATTCCAGGCCATAGCAGCTGCGTCTTTGAGACGCCAGCTATGGTCACTACTCAGCCCGCTGTAGGACCACATTGGTTTGTCTTCTTCCTGCTGGTAATTTAACTAAGAGTTGGCAACAAGGCAAGGTATGTTTGGCAACTCTGTGATCGACGAGTTACTTCCTGGTTTGCACGGAATTGAGCCTCGAAGTTCCCTTGATTTTTCCTGTCATTTCCATTGAATAATTTGCGTTATTATCGCTTGAGGTGTAACAAAAGATTGTAAATTTGTGGTTTTCAGCCCAGGAAAGTCGTTGCACAAGTATGTCGCAATTAATTTCGTCCTTTATGTAGCGGTTAGTTTACGAGTTCTAGGCACTATTGGCTTCGTAAGAGGACGTGTAGACACATGCCTCTTCTCTATCTCTGTGGTAACGTACTGACTTCTGGAAAATCGTTTGTTGTGCTTTGTGGTTCCAGTCTTGTTCAGTGTAATCTTTTTATGTCTTCTGTGAAAGAGCTACAAGCAGTCAGATCAAACATCGATAAGTAAATCGCAAGGAAGTACTTTTGGTTCATAGTGCAATGCTGAAAAACTTACAATGCTACACTACAGGCAACGCCTCTCTCCACTACTGACAAGCAAATTTTGGGTTTCTAGGAACGCATAACTTTATTTATGAAATGCCACATTAGGATGCCACTTGAGTATGATACAGCATACCAATCAAACACAGACCCAGTCGAAATCTTATTGAGCAGTATTTTACTAATTAATGCCGATAGAGGCACGTTTGTGTACAGTTACTAATTTTTTATTGAAACAGACTTTCGTCGAAAGATTATTGTGGGTAGTTTTATTTCTGAGTTAAAGCTGTCAGACAAGGTTTGCTGAAGAATAAAATGCCACTACCACACGACAGCTAATGTAGAAAATAGTAATCTGACGCATTTTGGTACGATGCGCACTCCCCATACATATTACGAAAGTTTCGAGATTCATCTGCCGCCTGGCAGTCTATTAAACCTGAAAAGAACAAAATGTCGCAGAAGTTAGCCCTTTTTCCACATGCGACTTTTTGTGTTGAGAAGTGAAGAGAATTATGTTCAAAGTTCCATTAAATTGATAACTTCAGCAGACAGCAGAATTGCATTACAAAAAATGTAGCAGTCAATGTACTCGAACTCACGACATTTTATCTTCAGTGCCCGACACTTACCGTTAAGTTACTAGCCCACACGCAGCTACAGCAGCTGCAACAACAATTTCTCCAGAACTTCCGCATACCACAGTGCTGTGTGAGAATGCATATGGCCGGATCTAGACTTCTGGGAGACAGACAGTTACAGCTTTTCTTTTGCAATGCACGACGTTTTCAACAAACAGTAAGCGCCCTAGAGTGGAAAGGAACACTTCATATTTAAATTTCCGCATCCTGCACTGTTTACAGTTCTGCGTAGATAGCAGTTACATGATTTTATTTCGTTGATTACAAAACAGAGTCCAATGTATGCATTGGGTAGCCGAGGCAGCAAGTTCGTGGCGATTCGGTCAAAGAAGTAAATGAATGTACGGAACATGCTGCAAACCACTACACGGAGCCTGTGTGTCAGAAGTGTCATCCAGTGTGGCACAACAGCGTTATGACAGAAAAATGATTCATCGGGAAGAATCTGTGGTGGTCTGTTGCATTGATGATAGGTTTATATACTCAAGGTATGGGTTCGATTCCAACACATTCTATTCTCTTCTGGCTATGCCAAGTGAAGAAGGTATAATGGTATTATGGCCTGAAATTCACATTAATCATTATATTCCTTCTCTACCAAGTAGACGATAGGTTGAACTACAATAAAGTCAGAAGTGGCAACATATAGAAATTCTATCACCAGTAACCTTTCTTATAGTAGTTATTTATTTCTAGTGAAGGAACAAACACTCTATAGGGTCACAAGACACTTACTCCATCTTTTATCTGAGCTTCTGTACGTCGATAAAATTGGTTCTGAACTGGGAATGAAACTCAGACCGCCCTTAACACTTAATTTGATCCCTTCATGACAATAGAGCTCGACTACAGTTTGTTGTTAGTTGAAAATTGGAGATTCCTCAACATCTCCACCTATTGCGCGTGAATGGGTTCGAACCCTGGCCCGTCACAAAATTTTCATTGTGTATTATTAAGCTCTCACATGAGAACACCTATCTGCTGGTGGATAATAATTTTGATTTTTAATGTATTTTCTTTCGTTGTCAACATTAACGATATATGACTTTTTGACTCCCAGCAAGCCACAGAACTATTTGCGAGATCACTGTAAGTTCAAGGATGTTATTCCGAGCTGCTGGTGGAGAGAAATTCGGTAGCTGACGTCTCTTTGCGTGCAGTCAACAACGATATTTATGGGGTTCGATTCCCAGTCACCACTGAACTCTTCGTCATATTTTTTCTAGTTCAAACATGCTCACATGTCGCTGCTGGTGTAGCAAACCCATGTTTAACTTTCGTTTTCTCTGGAATATAACTGCGATAGTTGCCACTTTGGAGTCCTGGGAAGGAAAAAATTAATGTTTCGTCTCGTCATTTCAGTTAGAACATCTAGCTACTGCTGCGAAAAACCGATATGGCACAGTTAATTGTGGTTTCGTAACGATCCCATTAGGTTCTGGGTTCGAAATACGGTCCAACACAAAGCTTTACCTCAGGTCATCTCAAGTAAGTTACTTCTGAACTAGGCAATATTTAACATCTCTCGTTGTTCGTTAACAAGGAGAGTAGATGCTGGATAGGAATTCGCGTCTGTTAAAAATGTTTACGTTATGTTATTTTAAGTTGATATTTGCTAACTGATTCTGTCTAAAATCGAGTTATATCACTCTCTGTATACCTAGTTATGAACGACTGTTCGTTTCCGTCAGTAGTGAAGTCTTTGATTAGTCTGCATGACCTGGGTTTCAATCCATATGCAGAACGAGACGGTTCGTCGTGTCATTTGAAGTTCATACATATTCTCAACTAGCTGCTCGTGAATAACTTAAATTTTTAATGTCATTTTCTGTTAAATAATAAGTACGGTATGTTACATTGAAGAGAAAATCATGGCTACGACGAATTTACTATGTGCATTACCTATCTGACGTAATAATGAGGGTGGTAGCATTTCAGGTGTGTCATTTATTGTAATAAATGTGAGCTTACAAGCCTTAAAGACAGTCTTATCTGTGATAAGGTGTTTCCTGATATTTGTAGTGCCTTGGTATTACTTTATATCTTGCGTTATTGCTGATACAGAGCACTGTTTTCTAGTGGTGACTTGTTGGAACCATTTTCAATAGTCAAACGACTGTACCGAGGACCGATTAGAGGACCTGCAAGACAGCTGCGTTATGTGGGTTGTATGCGAATCAGGCGAAATGCAATTCAGGTCGTTCGGATACTTTCTACATCTACATCTACATCCGTACTCCGCAAGCCACCTGACGGTGTGTGGCGGAGGGTACCCTGAGTACCTCTATCGGTTCTCCCTTCTATTCCAGTCTCGTATTGTACGTGGAAAGAAGGATTGTCGGTATGCTTCTGTGTGGGCTCTAATCTCTCTGATTTTATCCTCATGGTCTCTTCGCGAGATATACGTAGGAGGGAGCAATATACTGCTTGACTCTTCGGTGAAGGTATGTTCTCGAAACTTTAACAAAAGCCCGTACCGAGCTACTGAGCGTCTCTCCTGCAGAGTCTTCCACTGGAGTTTATCTATCATCTCCGTAACGCTTTCGCAATTACTAAATGATCCTGTAACGAAGCGCGCTGCTCTCCGTTGGATCTTCTCTATCTCTTCTATCAACCCTACCTGGTGCGGATCCCACACTGCTGAGCAGTATTCAAACATTGGGCGAACAAGTGTACTGTAACCTACTTCCTTTGTTGTCGGATTGCATTTCCTTAGGATTCTTCCAATGAATCTCAGTCTGGCATCTGCTTTACCGACGATCAACTTTATATGATCATTCCATTTTAAATCACTCCTAATGCGTACTCCCAGATAATTTATGGAATTAACTGCTTCCAGTTGCTGACCTGCTATTTTGTAGCTAAATGATAAGGGACCTATCTTTCTATGTATTCGCATCACATTACACTTCGCTACATTGAGATTCAATTGCCATTCCGTGCACCATGCGTCAATTCGCTGCAGATCCTCCTGCATTTCAGTACAATTTTCCATTGTTGCAACCTCTCGATACACCACAGCATCATCTGCAAAAAGCCTCAGTGAACTTCCGATGTCATCCACCAGGTCATTTATGTATATTATGAACAGCGACGGTCCTATGACACTCCCCTGCGGCACACCTGAAATCACTCTTACTTCGGAAGACTTCTCTCCATTGAGAATGACGTGCTGCGTTCTGTTATCTAGGAACTCCTCAATCCAATCACACAATTGATCTGATAGTCCGTATGCTCTTACTTTGTTCATTAAACGACTGTGGGGAACTGTGTCAAACGCCTTGCGGAAGTCAAGAAACACGGCATCCACTTGTGAACCCGTGTCTAAGGCCCTCTGAGTCTCGTGGACGAATAGCGCGAGCTGGGTTTCACACGATCGTCTTTTTCGAAACCCATGCTGATTCCTACAGAGTAGATTTCTAGTCTCCAGAAAAGACATTATACTCGAATATAATACGTGTTCCACAATTCTACAACTGATCGACGTTAGAGATATAGGTCTATAGTTCTGCACATCTGTTCGACGTCCCTTCTTGAGAACGGGGATGACCTGTGCCCTTTTCCAATCCTTTGGAACGCTTCGCTCTTCTAGAGACCTACGGTACACCGCTGCAAGAAGGGGGGCAAGTTCCTTCGCGTACTCTGTGTAAAATCGAACTGGTATCCCATCAGGACCAGCGGCCTTTCCTCTTTTGAGCGATTTTAATTGTTTCTCTATCCCTCTGTCGTCTACTTCGATATCTACCATTTTGTCAACTGTGCGACAATCTAGAGAAGGAAGCACAGTGCAGTCTTCCTCTGTGAAACAGCTTTGGAAGAAGACATTTAGTAATTCGGCCTTTAGTCTGTCATCCTCTGTTTCAGTACCATTTTGGTCACAGAGTGTCTGGACATTTTGTTTTGATCCACCTACCGCTTTGACATAGGACCAAAATTTCTTAGGATTTTCTGCCAAGTCAGTACATAGAACTTTACTTTCGAATTCATTGAAAGCCTCTCGCATAGCCCTCCTCACACTACATTTCGCTTCGCGTAATTTTTGTTTGTCTGCAAGGCTTTGGCTATGTTTATGTTTGCTGTGAAGTTCCCTTTGCTTCCGCAGCAGTTTTCTAACTCGGTTGTTGTACCACGGTGGCTCTTTTCCATCTCTTACGATCTTGCTTGGCACATACTCATCTAACGCATATTGTACCATGGTTTTGAACTTTGTCCACTGATCCTCAACACTATCTGCACTTGAGACAAAACTTTTGTGTTGAGCCGTCAGGTACTCTGTAATCTGCTTTTTGTCACTTTTGCTAAACAGAAAAATCTTCCTACCTTTTTTAATATTTCTTTTTACGGCTGAAATCATCGACGCAGTAACCGCTTTATGATCGCTGATTCCCTGTTCTGCATTAACTGATTCAAATAGTTCGGGTCTGTTTGTCACCAGAAGGTCTAATATATTATCGCCACGAGTCGGTTTTCTGTTTAACTGCTCAAGGTAGTTTTCAGATAAAGCACTTAAAAATATTTCACTGGATTCTTTGTCCCTGCCACCCGTTATGAACGTTTGAGTCTCCCAGTCTATATCCGGCAAATTAAAATCTCCACCCAGAACTATAACATGGTGGGGAAATCTACTCGAAATATTCTCCAAATTATTCTTCAGGTGCTGAGCCACAACAGCTGCTGAGCCCGGGGGCCTATAGAGACATCCAATTACCATGTCTGAGCCTGCTTTAACCGTGACCTTCACCCAAATCATTTCACAATTCGAATCTCCCTCAATTTCCTTCGATACTATTGCACTTCTTATCGCTATAAACACGCCTCCCCCTTCACTGTCCAGCCTATCTCTGCGGTATACATTCCAATCAGAGTTTAGGATTTCATTACTGTTTACGTCTGGTTTCAGCCAACTTTCTGTTCCTAGTACTATATGGGCGTTGTGACCGTTTATTAATGAGAGCAGTTCTGGGACCTTTCTATAGACGCTCCTGCAGTTTACTATTAGCACATTAATATTGTTATTCCTTGTTGCATTTTGCCTACTCCTGCCTTGCCGCGTCTCAGGAGGCGTCTTGTCGGGCATAGGGAGGGAATTCTCTAACCTAAAAAAACCCCATGTGCACTCCACACGTACTCCGCTACCCTCGTAGCCGCTTCCGGCGTGTAGTGCACGCCTGACCTATTCAGGGGGACCCTACATTTCTCCACCCGATAGCGGAGGTCGAGAAATTTGCACCCCAGCTCTCCGCAGAATCGTCTGAGCCTCTGGTTTAAGCCTTCCACTCGGCTCCAAACCAGAGGACCGCGATCGGTTCTCGGAACGATACTACAAATAGTTAGCTCTGATTCCACCCCGCGAGCGAGGCTTTCCACCTTCACCAACTCCGCCAACCGCCTGTACGAATTGAGGATTACCTCTGAACCCAGACGGCAAGAGTCATTGGTGCCGACATGAGCAACAATTTGCAGTCGGGTGCACCCAGTGCTCTCTATCGCCGCCGGTAGGGCCTCCTCCACATCTCGGATGAGACCCCCCGGCAAGCAGACAGAGTGAACACTGGCCTTCTTCCCCGACCTTTCCGCTATTTCCCTAAGGGGCTCCATCACCCGCCTAACGTTGGAGCTCCCAATAACTAATAAACCCCTCCCCCCGTGTGCCTGCTCGGACCTTGCTGAAGGAGCAGCCACATGTCCACTCACAGGCAGAGCGGGCGATGCCACACGGCCAGCCTCCACATTGACCCTCCGCCTCGTGCGCCGCGAACGCCGCTGAACCCGCCACTCCCCTTGGGGAGAGGGTGGCCCAAACGCGCCCGGTACCCGCGAAGATGTCTCGACAGCAGGGACAGTGGGTGAAGAATGTAACACCTGGGGTGTACCTTGCGACGCACCAGACTCCCCACTGCCGCTACACTCCGAGGCAGCAGCCTGAAGACGGCTGACCGCGGACATCAACACGCTCAGCTGTTCGCGAAGAGTGGCCAGCTCCTCCTGCGTCCGTACACAGCAGCCACACATCCTAGCCATCCTAAGAAATCAATTTACTATAGAGTGTTAATCAGCTTTTAACTAGACTGCTAATTCACTAAAGGCGGTTGATTATTGACTAAACTGTGATTGCTAACCACTTCTTGTAGAAACAAGGAAAATAGCACTACCTGTCTCTGGACGGTATTGAAAACAAACACTAGCACTACTAGCACTATGGCTGACTAAAGGGGCTCTCCGACTGTATTCAAAACGAACACGAGATCTATGGAACACTTAATAGCACGCTACTATTAAAGCTTCCTAAAAGCAAAAACACGCAGAAGAAGAAGTGACAAGTAAGAAAAATACAGATAATACTTAAATTAAGGTAGCTCGCTGCACAGCAGACGTGAAGCAGACGGCGGTTAGGGCGACACTGACACTACTGGCACTATGGCTGACTAAAGGGACTCTCTGACTGTATTCAAAACAAGCACGAGATCTATGGAACACTTAATAGCACTCGACTATTAAAGCTTCCTAAAAGCAAAAACACGCAGAAGAAGAAGTGACAAGTAAGAAAAATACAGATAATACTTAAATTAAGGTAGCTCGCTGCACAGAAGACGTGAAGCAGACGGCGGTTAGGGCGACACTGACACTACTGGCACTATGGCTGACTAAAGGGACTCTCCCTGACTGTATTCAAAACAAACACGAGATCTATGGAACACTTAATAGCACTCGACTATTAAAGCTTCCTAAAAGCAAAAACACGCAGAAGAAGAAGTGACAAGTAAGAAAAATACAGATAATACTTAAATTAAGGTAGCTCGCTGCACAGCAGACGTGAAGCAGACGGCGGTTAGGGCGACACTTTTGAGCACGACTGTACGTAAGTAGCTTGAAAATAACCTGCTCTTCGAATTCTCCTGTGTTTCTCAGCAAAAATTCTGTATTTTTGGTAGTTTTCTAATATTACATGTTAAGTAACGTTTGCTCTACGCAGTAACGAGACTGCAGAGTAAAACAGGATGACGTGTGATGCGTAAGTGGTGGAACACACTCTTGACTGAACTGAATTACATTTTGAATTTTATTGTCAGTTGTTCACATCTTCGTACTTATGACAAGATGCCATAGGCAACACATTAATACTTTGCTGTAAACAGGAAGCAACCCACAGCCACTGTTAGGCGGTGATGTACTGGTTGATCCAGTCCACATAGCTGGACACGCGCGTGAATACGTCTGGATAGGGTGGCTCGGCGCAGTTGTAGGACCACGACACGATGCCCACCAGGACTCCCTCGTGGAACAGCGGCCCTCCAGAATCAGCCTGCAGACATCATTTTCAATTTACAATTTTCAATATTTCAAAGTGCATAATTTTGCTGTATTTATATGTGGTGTCTGTTCTTTCGGACATCATTCTAGTTCTGAAGCCACTGTGACTCAAGGCACAGAGGAATTAAAGACATTAGCTGCCAATATTCACTGATTTACATCAATGACGCAAGCTGAAAATTTGTGCTGGATCGGGATTCGAAGCAGGGTCTCCTGTTTACTTGGTAGATTCGCTGACCACTACTTCGTCACGGCACGGACCATCCTACCCCACCTCCTGTCGAACCCAAATTCTCAGCTTACCCACACATTCCCTATTACCTCCTTACTCGTGACATTTCTCTGATTGCCGTAAGCGTACGAGCTTGGTGTGCATCTACACTAAAGGAATCATTGGCTGTTCTCACCTTAGTTACATACAGGGTGACAATTACATAACCATATAAGAAAAAAACGTAAATTAGTTACAAACTGCAGCGTACACACACATTATTCAACATGTAAACGACACTACAGATATTCAGATTTAGGTTATGACATGCTCGATGTGCCTGCCACCATTGGCAATGATGTGGCGCAGATGAATAGCGAAATTCCGCAAGACCCGCTGAAGTATCGGAACATCGATACTGTTGATGATCTCCTGAGTGGCCGTTTTCAGTTCAGCAGTGGCTTTGGGGTTATTGTTGTACACCTCCTTTTTAATATAGCCCCACAAAAAGGAGTCGCAAGTGTTCAGGTCCGGAGAATATAGCTGCCAATCGCGGCCCATGCCAGTGGCCTCTGGGTACCCCATAGTCAGAATGCGGTCGCCAAAGAGCTCCTCCAGGACATCAGACAATGTCCTGCTTCGATGGGGTCGAGTTCCGTCTTGCATGAACCACATCTTGTCGAAATCAGGGTCATTTTGGATAATGGAGATGAAATCATCTTCCAAAACCTTCAAGTACCGTTCGGTAGTCACCGTGCCGTCGAGAAATATCGCACCAATGAGTGACTCGACATTACACGCCACATAGTCACCCGTTGAGGCTAAAGAGACTTCTCGGCCGCGAAATGCGTTCCCCATTGCGCCCACTTTTCCTACTGACGAACCCATCCAAATGAAAGTGGACTCCACCGCTAAAGAAAACCATGCGTGCGCATACTGATTCCCATGATGTCCCTCAGCCAACCGTGCAGTTTGAACGTCCAAACGCAAACCGTTCAGAAGTTATAACGGTTTTATTTCATATAGTTCAGTAATTGTCACACTGTATATTGGTGTCTGTTCTTTTGGATATGTCAGAAAGAACGGACTCTGCGCTTCAGTGTAGATGCACACCAAGCTCGAATTCTTACAGGAATCAGAGAAATGTAACGGGTAATGAGGATAGGGGGACTACATGCGTAAAGTTGACAATTTGGGCCTGACAGGTGTGCTAGGGTAGTCCTTGCCGTGACGGCGTAGTGGTCAGCGGATCTACCTAGTACACAGAAGACCCTGCTTTGTATCTCGGTCCGGCACAAATTTTCAACTTGCCCCATTGATACAAATCGGTGCCCACTGGCAGCTAATGTCATTCATTCATTAGTGCCTTTACTATGTTTGTGTCATCAAAGATGTTGATAATTACCTACCTTACCCATGGCAGTAACATATTTTATTTATTTATTTATTTACTCTTCTAATGCATTTATCTTCACTGAAGAGATTAGGGCGCACATGGCATTTTTATATCAAACCGAACTACCTAGTAAGTAAACGTTACAATATGTATAGAACTGTGCAATATACAGGCTGATTCAAAAGTAACTGTACACGTTTTGTGGATGTAATGTATGCATCAAATAAGAGTAACACTTAAAGCAACTATTTCAGAGTTATGCAGTAGAATAGGGATGACAAGTGCAACAGAAGCAACACAGAATTAATTCTTTACAGAAAACAACGACGCGAAGAGACCTGAAGTTCAACTCAGCTACGTGCTGTATGTTTACCTCAGGACACGTTCAAAGTGATGCCCATAGAGATGAAGATACTAACGTGCTTGAAGTCTTACCGCTCCCGGGGGCTCCGCTCACCTCATTCTGCACAGTTCACTGCCGTAGTTGTGCTACATTCTCAGTTGATCCATACATTACACCAGCGAAGAGCGAACGGTTACTTTTGAATCGCCCTGCATAATGCTAAATAATAATAGTGAACTCATCTGCTGCAATTACTGTTCCAAGCAAATTGTATAATAATAATAATAATAATCCATAACTTACAGTAATGAGTTTCAGGAATTTAAGAAAGTCGGTCATTCACATTAAGCAATTTCCTCTTAACATACTTGCTGAATATGAGTGGTGATAGAAAGGAGACTTGGATGATTCTGGCCCACTGACTTCCGACCTGACATTCTTATCTCCCTTTATCAATGATAATCTCCCATCCCCCTCCCCTCTAGACCAATTACGTTACGTGTAAATGGAGGACAGTTGCTCTATTGGTTATGAATGTAGTTAAGGGGTTCTATTTATGACCCTTATCCACATCCCTCTTATTTGTTGCCCAATTAGTATAATTTATGATCTCTTCCAATACAATTCATAACCAGACTAGTGGAGAAACCGGGCATTGCTCAATTATTTATTTATGGCTGTGTATCCACTCCCGTACCACGCAGCGTAATGCCTTCTGCATAATGTTTATGACGTCATCTCTCCTGGGCTAGGTGTCGTATAGTGATATAATTTTGTAGGCACATTCAGCAGCATACGTGAATACTGTCCGAAAAATGTTTTACGAATGGATTCAGTAGCAGAGAAGTAACAAATTTTAACGCCATGTACGATGCCGTAGTTTTTCACGCAACTCATTGTTTATGACGTACAAAGACATAATTTTTCACTCATATTCAGTGTGCTATAGTGTATAGCGTCTATAAAATGTGTCGCGAGCTGGTAAAGAATTAATAAATTATAACGTCATGCCTCACGCGGTACTTTCACTGTATGAACAGCGGAAAAGTAACAATCGATGAACAATTCCCCTGTCGTCATTTAGTAGGGATTGTGAGCAAAACAAAATTTGGTCAAGGTTAGAAATAATGTGTAAAGTTCGTTACTCTCATTCTGAAATACTGGATGAATAAAGTCTGGGAATTCATCCACTGCGGGTTACGCTCCTTTTGCACCCCCCACCCACTGCGGGTTACAATCCTTTTACACCCCGCCACCTTTATGATAGGTGCGAGGTTCTTACCTCCCCAACGATATTCGCCTGACAGCAAAGTATATGTGTATCAAGTTTGGTTGAAAGCGGTCCATACGCTTAAAAGGAGATTTGGAACACACACACACACACACACACACACACACACACACACACACACATACATTTTTATAATATGTATGTTGGTTCTTATCCAGTTGGTTCGGGGGGGGGGGCGGGGGGGGGGGAGGGCGTAAGGGGATTTATTTCATCTACATCTACGTGATTACTCTACTATTCACAGTTAAGTGCCTGGCAGAGGGTTCATCGAACCACCTTTAAGCTATTTCTCTACCGTTCCACTATCGAACAGCGTTTGTGAAAAACGAACCCTTAAATCTTACCGTACGAACTCTGATTTCTCTTATTTTATTATGATGATAATTTCTAAGTATGTATGACGATATTTTCGCCAACAAATTATTTTCACGCTCGAGGAAATTTCACGAGAACATACCGCCGCAACAAAAAACGTTTTTGTTTTAATGATTGAAACCCCAACTGGGGTATCATATCTGTCGCACTCTCCTCCCTATTTCACGGTAATACAAACCGACCTGCCCTTCTATCAACTTTCTCGATGTTCTTCGTCAGTCTAATTTTGTCGTATTATGTGACCAATCTGCTCATGTCTCCTTTGCTTTATTTATTTCCGCTGACTGAATCAACCGAACGCCAACGGTCGCTGTGCTCACGCCTAAGAGCAACCTGTGTGCACCATCTTGTTTGTCTAGACAAGCTAAAGCACCGAACGAACATGTGGGTGCGTGTGAGGGGTGTTCGCCGCCATGGGGTGGAAGAATTGATTGACGTGTGGGAAAAGATACACAAAGTGGAATTAAGTGAATGATATATGTTTCGTATGCGTCATAGTATTGGGCACTAGTTAGTTACAAATGTGTAAATGACGGACCCACAGAAAATTACTGTTATGGTCGTACACAGCAGGCACAAGAACTATATGTATAACTTTTCGTATACGTAATCATTGTATTCCGGTTAATTATACACTCCAAAATATAATTTACTTCATACTATCACAGATCTGATTATTAATTTAATAGAGACATATTCGTTTTACAAGTAGAGTCAGTAAACAGCTATGTTTGCAGAACAATCGTTTGCAAGTGATAGGCCGAAAACGCCGAATGACGACTATAGAATGTTCTGTGGCGTCGTTGTTGTTGTGGTCTTCAGTCCTGAGACTGGTTTGATGCAGCTCTCCATGCTACTCTATACTGTGCAAGCTTATTCATCTCCCAGTACCTACTGCAACCTACCTCCTTCTGAATCTGCTTAGTGTATTCATCTCTTGGTCTCCCTCTACGATTTTTACTCTCCACAGTACCCTCCAATACTAAATTGGTGATCCCTTGATGCCTCAGAATATGTCCTACCAACGGATCCCTTCTTCTGGTCAAGTTGTGCCACAAACTCCTCTTCTCCCCAATTCTATTCAATACCTCCTCATTAGTTACGTGATCTACCCATCTAATCTTCAGCATTCTTCTGTAGCACCACATTTCGAAAGCTTCTATTCTCTTCTTGTCCAAACTATTTTTCGTCCATGTTTCACTTCCATACATCGCTACACTCCTTACAAATACTTTCAGAAATGACTTCCTGACACTTAAATCTATACTCGATGTTAACAAATTTCTCTTCTTCAGAAACACTTTCCTTGCCATAGCCAGTCTACATTTTATATCCTCTCTACTTCGACCATCATCAGTTAGTTACTTTGCTCCCCAAATAGCAAAACTCCTTTACTACTTCAAGTGTCTCATTTCCTAGTCCAATTCCCTCAGCATCACCCGTCTTAACTCGACTAAATTCCATTATACTCGTTTTGCTTTTGTTGATGTTCATCTTCTATCCTCCTTTCAAGACACTATCCATTCCGATCAACTGCTCTTCCAAGTCCTTTGTTGTCTCTGACAGAATTACGATGTCATCGGCGAACCTCAACATTTTTATTTCTTCTCCATGGATTTTAATACCTACTCCGAATTTTTCTTTTGTTTCCTTAACTGCTTGCTCAATATACAGATTGAATAACATCGGGGAGAGGCTACAACTCTGTCTCACTCCCTTCCCAACCACTGCTTCCCTTTCATGTCCCTCGACTCTTATAACTGCCATCTGGTTTCTGTACAAATTGTAAATAGCCTTTCGCTCCCTGTATTTTACCCCTGCCACCTTTATAATTTGAAAGAGAGTATTCCACTCAACATTGTCAAAAGCTTTCTCCAAGTCTACAAATGCTAGAAACGTAGGTTTGCCCTTCCTTAATCTTTCTTCTAAGATAAGTCGTAGGGACAGTATTGCCTCACGTGTTCCAACATTTCTACGGAATCCAAACTGATCTTCCCCGAGGTCGGCTTCTACTAGTTTTTCCATTCGCCGGCCGCGGTGGTCTCGCGGTTCTAGGCGCGCAGTCCGGAACCGTGCGACTGCTACGGTCGCAGGTTCGAATCCTGCTTCGGGCATGGATGTGTGTGATGTCCTTAAGTTAGTTAGGTTTAAGTAGTTCTAAGTTCTAGGGGACTAATGACCGCAGCAGTTGAGTCCCATAGTGCTCAGAGCCATTTTTTCCATTCGTCTGTAAAGAATTCGCGTAAGTATTTTGCAGCTGTGACTTATGAAACTGACAGTTCGGTAATTTTCACATCTATCAACACCTGCTTTCTTTGGGATTGGAATTATTATATTCTTCTTGAAGTCTGAGGGTATTTCGCCTGTCTCATACATCTTGCTCATCAGATGGTAGAGTTGTGTCAGGACTGGCTCTCCCAAGGCTGTCAGTAGTTCCAATGGAATGTTCTCTACTCCGGAGGCCTTGTTTAGACTCAGGTCTTTCAGTGCTCTGTCAAACTCTTCACGCAGTATCGTATCTCCCATTTCATCTTCATCTACATCCTCTTCCATTTCCATAATATTGTCCTCAAGTACATCGCCCTTGTATAGACCCTCTATATACTCCTTCCACCTTTCTGCTTTCCCTTCTTTGCTTAGAACTGGGTTACCATCTGAGCTCTTAATATTCATACAAGTGGTTCTCTTATCTCCAAAGGTCTCTTTAATTTTCCTGTAGGCAGTATCTACCTTACCCCTTGTGAGATAAGCCTCCACATCCTTACATTTGTCCTCTAGCCATCCCTGCTTAGCCATTTTGCACTTTCTGTCGATCTCATTTTTGAGACGTTTGAATTCCTTTTTGCCTGCTTCATTTACTGCATTTTTATATTTTCTCCTTTCATCAAATTAATTCAATATTTGTTCTGTTACCCAAGGATTTCTACTAGCCCTCCTCTTTTTACCTACTTGATCCTCTGCTGCCTTCACTACATCTTCCCTCAAAGCTACCCATTCTTCTTCCACCGAATTTCTTTCCCCCATTCCTGTAAATTGCTCCCTTATGCTCTCCTTGAAACTCTGTACAACCTCTGGTTCTTTTAGTTTATCCAGGTCCCATCTCCTTAAATTCCCACCTTTTTGCAGTTTCTTTAGTTTTAATCTATAGGTCATAACCAATAGATTGTGGTCAGAGTCCACATCTGCCCCTGGAAATGTCTTAGAATTTAAAACCTGGTTCCTAAATCTCTGTCTTACCATTATATAATCTATCTGAAACCTGTCAGTATCTCCAGGCCTCTTCCATGCATACAGCCTTCTTTTATGAGTCTTGAACCAAGTGTTAGATATGATTAAGTTGTGCTCTGTGCAAAATTCTACCAGGTGGCTTCCTCTTTCATTTCTTTGCCCCAGTCCATATTCACCTACTACGTTTCCTTCTCTCCCCTTTCCTACTACCGAATTCCAGTCACCCGTGACTATAAAATTTTCGTCACCCTTCACTATCTGAATAATTTCTTTTATTTCATCATACATTTCTTCAATTTCTTCGTCATCTGCAGAGCTAGTTGGCATATAAACTTGTACTACTGTAGTAGGTGTGGGCTTCGTATCTATCTTGGCCACAATAATGCGTTCACTATGCTCTTTGTAGTATCTTACCCGCATTCCTATTTTCCTATTCATTATTAAACCTACTCCTGCATTACCACTATTTGATTTTGTTCTTGTAACCCGGTAGTCGCCTGACCAAAAGTCTTGTTCCTCCTGCCACCGAACTTCACTAATTCCCACTATATCTAACTTTAACCTATCCATTTCCCTTTTTTAATTTTCTAACCTACCTGCCCGATTAAGGGATCTGACATTGCACGCTCCGATTCGTAGAACGCCAGTTTTCTTTCTCCTGATAACGACATCCTCTTGAGTAGTACCCGCGTGGAGTTCTAAATGGGGGACTATTTTACCTCCGGAATATTTTACCCAAGAGGACGCCATCATCATTTAACCATACAGTAAAGCTGCATGCCCTCGGGAAAAATTACGGCTGTAGTTTCCCCTTGCTTTCAGCCGTTCGCAGTACCAGCACAGCAAGGCCGTTTTGGTTATTGTTACAAGGCCAGATCAGCCTATCATCCAGACTGTTGCCCCTGCAACTACTGAAAAGGCTGCTGCCCCTCTTCAGGAACCACATGTTTGTCTGGCCTCTCAACAGATACCCCTCCGTTGTGGTTGCACCCACGGTACGGCTATCTGTATTGCTGAGACACGCAAGCCTCCCCACCAAAGACAAGGTCCACGGTTCATGGGGGGAGGTGGCGTCGTATCGTATTGGAAATCAGGACGAAGAGTTTCATTCATGACACTTGTGAACTATCAAGCCGGGAAACAACCTTAGTTTTGCCTGCAGAGGACTCCTAAGCTGCACCATATGCGCATCGTGCGACATTTTGAATAGGCTCTAGCCATCTTTATGCAATCGGCTTAGTTGGCCATATTTTTTAATTTCTTGTTTAGTTTGTTAAGATAAGTCCTTTAAACTTTCGCAACTGGGTAGCGAGGAGAAAAAGGACTTTTCTAAACGTAATGCAAAAACTAATTAAGAAACAAAAGGGTTTAGTTGAAGTAAAGTTTACGCAAAAAGTAAGTTTTACAATCTGTTAGTGCAACATTCTGTTTAACGTTCAAGGATGATTTTAGCGATGAAAAGATATCAGCTTCAAACAGTTAAGACTGGCTAAGCTGGTGATGTAAGAGAGTCGAGAGGATTTTAAAATCTCGCGCAGCGCGCATGTGCTGTAGTTCAGGTGCATTTTATAGGCCAATTCTAGGCTGTTTCCCTGACTTGATACACCACAGTGTCCTATATCAAACTGCTTCTTACGACTTCTCCTACGTCACTGTGGTACGATGTTCCACAACTGATACACTTATACAGTGAAAAATTAAAAAATAAATAAATGATAACACCCTTATCTATTCAAAAGAAAGCCGTACGTAACACTAACATTCCTAGTGTTACTTACACTGCCATTATTTACGAACTGCTAGTCATAATTTGTTTTTCCATTAGAAATTTAACTTGGAAGCTAAGAAATAATTTTTGCAAGCAGCACATTTAGACTGAAAATAAATGTGCACACAGCTCTAGAAGATTTGCCTTACTTGTGCAAATATTGACTGTGAAGCCACCCAATTTATGTTACATACACAGAAAACTGTGCTCTATCTGCTGAATTACTCATTATTGACCCATTTACTATATGGAGGTAATTATAAAGCAGTCAATATAATCCTTAAACTTGACACGATCCATTCAAAAAATATGATCAGCTGATTCAGAAAACACACACACACACACACACACACACACACACACACACGCACACACACATACACAGTTGCCTACGGCTAGGCCACCAACCACACAATGATGTAGTGCTGGTTGCCGCCAATTCCATACGCCAGCCGCACTAGCGTCGGAGACCGACCATACCTGCAGCAGTAAACCCGTCGCTGTAAAAAGAAAACTCTCCCAACAAAAAAGGAGTAGATCAAAAACAAGAGAGACAGAAAGCTATGCCTGTGACCAAAGCTGTGGCAAGTACACAAAAAAAGCAAATCTGAGGAGAATGACTCCGATTCTGATATCTTTTTGAAAATTGACGAAAGCATGAATGATCCCTTCAGAAAATCCACACCATGTTCAGCACATATAGGTGGAGGAAATTATATCTGCCTAAATTTAGAGGGGGAAAGACGAATTTATGCAGCTACAGAGATGTCCGCGCCATACAAAAAGTACTGGAAGAGTCCCTAGACGTTATGTCTCTAAAGCCTGCGGAAAAAGACGAAACAGTTAAATTAAAAAAGACATTTTTCTTATTAATATGAGGTATGTGGTAGAGAAATTGTCAATTCCTCATATTGCTAATGGGGGTGAGCAATATCAAACGAGGACTCTTCTTTGTCTATAATGGTTCTGCCGATTTTCATGAAATACAAGTCAGTGATTCTCTTTTGCGTATGTCTTTTTCCCGTATTATTGTCAGTATATTAAGTATAATTGTAAATACTTCTTGCCCATTGCTGGTTGAACTCATAGTATTAAAAACAGGAAAACAAATAAAGAAATTTCCGTATTTCTCTCCGACGTACGTTTCGCACCATAAATATTCTAGAAGCATCTCCCACAGAAAAATCCCAGTTATACACATGTATTATTTCGTGTGTTCTCTACCTCATTTATAAGATCTCAATTTTCAACATCATACGTATATCATATATTTGATGAAACATTATTAAGAATTTCTGTCACAAAACACACTGCTACTGTTTTTTCTAGTCTTCATTTGTAACTTCTGAAATTTAATGCTCTCTAATAATTACAATTTTTCCACAACAGTTACTCTGTTACTTTCAAAAATACAGAATAATTTTTTCATTTTGCATAATATTTAAGGGGGGAAAGGACGTCAAACCGGCCGACTTGGAGCAGGAGAGGTACCACAGGACATTCTAATTCCCACTGTCTATACTTTTACAAATAAATTCGTAAAACTTTGCCAGCATGACCAAGAAGGATTCAAGATTCACACTCATAGCAGTGGAAGTTCAAAACCATAGTAAAATAATTTTTACATGTCAAATTTCTTCATTTGTTCACTTACTATTGGCTGCATTTGTTGCCATAGGTACACTTTTCTTCATAAGTAAGAGAGATTCTTCGATGAATTTTTCACACCACACAAACCATACTTATAAGTGTACGAAACTCTACAGTTTATTTAATTTATGAAAAAATGAATGAGCTGTTACATTATAAACTTCATGGTTAGCAAAAACTCAAATTTTATAGATCGTTTGTAAACACAGAACGATAAGCGGCTGCATAATCATTGAGGTTGACACTCACACAGAGTGACTCCCATGTGGCTGACGAAACGCGTTCAATAATTAACTAAGTAATGTTTAGTTTTTTTGTAAGGGTAAAGGAAAGGGGATAGACCTACTTTATTTAATAGATATGGAAAATTCTAGAGTTTCATACACCTGTAAGAATGGTTTGCACTCTGTGCAAAATTTATCAAAGTATCTCACTTACTTATGAAGTAAAGTGTACCTATAGCAACAAATGCAGCCAATAGTAAGTAAAAATGATGAAGATTCACATGTAAAAATTTATTTTGTTATATTTTTGAACTTCCACTGTTATGAGCGTGAATCCTTCCTGGTCATGCAGACAAAGTTTTATGAATATATTTGTAAAACTATAGACAGTGGAAATTACATTTTCCTGTGGTGCGTCTCCTCCTCCAAGCTGGCCCGTTTGACGTTCTACCCCCCCCCCCTCCCTCCCCTTAACTGACCTTGCCTGTACACCCCGAAATGTATAAACTTAACCTATGTTTAGGCAACGTCTGCACACTAACAACTGTACACACTCACATTGCAGGGTCCAGCTTGCTGCTCGACGCCAGCTGCACAGATCATGGTGGGGTAGACCGGGTACTCAAAGCCGTACCAGTAGAGAGACGAGCACAGTTCCTGGTTCCACACCACGATGTCCACTTTCTGCAGCTCAGCTGGAGAGCTTCCACCGAACTGCAAAATGTGTTACTTCTCGTTAGAGCGTCCCGAAACTACAATGAAACTGTTTACAGCTTGAGCCATGATAAAATTTGCTGTTTTGAAGAGCGCGCCGCAGCGCGTAGTGTGTAGCAGTCGCCCTCCGTTTCTGGCGGTGGCGCCGCTGTGGCAATCACAGCTTTGGTGTCTCCCTCTGGTGGAAAGCGGGAAACGTTGCCCGTTCACGTGCATTTAAGGGGCGCTATAAGCTCGCCAGAAACCCATCCGGACTGGATCTCCGCCCCCCTTTCCTTTTATAAATCCCTTCAAATCCTTGAACGCCATGCTCTCCGCCTCGCCTATCGCATCCGTCTCCCCTCCCCCACGCGGATCCTGTATGATCTCATTCCTTTCCCCCACCTCCTCCTTTTCCATGAAAGGATACGGATCCCGTACACCTCCCGCAAACTCGACCCTCCTCACCCGCTCGTCTCGCCCATCCTCTCCCAACCCCACCCGTTGCCGCGCCTGTATTCCCACGTCCCACTCGGTCTCCATCTCTTCAGCCTCCTTACCCTCTCCCAAGGTGGCTTCCGGCAGCTCCCCCTCCCTGATGATGTCCTCCTCCCCTCCATCTACCCCTCCTATCAACTTTGATCCTCCCTCCCTCTTCCTCTGTCTGTTCCTTTGGGCACCCTCCCTCCCTTCTCCCTTTCTCCCCACCTCTCCCCCGGGCTTCCCCTCCCCTGTCCCTCTCCCCCTCCTCCCATCTCCTCAGCCATTGGCATCTTTGTTCTCCCCTCCCCACCCTCTCCTACCCCTCACCTTTCTTCCCCTCTTGGCAGGTCCCCGGACTCGCACACGCTACGTGGACTTTCGCGAGCCGGAGATCATCGCCATCTGTGTCTCTTGTGTGTGTGACGTCGTTTTGTGTTTTTAGTGTCCGCCGTCACGCTTCTACGTTCACTTGTGCCATCGGATTCGTCAGTGTTCTGTGTGCCGTGTCAACGTGTTTTCGGTGTCGTTATCATCGAGTGTGAACGGCTCCATGTTTTTTGTGTATCTGTGACCACTATTTTTTAGCCCGTCACTATGTTCATTCTGTCTCAACCTGTGTTCTGTCATTGTCAACACTGTGGCTGAAGAGCGGCTTAGCATGCCGCTGACAGCCTACCTGTTTGTATAGGTATTAAAATAACAATAAACGGAAAAAAATGTCTGTCTCAATAATGCCTTCTTACAGGGTGTGACAAAAAGGTACAGCCAAATTTCCAGGAAACATTCCTCACACACAAATAAATAAAAGATTTTATGTGGACATGTGTCCGGAAACGCTTAATTTCCATGTTAGAGCTCATTTTAGTTTCGTCAGTATGTACTATACTTCCTTACTCACCGCCAGTTGGCCCAATTGAAGGAAGGAAATGTTGACGTCGGTGCTTGTGTTGACATGCGACCCATTGCTCTACAGTATTTGCATCAAGCACATCAGTACGTAGCATCAATAGGTTAGTGTTCATCACGAACATGGTTTTGCAGTCAGTGCAATGTTTACAAATGCGGAGTTGGCAGATGTCCATTTGATGTATGGATTAGCACCGTGGCGCGGTACGTTTGTATCGAGACAGATTTCCAGAACGAAGTGTGTCCCGACAGGAAGACGTTCGAAGCAATTGATCGGCGTCTTAGGGAGCACGGAACATTCCAGCCTATGACTCGCGACTGGGGAAGACCTATAACGACGAGGACACCTGCAATGGACGAGGCAATTCTTCGTGCAGTTGACGAAAACCTTAATGTCGGCGTCAGAGAAGGTGCTGCTGTACAAGGTAACGTTCACCACGTATGGGGAGTGCTACAGGAGAACCAGTTGTTTCCGTACCATGTACAGCGTGTGCAGGCACTATCAGCAGCTGATTGGGCTCCACGGGTACACTTTTGCGAATGGTTCCTCCAACAATGTGTCAATCCTCATTTCAGTGCCAATGTTCTCTTTACGGATGAGGCTTCATTCCAACGTGATCAAATTGTAAATTTTCACAATTAACATGTGTGGGCTAACGAGAATCCGCACGCAATTGTACAATCACGTCATCAACACATATTTTCTGTGAACTTTTGGGCAGGCATTGTTGGTAATGTCTTGATTGGGCCCCATGTTCTTCCACCTACGCTCAATGGAGCACGTTATCATGATTTCATACGGGATACTCTACCTGTGCTGCTAGAACATGTGCCTTTACAAGTACAACACAATATTTAGTTCATGCACGATGGAGCTCCTGCGTATTTCAGTCGAAGTGTTCGTACACTTCTCAACAACAGATTCGGTGACCGATGGATTGGTAGAGGCGGACCAATTCCATGGCCTCCACGCTCTCCTGACCTCAACCCTCTTGACTTTCATTTATTGGGGCATTTGAAAGCTGTTGTCTACGCAACCCTGGTACTAAATGTAGAGACTATTCGTGCTCGTATTGTGGACGGTTGTGATACAATACGCCATTCTCCAGGGCTGCATCAGCGCATCAGGGATTCCATGCGACGGAGGGTGGATGCATGTACCCTCGCTAACGGAGGACGTTTTGAACATTTCCTGTAACAATGTGTTTCAAGTCACGCTGGTACGTTTGTTGCTGTGTGTTTCCATTCGATGATTAATGTGATTTGAAGAGAAGTAATGAAATGAGCTCTAACATGGAAAGGAAGCGTTTCCGGAGACATGGCCACATAACATATTTTCTTTGTGTGTGAGGAATGTTTCCTGAAAGTTTGCCATACCTTTTTGTAACACCCTGTATACTGTACACGATGTCATACCGATACAAACCATATCATCTGTTGGTATACTGGATCCATTACACAATATTATGAAATGTGTTCTTATCCAGTTTGTTTGCATGGTGATCAGCTGATTTTGAGTTTTGATTTACATGTTCTGTGGAAGGGTTCGTGGACAACTGAGTGAAAAAGTGTTGGGTGATATTATTATTATTATTATTATTATTATTATTATTCTCTTTTGGAGTTTAATTCTATTATTTTATCTATTATTGAAAACAGTGAATTGTTTGGCAGCTGTACTTGATGATTCAACAGTGTTTTCCTTTCTGCTATTAAATGATCAAGTGCAAAGGCCGAACAATTCACTGTTTACGCTAATAGATAAAATAATAGAATGACACTCCAAACGAGGATTATTATCGTGGTAATAGTAATAACACCGAAACTCTTTTCCATTCACTTGTCATTGAACCCCTCCGCAGAACATTTAAACCAAACTCAAAACAGCTGATCACCAAAGCTTTCAACCACTCTCTAACAGCAATTACATTCAGATTCAACACTCGATAACACAAACCATCAACCCCACCCCACATATATTATATATGTGTACTGGGTGATCAAAAAGTCAGTATAAATTTGAAAACTTAATAAACCACGGAATAATGTAGATAGAGAGGTAACAATTGACACGCATGCTTAGAATGAAATGGGGTTTTATTAGAACAAAAAAAGTTCAGAAAATGTCCGACAGATGGCGCTGGGCAGAAAAAGGTCAGTGACTGCGCATGACAATTGTGTATAAAATATAAAAGGAACTGTAATGAGAGAGAGAATCAGATGCGCCAGCAGTCGCACCATGTTGACGCTACCTGAAAAGGCGCTTTTAGTGAAGCTGTATTATCAGAATGGGGAATGTGCTAGTTCAGCGCTACGATTCTATCACCATAGGAAGGGGATTCGAACGGGTAAAGGTCCGTTGACAAATGCAGCTGTGGCGAGAATGATTTCGAAGTTCGAAGCCACGGGTTGTTTAGACGATAGACCCCGTAGTGGCCGACCGAGCACAAGGCGTAATGCTGCTGAGACAGTTCAGGAAGAAATGGAGACTGTAGCGGGTTCGTCTATGCACGGGGGCGTCAATGCTCGTGCAGTCGCACGTCGCACCGGCATTCCATACACTAAAGTTTGGTTGGCACTGAGGCGTACCCTCCGATGCTATCCGTACAAAATCCATCGGCATAATGAACTATTACCTGGTGAGTTAGTGAAACTGAGGGCATTTGCGGTGTGGGCGTTTCAAAAGATGGCGGAAGATGACGATTGGTTGAGTAACGTCTTGTGGACCGACGAAGCACATTTCGCGCTCCGAGGGTCTGTCAACGCCCACAACTGCAGAATTTGGTCTACCGAAAATCCTAGAACTGTCCTGGAAACTCCATTGCACGACGAGGAAGTCAAGCTATGGGTTGG
The DNA here is from genome assembly GCF_023897955.1 of Schistocerca gregaria. Classification (NCBI taxonomy): domain Eukaryota; kingdom Metazoa; phylum Arthropoda; class Insecta; order Orthoptera; family Acrididae; genus Schistocerca; species Schistocerca gregaria. The sequence goes on along the minus strand of NC_064920.1, from coordinate 1,107,517,099 downwards.
ATTTACCACATCTACAATTATCGGACCTTTTCTCTTCGAGGAAATGAGTGATTCTGGTTTTGTAACTGCTACCGTGACGGGTGAGAGGTACTCCGATATGTAACAGGATCGTATCATCCCCAGTCTGGCTGATAAACACCTGCTGGAACGTACCATGTTTATGCAGGATGGCGCTCCAACCCATATTGCTAGACGCGTGAAGGATCTCTTGCGCCCGTCGTTTGGTGACGATCGTGAGCTAAGCCGCCACTTTCGTCATGCTTGGCCTCCCAGGTCCCCAGACCTCAGTCCGTGCGATTATTGCCTTTGGGGTTACCTGAGGTCGCAAGTGTATCGTGATCGATCGACATCTCTAGGGATGCTGAAAGACAACATCCGACGCCAATACCTCACCATAACTCCGGACATGCTTTACAGTGCTGTTCACAACATTATTCCTCGATTACAGCTATTGTTGAGGAATGATGGTGGACATATTGAGCATTTCCTTTAAAGAACATCATCTTTTGTTTGTCTGTCTTTGTTATGCTAATTATTGCTATTCTGATCAGATGAAGCTTCATCTGTCGGACACTGTATTTTTTTTTTTTTGTTTCTAATAAAACCCCATGTCATTCTAAACATGTGTGTCAATTTGTACCTCTCTATCTACATTATTCCGTCATTTATTCAGTTTTCAAATTTATACTGACTTTTTGATCACCCGGTGTATATATATGCTCTTCAGCTCACTCTCTCTCTTACACACACACACACACACACACACACACACACACATATTCAAATGTAACTGTAACATCATGAATAGACGTTCGCTTTCAACATATACTTCGTCAGTTTGACAACATTAAGGTACACAAACCAAACAGGAGGAAAAACACATAATGAACTCACAAGAATTACGCTTTTAAAAGCACAATGTTCGAACAAATGCCTATAACTAGTGGCAAAAGAATAATAGTGCAGCACAAAGAGAGACAACATGGTGAACAGCCTGAAATAAAATTCGGAATAGAAAATTGTGCTTACGTTTCGGAATTGAAGCAGTACAGCGAGCTCCAGACCAGATGAGAGGAAACGCAGATGCCAAGAAACTGCAAGTGATTACTTGTTTAGACAAAAAAGACGCGACGTTAACTGTTTGATAATCTAAAAATAACAAAACTGCATCGTTCAAGATGGCACTGAAGATGCCTTGGAGTAAGAAAAAGACGAAACGTGTCTGGGTAAAATTATTTGTCGCAACAAGGAAAGGCAGTTTTATTTACAAAAGAAGATTTCATGTCCTTCCGCTTCTAGCGTTTTCTTGGGCGCGATAAGAAGGCCACATAGTAATGCCCCCCCCCCCCCCCCCCCCACACACCACAAGGCTACTTCCTCTGCGCTTCAATTTCGGCACTTCACATGATGGCACGCAACGTTTCCCAGGCACTCGCAAAACCCAGCGGCTGCCAACAGATTGCCACAGGGCGTAGGGTGAATGATCACTCCAGGTCACGCCTTCCCAGTCATCCAGTGTCCAGCGGCGTCACTTGCAAGCGCCTCAAGTGTCACTTAAGACTGGATACAGGGATGTGTGACGTATGAGAAACGGCGCGGCCATTGTACCCTGCACTCTCTTAACTCGCTACGCACAGCCATTGTCTGAGATGGACTGCTGGTTGTATTTTGGCATACGCTGGTTTCTTGTGACTTTTTTTCAACTATACCATCTGTGAAGCATTTTGAAATATATCAACAAGTGTGCGCTTTGGCTGACGTAATGTGTGACTTCGTAACACACAAATCAACGTTAGCTGGCTTTAAAACGTTAAAAATAAACTTCCCTGATTTTCCGAACGTACGTTTCGCATCAACTCGGTCAAGAAACGAAGTGAAAGATGTGTTAAAACGATTTGCACCTGCAGTCGATTCAGTGCGGTACCTCACATGGGATACCTTGAAGCATCCCCAATTCTCTTGTGGTTCCCTTTTTAGGTAGTCCACGTCGACGTCTGCTCGTAGATACGTATCGTCAGTACGTTCTCCGGCTTTACTTCCCGATGTGACAGCGATGAGTCTCCGATGAGGTGCGGGCTTGTGTTTTACTACACTCCTGGAAATTGAAATAAGAACACCGTGAATTCATTGTCCCAGGAAGGGGAAACTTTATTGACACATTCCTGGGGTCAGATACATCACATGATCACACTGACAGAACCACAGGCACATAGACACAGGCAACAGAGCATGCACAATGTCGGCACTAGTACAGTGTATATCCACCTTTCGCAGCAATGCAGGCTGCTATTCTCCCATGGATACGATCGTAGAGATGCTGGATGTAGTCCTGTGGAACGGCTTGCCGTGCCATTTCCACCTGGCGCCTCAGTTGGACCAGCGTTCGTGCTGGACGTGCAGACCGCGTGAGACGACGATTCATCCAGTCCCATACATGCTCAATGGGGGACAGATCCGGAGATCTTGCTGACCAGGGTAGTTGACTTACACCTTCTAGAGCACGTTAGGTGGCACGGGATACATGCTGACATGCATTGTCCTGTTGGAACAGCAAGTTCCCTTGCCGGTCTAGGAATGGTAGAACGATGGCTTCGATGACGGTTTGGATGTACCGTGCACTATTCAGTGTCCCCTCGACGATCACCAGAGGTGTACGGCCAGTGTAGGAGATCGCTCCCCACACCATGATGCCGGGTGTTGGCCTTGTGTGCCTCGGTCGTATGCAGTCCTGATTGTGGCGCTCACCTGCACGGCGCCAAACACGCATACGACCATCATTGGCACCAAGGCAGAAGCGATTCTCATCGCTGAAGACGACACGTCTCCATTCGTCCCTCCATTCACGCCTGTCGCGACACCACTGGAGGCGGGCTGCACGATGTTGGGGCGTGAGCGGAAGACGGCCTAGCGGTGTGCCAGACCGTAGGGGACCGTAGCCCAGCTTCATGGAGACGGTTGCGAATGGTCCTCGCCGATACCCCAGGAGCAACAGTGTGCCTAATTTGCTGGGAAGTGGCGGTGCGGTCCCCTACGGCACTGCGTAGGATCCTACGGTCTTGGCGTGCATCCGTGCGTCGCTGCGGTCCGGTCCCAGGTCGACGGGCACGTGCACCTTCCGCCGACCACTGGCGACAACATCGATGTACTGTGGAGACCTCACGCCCCACGTGTTGAGCAATTCGGCGGTACGTCCACCCGGCCTCCCGCATGCCGACTATACGCCCTCGCTCAAAGTCCGTCAACTGCACATACGGTTCACGTCCACGCTGTCGCGGCAGCTACCAGTGTTAAAGACTGCGATAGAGCTCCGTATGCCACGGCAAACTGGCTGACACTGACGGCGGCGGTGCACAAATGCTGCGCAGCCAGCGCCATTCGACGGCCAACACCGCGGTTCCTGGTGTGTCCGCTGTGCCGTGCGTGTGATCATTGCTTGTACAGCCCTCTCGCAGTGTCCGGAGCAAGTATGGTGGGTCTGACACACCGGTGTCAATGTGTTCTTTTTTCCATTTCCAGGAGTGTATTACTGCGAGTCTTGTAAATATCGCTTTTATTTGCCCAGCTAAAACTCTCCATTTTCATGATTAAGACAGCTTGGGCCACCTTTGAAGGGAGTGGGACGTCAAAGAGTGACTAAACTTCATATTAAGCAGTCCGTAAAACACGTAAACGTTCACTTCAGGTAGAGTGTTAGTTAATGCCTACGCTTTCCGCTAGATGGTGCTGACTTACTGCTGAATAGCTTTGGTTCCGTAAAACCTTTACTGATTAGTACTAGGTAAATGAAATAAGTACAACACTCTTGTATTTGACTTTCACTCTATATTCAAGGATTAAGATAGTGATGGATGATGGTCTGTTTAAACGATTCCTAGCCTCTAGCCTGGAGGAATGTAAATAGTCCGCAAATGCCGATATGCACGCGCTCTACGTCCAGATTCGCAACTAACGGCACACGACACTTTCAAAAGACCACGCGTTAATATCTGCATACCGGTACCTCTGAATTCACTTGTATCAGCAGATAATTTGAGTTTCTGTCGTCTATATGTCCGTAAAGTTCCAATCTAGCATTAAAGTCCTAAAATCCCCTTAATACTCCGTTGCTACCAACAGTCAGAGACACTACATCACTTTTTAATCTCCGTAATATTGTAACAGTTTATCCTGAATCTTAACACGATAAAGTCCAATCTAATTATTGTCTCGCTGACTGACACGGGTTTCTCGCCCTTTGACCAAACAATCAAGGAAAAAGGCGTCAATAATGACTATCAGGCCTCATTATAGGTTTTTCATCACTGCCTTCTCCATGACAGTGCTTCCGTGGCTTTTCTGTACTTAGAAGTTGAACTACTTGCTGATATACTATAATTTTGATCTGAAATTAACGAACTCTGATTGAACAGTATTTTCCCCTCTAAAAATTATATTCTTAATTTTAAATTAGTCTTCCTATAGCTTTTATCACTGTAAACTGAACCTAGGTATTACAACCTCCTATTTCTGTGCCAGCGTACTTGAGCCGCTTGACGTGGCACGAACTCAACAAGTCTTTGGAAGTCCACTGCAGAAATACTGAGCCGCGTTGCCTCTACAGCCGTCCATAATTGCGAATATGTTGCTGGTGAAGGGTTTTGGGTACAATTTGAGCTCTCCATTATGTCCATTAATGTTCGATGGGATTCAAGTTGGGTCATCCAGGTAGGCAAACCATTCGCTCGACATGTCCAAAATGTTGTGGTCCGGTGACATGGTGCAATGTCATCCATAAACATGCCATCGTTGTTTGGGAGCATTAACTCCATGAATGGCTGCATATTGTCACGAAATAGCTAAAAATAGCCATTTACAGACAGTTATGAATTCAGTTAGATAAGAGGACGTAGTCCATTCCATATAAAAACAGACTACACCATTAGGAAACCACTAACAGCTTGCACAGTACTTTCTTCATAATTTGTGTCAACGGCTTCGTGGGGTTCGCGCCACACTTGAACGCTCTTGCCAACCGATATCGTGATTCAACTGACTGGGCCACAACTCTCCAGTCGTCCAGGGTCAAATCGATGAGGTCTTGTGCCCAGGACAGGCGCTGCTGGCGATGTCGTACTGTTAGAGAAGGAATGATAATTAAATAAAGACCGTAATGTGCCGACAGGCGTAGGTATACATCAACGGGGACAGCTGAAAATGTGTGCCCCGACTGGGACTCGAACCCTGGATCTCCTGTTTACATGGCAGAAGCTCTATCCATCTGAGCCACCGAGGTCACAGAGGATAGTGCGACTGCAGGGATTTATGCCTTGCACACTCCTCGTGAGACCCACATTCTTAATGTCCGTACGCTACATTCGTAGTGCCGCTGCCCATTACACTCATTACTCGGGACAGACCATCTTACCGAGTCCCGTAAGAGTTCGGGCATTGCGTGTGCATCCAGCACAAAAGAAGGTAAATGGCCGTTTAGCCTTAACTATATGAAGATGGTATCTGTTCTTTCGGACATGTCCGAAAGAACAGATACCATCTTCATATATGTTTGCGAATGCTCTCTCACCGCTCGTCTACTGCCATAGTCCATTCATGCCGGATTTCGCCGCACTGCCCAAACGGATACGTTCGTCGTACATCCCACATAGATTTCTGCGGTTATTTCACACAGTGCTGCTTGTGTGTTAGCACTCAGAACTCTATGCAAACGCCGCTGCTCGCGGTCGTTCAGTGAAGGCCGTCGACCGCTACGTCTTTGGAACGAAATACATCACTGATTCCTCGTATCAGGAATACCACAGTTTTTTGGCAGGATTTTGGAGGTATGTGGCATTAGGTGTCTACGCACAGGCTATGGAATTCGCGTAAATAACTCGCCCCTGACTTTTGTACGCTGTGATGGTGCCAGATAGCGACCCAGGAGGATTCCATAGGATTTACATCAAGCAAATTTGGTCGCCAAGACATCAAAATGAGTTCACTATTATACTCCTCAAACCACTGTGGTACGGTTCTGCCTACAGGACACGGACAATTATCCTATTGGAAGATAACATCGTCGTTGGGGAAGACATCAAACATGAACGGATGCAGGTGGTTCGAGCCGTCAGCGTGTCTTCGATTACCACCGTAGGTCCAATGCAAGCGCAGGAGAATGTCTCATGCAGCATAATCCTACTCCCAACTGCCTACGTGCGTGGCGCGCTCCATGTTCCGAGCCGCCGTTCATCTCGATGACGGCATTTGTGGAGACGACCATCGACCTAGTGTAGCAAGAGTGTGATTCACCCGGAGAGCCGACACCTTTCCATTGATCCACAGTCGAATCCCGACGGACCTGTGCCCACTGCATTCGTAAGTAACGACATCGTTTGGTCAACATGTGAACACGTAGGGATAGCCTGCCGCAGAGCTCCATGTTCAAAAAGGTACGGTGAATGGTGTGCTCCAAAACACTTGTGCGTGCACCAGCATTGTGCTTGGTTCAAATGGCTCTGAGCACTAGGGGACTTAACATCTGAAGTCATCAGTCCCCTAGAACTTAGAACTACACTACTGGCCATTAAAATTGCTATACCACGAAGATGACGTGCTACAGACGCGAAATTTAAACGACAGGAAGAAGATGGTGTGATATGCAAATGATTAGCTTTTCAGACCATTCACACAAGGTTGGCGCCGGTGGCGACACCTACATGAGGGAAGTTTCCAACCGATTTCTCATACACAAACAGAAGTTAACCGGTGTTGCCTGGTGAAACGTTGCTGTGATGCCTCGTGTAAGGAGGAGAAATGCGTACTATTACGTTTCCGACTTTGATAAAGGTCGGATTGTAGCCTATCGCGATTGCGGTTTATCGTATAGCGACATTGCTGATCGCGTTGGTCGAGATACAATGACTGTTAGCAGAATATGGAGTCGATGGGTTCAGGAGGGTAATACGGAACGCCGTGCTCGAACCCAGCGGCCTCGTATCACTAGCACTCGAGTTGACAGGCATCTTATCTTCATGGCTATAACGGATCGTGCAAATACGTCTCCATCCCTGAGTCGACAGATGAGGGCGTTTGCAAGAAAACAACCATCTGCACGAACAGTTCGACGTTTGCAGCAGCATGGACTATCAGCTCGGAGACCATGGCTGCGGTTACCCTTGACGCTGCATCACAGACAGGAGCTCCTGCGATGGTGTACTCAACGACGAACCTGGGTTCACGAATGGCAAAATGTCATTTTTTCTGATGAAACCAAGTTCTGTTAACAGCATCATGATGGTCGCATCAGTGTTTGGCGACATCGCGGTGAACGCACATTGGAAGCGTGTATTCGTCATCGCCATACTGGCTTATCACCTGGGGTGATGGTATGGGGTGTCATTGGTTACACGTCTCGGTCACCTCTTGTTCGCACTGACGGCACTTTGAACAGTGGACGTTACATTTCAGATGTTACGACCCATGGTTCTACCCTTCATTCGATCCCTCCGAAACCCTACATTTCAGCAGGATAATGCACGACCGCATGTTGCAGGTCCTGTACGGGCCTTTCTCGATACAGAAAATGTTCGACTGATGCCTGGCCAGCACATTCTCCAGATCTCTCACCAATTGAAAACGTCTGGTCTATGGTGGCCGAGCAACTGGCTCGTCACAATACACCAGTCACCACTCTTGATGAACTGTGGTATCGTGTGAGGCTGCATGGGCAGCTGTGCCTGTACACGCCATCCAAGCTCTGTTTGACTCAATGCCCAGATGTATCAAGGCCGTTATCACGGCCAGAGGTGATTGTTATGGGTACTGATTTCTCAGGATCTATGCACCCAAAGTGCGTGAAAATGTAATCACATGTCAGGTCTAGTATAATATATTTGTTCAATGAATACCCGTTTATCATCTGCATTTCTTCTTGGTGTAGTAATTTAAATGGCCAGTCGTGTACTTAAACCTAACCAACCTAAGGACATCACACACATCCATGCTTGGGGTAGGATTCGAACCTGTGACCTGCGTTTTGGACAGGGATACCATAGATCACCATCTATCCTACTTTACAGAGCAAACAAGCCTCCGAACCACACATTCTGTGAGAGTCTTGGACGTCCAATCATGTAGCGCCTCTTAGCTGCTTCTTTCCGAACATGCTCACGACAGTAGCACGTGAACATTCGAACGGCTTCACCGTTCTCGAGATACTCGTTCACAGGCACTGATTAATAATAATCTGACCTTCCTCAGAGTCGCTTGTCTCAATTTATTTCCCCCATTTATAGCCCATATCTTGGCTAGAGTGATCCCACGTCCGTCTCTGGTCCGCTTACATACTTTTGTTACCGCACCACGCGCACGCAACACCAGCAGGCGGTATCCAATGTCGCGGTAAGCAGCCCTCAAAGATTTTTGGTGATCAGTGTATACAGAGACTTCCCTCCCTTAGGTTATTGATCAATGCGGCAACAAGAAGACATTCGGCCACAAAGTTAAATGAAATACATTTGCGTAAAATTGAGTACCGTGGAGACTGCGCTAGATGGAGTGGAGAAACGCCAACGAAAAGAAGAGGATAGGAATGTCGTTGGTGATAATCCAACAACATTTTCTTTGATGATTGACATCAAAGGTTTCCACAGTTTCCTACTCACCACAACGTGAGGAATCGCAATGAAACAGCAGTAAGGAACACACTACGTACGGATGTGCTACCCCAGCCGATGACAGTGACACTGGAGCCCTCTGGAGTCTCCTGTCCTTGCGCTGGAAGCTGTATAGTTCCCATCGTGGTGCCGTCCAGGACAAAAGGCGTCGCTACCTGTAAAAATATTATCGGGTCAGATAACGGTAGACAATAACTGGACACAGAATATCGAGGGCGAAGCAGACACTCACAAAGGCTGGCCCAACTTTCATATAAAATCGCCGTGTAACATATGAAGGCTGTTTGGAAAGTAAGTTCCGATCGGACGCGAAATGGAAACCACTGTGAAAATCGGATGAGGTTTTGCACAGATGTGTTGGGTTGTGCCTGTCTAGTACGTCCGTCAATTGCGCCACTTCGCTCTTTTCAGTTCTAACCGTGCAGTGACCACGTAAAGATGCCTAGAAAGTAGTGTCTCCTGCCAAGTGTGAAGGCCTGCTGAGAGATGTCAACTAATGGCGTGCAGCCCACATAACGTAACTCTCATGCGTGCCCTTCTTGATGACAATTCTCGGCCGCACTATTCAGGAGCAATGAGAACGTTTGGTTGGTTGGTTGGTTGGTTTGGAGGAAAAGGAACTGAACGGCAGAAAAAATGCTCCTGCAGCGTTTTCGATGGAAAGTGTTTGGTCAGCGACGACACAGCCCGTAATTGGCTGGTCCTGAGCTTCATCTCTGCTCACGTGAACCGCTGGCTATGATGACAACATTGTGACACAGAAAACGAGCTGCAGACGAACGTAGAGAATTGGCGGAAAGCACAGGGTATTGGAGAGTTGGTACAGCACTACGACAAATGCCTAAGTGAGATCCACTACTATGTAGAGAAGTAGCTGTAATAGCTAACTGTTGGAAATTTTTGGTTTTCACAGTGGTTTCTTGTTTCGCGACCGATCGATTAGCCCTCGTATTGGTAGCACGCAGAAAGGGCACAGCGGTCGCTAGGAGCGCTGTGAGTGGCATATAACTGGTACCTGGTCACGTTACACAAAACCGTTTTCTGAAATGGCAGTGGAAGTGAAGCGTGTGTATCGTCCGTTGTATGGAATCACAGCACTAAGATTGGTCTAAAATGGCTCTGAGCAATATGGTACTTAACATCTAAGGTCATCAGTCCCCTACATCTTAGAACTACTTAAACTTAACAAACCTAAGGACATCACACACATTCATGCCCGAGGCAGGATTCTAACCTGCGACCGTAGCGGTAACGTGGTTCCAGACTGAAGCGCCTAGCCGGCCGCGGTGGCTCAGCGGTTTTAGGCACTACAGTCTGGAACCGCGCGACAGCTACGGTCGCAGGTTCGGTTCAAATGGCTCTGAGCACTATGGGACTTAACAGCTATGGTCATCAGTCCCCTAGAACTTAGAACTACTTAAACCTAACTAACCTAAAGACAGCACACAACACCCAGTCATCACGAGGCAGAAAATCCCTGACACCGCCGGGAATCGAATCCGGGAACCCGGGCGTGGGAAGCGAGAACGCTACCGCACGACCACGAGCTGCGGACTATCGCAGGTTCGAATCCTGCCTCGGGCATGGATGTGTGTGATGTCGTTAGGTTAGTTAGGTTTAAGTAGTTCTAAGTTCTAGGGGACTGATGACCTCAGAAGTTAAGTCCCATAGTGCTCAGAGCCATTTGAAGCGCCTAGAGCCGCTCGGCCACACCGGCCGGCTACGACTCGTCGACGTGACGGGAAGGCAGAAAGAAGCTTTCGCGTTTGGACCGTACTGCAAATGAAGCTGCCCGATCTGTTGCTGTGTCAGTGCGGAAAATCCATTTACCTTCGAGCGAACATTAACAACTGAAGTGCATGCTGGTTTACATGTTGCCAAGGCTCTTCGGAGTATGCTGTAGAGGCTTCGCTAGGAAGCCCTTTACGTCATCGATACAATCCCGATCTGTCCCCACTGCAACAAGACAGCCTATCATAAAGGGAAGAGACACTTTATTCAATCATCAAACACCCAACTGCGTACGCACAGGCGGAGGTTGAGATCAGGTCATATTCGTGTTGACAGCTGAAATCATCTACATCTACATCCACACCCACATGGATACTCAGCAAATCACATGTAAGTGCTTGGCGGGCGGTTCATCGAACCATCTGCACAATAATTCTCTAGTATTCCAATCTCGAACAGTGGGTAGTAAAAACGAACGCCTGTATCTTTCCGTGCGAGCTCTGATTTCCCTTATTTTATTATGGTGATCATTCCTCCCTATGCAGGTCGGCGTCACCTGAAATAGGTTTGCGACCCAGCGGCCTAACTTCCCCGAATGGGGTCTCCCGGCAATCAATGCCACACGATCATTTCTCCATAATGTACACCCAGTTCTGTTCATTCTTGTCCTAGTTCTTTCAAACTTTCGCCAGTAACAGGATTACAAGGTCTGAGCTTCTTAGTACGTATTGCAACATACTTTGGTGTTACACTACTTTTTCTTATTACTGTAGGTATACTTGAAGGAGCTCTATCAGTGTCATTTTTTAATTTTTTATTTTACACTTCTAGTTCCGTAGGACCAAATTGAGGAGCAAATCTTCATGGTTATCGAACGTGTTATTACACGAAATTACAACATAAAAGTAAAAACAGATAAAATAAGACGTAAAGGAACCCAAAAAATACAAGCCATAAGTAATCAACAATATAACAGGAATGAGCTTAATTTTTGAATAGAAGTGACCCATGAGGAAACTCTTCAGTTTAGATTTGAAAGCGCATTTATTACGGCTAAGATTTTTTGAACTCTTGTGGCAGCTTATTGAAAATGGGTGCAGCAGTATACTGCAAACCTTTCTGCACAAGAGTTAAGGAAGTGCGACCCAAATGCAGATTGGATTGGATTACTACCTAGTATTAACTGAGTGAAAGCTGCTAATTCTTGCGAATAAGCCGATATTGTTAACTAGAAACGACAGTAAAGAATATATATTATTTGAGAGGCCAATGTCAGGATACCCACACTAGTGAACAGGTGTCGACCAAGGGTTCGCGAACTAGCACCACTAACTGCCCAAACCGCCAGTTTCTGAGGCAAAAATATCCTTTGAGAATGGGAAGAATTATACCAAAACATAATGTTATATAAGCGAATGAAAATAAGCAAAGTAGACGAATTTTCGTGTCGAACTATTTATACTTCAGATACCGTTCGAATAGTAACAGGCAGCTCTGAACAAGATCCTGAACGTGAGCTTTACACGACAAACACGATCTATTGGTAGACTGAACTGGCGCTACTGCAATGTGAGCCATGCCCTCCGCCATGAGTGCCTTCTCCAGACCCCTGTTAACACACATAACAGCAGCATTAAGATGAGGCCGACGCTGAAACACTTGCACCGAGTGAACATTAGTGCCACTAATCTGAATAGCTATCTTTACCAACTGTATTTTTTTACATGAGTCTTTTGCCACGCGGTGTGGCCGAGCGGTTTGAGACCTCATGTCACTGGTTCCGCGGCCCTTCCCGTCGGAGGTTCGAGTCCTCCCTTGGGCATCGGCGTGTGTGTTGTTCTTAGCATAAGTTCGTTTACGTTAATTTAAGTAGTGTGTAAGCTAGGGACCGTTGACCTCAGAAGTTTGGTCCCTTAGGAATTCACACACATTTGAACATTTTGAGCAAGAGTCCTTCCCGACAACAACGCAAAGCAGTTTGTGCACTATATATTTCCATTAGACTTCCGGTTTTCGTGTACAACCAACAGAAATTAATTCATTCGTCGCTTGTTGGATCCTCCCGCCCCTTCAGCGTTCACACATGTGTTCCTGTCTCACTTCATATTTTACTGGTTTCCTCACCCTCCTTGATTACAGACACACACAAACCATGAATGAGAAACTTGTGCTGGCTGTAGTTGTACACGAATAACGGCACGTTTAACGTCTATGGAGTCAAACATGACGTAGGATTTGGTCATGGCTCCTATTCTCGGCCACGAGAATTACTGCGGACAGCCTATCAAATTAGAATGTGTTCGCCCCTCCTTGTATATTGTCCTTGTTTACTCGGTCATACAGGATGCTAGTTCAGCTACTACAGTAATAATACCACCGAATGAGCACATTCAATATTTTTAACTGCTTATACGGATCTTGAAAACAGAAAACCTCGTAAAACCAGGTCTCAATGTAACAAGTCTTCCTGAAAAAGAAAAACTCATTAGTGGGATACATTTCTGGGAATTAGTCACATCTCAAGCTATAGGGCAAAGGCGAAACTTAATCTAATAAAGATTCTGTCTTACCGTCAGATGTTGAGATCTGTGCCTACCTTGATTAAGGCGATGTCGTTGATCCAGGAATTAGAACTGTCGTATTCAGGATGGATTATAGTCTCACTGATGTTTATCATGGAACCACCTTGCACGAGACTGGTTGTTCCCGCTAGGATCGCATAGAAGCCACCCCTACAAACAAGAAAACAAGAAATCACAAGAGAAAGAAGATTGTGACACAGTGCGGAAATTTGTTATTTCACCACGATATTACAAGATTTGTATCATAATTGACGGTCCGGACTTCCATCGATCATGTACCGAATTTCTCTCTTTGATGTTGGAAATGTTACGTCTCGGGTATATTTTTACATAAGTACCGGCTGATAAAAAAGACAGTATAAATTTGAAAACTTAATAAATCACGGAATAATGCAGATTGAGAGGTAAAAATTGACACACATGCTTGGAATGACATGGGGTTTTATTAGAACCAAGAAAAAACACCCCATATTGCTAGACGCGTGAAAGATCTCTTGGGCGCGTTGTTTGGTGATGATCGTGTGCTCAGCCGCCACTTTCGTCACGCTTGGCCTCCCAGGTCCCCAGACCTCAGTCCGTGCGATTATTGGCTTTGGGGTTACCTGAAGTCGCAAGTGTATCGCGATCGACCTACATCTCTAGGGATGCTGAAAAACAACATCCGACCCCAATGCCTCACCATAACTCCGGACATGCTTTACAGTGCTGTTCACACCATAATTCCTCAACTACAGCTATTGTTGAGGAATTATGGTGGACATATTGAGCATTTCCTGTAAAGAACATCATATTTGCTTTGTTATGCTAATTATTGCTATTCTGATCAGATGAAGCGGCATCTGTCGGACATTTTTTAAACGTCTGTATTTTTTGGTTCTAATAAAACCCCATGTCATTCCAAGCATGTGTGTCAATTTTTAACTCTCTATCTACATTATTCCGTGATTTATTCAGTTTTCAAATTTATACTGACTTTATGATCACCCAGTACATACTGATCGTTTGTTGGTGTGACTATATATTGCATTTAATTTTACGTTTGTTTTATCAAATAACACACACACACACACACACACACACACACACACACACACACACACACACACTAATTTCAAAAATTTTTATTCTTGACTATCGTTTCTTCAGAGATGTGGTCTGAATTTTTTTATTGTTGGATAATTTCCTCCTGCTGCGTCAGAGTAAGGCTACATGAATAGAGAAGGTTATTATTTTAATTCATCATATTCCAGAATACGTTTTTACTACTCGCATTACCTAGGCAATTGTTAATCAAATACACAGCCTAGCTAGTGAGATGACGACGTAGTTAAACTACACACCTGGAATTGTGGTTCTATGAACTGATGAACAGCATTAATACACTGGAGGAAAAAACCGCAACAACAAAAAATAATTAAGATACAGTAATGATATTTCAAGAATACATTTGTGTAGGCATGTCTAGGTAACATATGTAAATGATTAACATTGCTAGATCTCAGGTTAATGCAAGCGTGGCCAGATAAGCCATTGTAAATGTGAAATGCTGATACATTAATAACTAATGTAACCACTAGAATATTGCATTCAAGCAACCAGAAATACATGTAGTGTGTTGTACATGTGCCAAATGTCAGTTTGTGAGGTGGAGTTTCATGACTGTTGCACTTGACCGGTCAATACAGGGACACTTAATGTTGTTTGGGGATGACGCTCGAGTTGTTGTCCAATGGTCCCACATGTATCCGATGGTCCCACATGTGCTCGATTGGAGACAGATCTGGTGATCGAGCAGGCCTAGGCAAATATCGACACTCTGTAGACCGTATTGGGTTAAAAGATCGGTATGTGGGTGAGCGTTATACTGCTGGAAAGCACTCTCTGGAATACTGTTCTCAAATGGGAGCAGACCGGTCGAATCACTAGACTGACGTACAAATTTGGGATAACCTCGAGAGTGCTCCTGCTGTCATACGAAATCTCACCCCAGACCATAAATCCAGATGTAGGTCCAATTTGTCTAGCACACCGACAGATTGATTGAAGACTGGCCTACTTCTGACCAATTCGCGGCCACCACCGGCACCGAGGCAGAACAGACCTCCCCTGTGCCCTCCAATGAGCTCAGCTTGACACCACTGAAGTCGGAAATGAGGTTGTTTTGGGACCAGTACACATAGCAGTGTTGAATGGCAGTAAGTATTTCCAGCAAGCGATATCGACACAACACTTTACTTCAAACCACTAACATTAAAAATTGTCTTCAGAGACCGTACTTTCCTAGCCTAAATACACTGAAGAACCAAAGAAACTGGTACACCTGCCTAATATCGGTAGGGCTCCCGCAAGCACACAGAAGCGCCGCGCGGGGTAGCTGCGCGGTCTAGGGCGTCTTGTCACGGTCCACGCGACTCCCCCCGTCGCAAGTTCGAGTCCTCCCTCGGGCATGGGTGTGTGTGTTGTCCATAGCGTAAGTTAAATGGGCTCTGAGCATTATGGGACTTAACATCTATGGTCATCAGTCCCCTAGAACTTGGAACTACTTAAGCCTAACTAACCTAAGGACATCACAACACCCAGTCATCACGAGGCAGAGAAAATCCCTGACACCGCCGGGAATCGAACCCGGGAGAGAGCGTAAGTTAGTTTAAGTTAGATTAAGTAGTGAGTAAGCTTAGGGACCGATTCCGCAACACGATGTGGCACGGACTCGACTAATGTCTGAACCAGTGCTGGAGGGAACTGACACCATGAATCCTGCAGCGCTATCCATAAATCCGTTACGTTTATTCATTTGTGTTCCGTCTAGGTTGTGAATATCGTCACCTTGTAAATGAAACTGTTTCTTCTTGTTGTACGTGTGTTGTGTGTGTGTGTGTGTGTGTGTGTGTGTGTGAGAGAGAGAGAGAGAGAGAGAGAGAGAGAGAGAGAGAGAGAGAGAAAATTTTGTATTTTTCTGTTCATTTTGTTATCGAACATAAAGTAGCTGCGTACAAGGTCAACGTTAATTGTATTAATTCCAATCGTGAGGCCTTCTTCAGCTGACTTTTTTTTTAAGTCCTATACAGGGTGACGTATGCAACGCCAGTCTGTGGAGGTTGTCAACACAATAGTATTTAGCGTACCATGTCAACAAGTCAACCAGTGAATGACTGAAGTCAGTTAGCAGATGAAAACCATTAATGGGAGAACAAGGGTGACTGACAAGGTAGACGAAAAATCCACCAGTGATTCTCAGTAAGAGAATCAGACCACTTCCCTTAGGGGCAGATTTTTATGTGTTTGGTTCCCCTCTTCTGCACTCTCTGAGATACCATCGCTCTTCCAGTTTTGTGGCCTTGGTCGTAACTAATCCAGTTTTCTCCCAGTGGTTGAACCTGCTACTGATAATTAAGTTAGTTCGGCACTATATGTTCTGTAGATTTCTTCAATTTCTTCCAAAATAATATGGAATCAGATACATGATTTGTTGCTGTGTATGGCTGGCTTCTTGCAGATGACTAAGTAGCGCACAGTGGCTTCCATGCTAACAAATTAACACAACTGTCTTTGTCACTACTCACAGTACATCTGAAATAAAATTTTAACGGCAAAGTAAAGATCTTTGTCTATTACACTCACACGGATTGACATGTTACCAGCAAACAGAATACTGCACTTCGGTCCCAATGGAGAAAAATCTTCAGCAGTAACAGTAGCTTCGGGGATACCCCAAGAAACTATTCACTAACTGCACTGCAGAGCCAAAGAAACTGGTATAGACATGCGTATTCAAATACAGAGATAATTAAACTTAAGACAACAAGTGTCTGGCGCAATCGTCAGATCAGTTATTGCTGCAAAAATGGCAGTTTTTCAAGATTTACGTGAGTTTGAACGTGGTGTTATAGTCGGCGCACGAGCGATGGAACACAGCAACATCGATGTAGCGATGAAGTGGGGATTTTCCCGTACGACCATTCCACGAGTGTGCCGTGAATATCAGGAATTCGGTAAAACATCAAATCTCCGACATCGCTGCGGCTGGGAAAAAGATCCGGCAAGAACGGGACCAACGACGACTGAAGAGAATCGTTCAAAGTGACAGAAGTGCAACCCTTCCGCAAATTGCTGCAAACGTCAGTGCTGGGCCGTCAACAAGTGTCAGATGCGAACCATTCAACTAAACATCGTCGATATGGGCTTTCAGAGCCGGATGCACATTCATGTACCATTTATGACTGCACAACACAAAACTTTACGCCTCGCCTGGGCCCGTCAACACCGACATTGGACTGTTGATGACTCTAAACATGTTGCCGGTCGGACGAGTCTCGTTTCAACTTATATCGGGCAGATGGACGTGTAAGGATATGGAGACAACCTCATGAATCCATTGACCCTGCATAACCAGCACGGGACTGTTCAAGCTGGTGGAGGCTCTGTAATGGTGTGAGGCGTATGCAGTTTAAGTGATATGGGATCTCTGATACGTCTAGATACGAGTCTGACAGGTGACACGTACGTAAGCATTTCACCTGACCACGTGCGTCCATTCATGTCTATTGTGCATTCCGAACGACCTGGGGTAATTTCAGCAAGACAATGCGACACCCCACAAGTCCAGAACTGCTACAGAGTTGCTTCAGGAACGCTTTTCTGAGTTTAAACACTTCCACTTGCCAGCAATCTCCGCAGACATGAACATTATTGATTATATCTGGGATGCCTAGCAACATGATGTTCAGAAGAGATCTGTACCCCTTTGTATTCTTACAGATTTATGGACAGTGCTGCAGAATTTAAGCTTTCAGTTCCCTCCAGCAGTACTTCAGACATTAGTCGAGTCCGTGCGACGTCGTGTTGCGCCACTTCTGCGTGCTCGCAGGGGTCCTACACGATATTAGGCAGGTGTACCAGTATCTTTGACTCGTCAGTATATGTAAATGATCTTTTCGGACCATGAGTCTTCTGATCGGTTTGATGCGGAGTGCCACGAATTACTCTCCTGTGCCAACCACTTCATAGTAGAACACAACCGACGTCTTTAAATATTCATTGGATATATTCAAATCTGTCTTCTCCTACAGTTTTTTACCTTTCACAACTCTCGCAAGTACCATATAAATTATTCCTTGGTGATCTAAAGCATGTTATGTCGTTATTTCCCTTCTTCTTGTCAATGTTTTTCTACAGCCGCGCGAAGTGGCC
This sequence comes from Schistocerca gregaria, assembly GCF_023897955.1. NCBI lineage: Eukaryota > Metazoa > Arthropoda > Insecta > Orthoptera > Acrididae > Schistocerca > Schistocerca gregaria. The sequence goes on along the minus strand of NC_064920.1, from coordinate 1,107,498,948 downwards.
GCGCGGTTTGAGGCGCCATATCACGGATTGCGCGCCCCCTCCCGCCGGAGGTTCGAGTACTCCTTTGGGCATGGGCGTGTGTGAGTTGTTCTCAGCATAACTTCGTTTAAATAAGTTTAAGTAGTGTGTAAGTCTAGGGACCGATGATTCAGCAGTTTGGTTTCTTAGGAATCCACACACATTTGAACATTTCTTTCTCTACATGTTCCCCTCCTCAACGATTCGACGAGATACATCCTTATTGCTAATTAGTCCACATAATTTTCAAGATTCTTCTATGCAACCTACCCAAACTCTTCGATTGTCTTCTTTTTCGGTTTTCCTATAGTCTGTGGTTCAGAGCTGGCCTGAGTGGCCGAGCGGTTCTAGGCGCTACAGTCTGGAACCGCGAGACCGCTCCAGTCGCAGGTTCGAATCCTGCCTCGGGCATGAATGTGTGTGTTGTCCTTAGGTTAGTTAGGTTTAAGTAGTTCTAAGTCCTAGGGTACTGATGACTTCCGAAGTTAAGTCCCATAGTGCTCGGAGCCATTTGAGCCATTTTTTTGTGGTTCCGAATCATCGAACACTGTGCTCCAAGCGCACGTTTTCAAAAACTTCTTCCTCAGGTTAAGGCCGATGTTTGATACTAGCAGAAATCCCTTGGCCTGTGCCTGTGCTAGTGTGTTTCTTATGTCCTGCTTGTTTCGCCTGTCATTTGTTATTTTGCTTGAAATGAAACGGAATTCCTTCACTTCGTTCTCAACGTGGTCATCAATTTCAAAGTCAAGCTCATCAGTAGTCTCATTTCTGCTATTCCTGATTACTTTCGGTTTACTCTCATTTAAGATTCTGTACTCATTTGTACATTCTATCGAACAGGTCCTGTAATTCTTCTTCACCTTCACTGAGGATAGCAATGTCATCAACTGACATTATCATTGATATCTTCCCGTCCTGATTTTTTTCCACTCCTAAATCTTTCTTTTATTTCCATCATTGGAACTCCGATGTATCGACTGAACAGTAGGGATGAAACTTTTGTGCCTTATTCTCTTTCTAACCCGAGCACTTTTTTCTTAGTCTTTATTTTTCCCTCTTGGTTCTTCTATCCGTTACATGTCCCCCGTCTATATCCGTAGCTTACACCTTGCTTTGAGAATATCGGTCTTGCGCCAGTTTTGCATTGTCTAACGATTTTTCTTAGTCAACAAACCCTATGAACGTGTTTTGATTTATCTTAAGTCTTGTATCCGTTATCTAGAACAGTTTCTAAATCATATCTACTTCAATTTATCCATTTTTTAAATCTTTATTGCTACTTCCACATTAAAAAGATTTTTATATTCACATGCACAACTTACCTATTCCTTCTTTTTTAGTGGTTCCTTGGAGTTCTTCATTTACGTATTCTTTTTCGTAGCTCTTCATTTATAGTTCAATTCTTTTATCTTGGCGGTTCGCACATGCCCGCCAGACGCGGGTGATTGCTGCGTTGCCAGTTGCACGCGCCAAGAGAAGCAGCGCCATAGTATAGTATAGCTCGCAAACTTAAGTTTAGGTGGGAGCCCGCAGTTTATGAAGTAAAGCCACCACGGCCGCATAAACCCTTTCGCTTCTACAGAAACGTGCTCCCCGCATTCCGCGCTGAGCGCGATTTTGTCATCACTGCACTGCTAGCCTGTGCAGACACAAGGTGCTTAGACTGCTTTGACACACTTTATCATTCGATTTCACAAAAACTATTTGGCTCAAAAATTTGACTCTTACACATCATTCTTGACTGATATCTAGAATGACTTTATTTTGTTTCGATGTTCTACGCAATTTTTGTGCAGCATTAGATGTAGTCAATCATTGCACGAAATTTTGAAGAGTTTTCAGAGGTAAAAGTCCATAGAGTATACTTTCCGTATGATCGATTTTAGTTGCAAGTAGAAATTTTAAAAAATGACATTCAAACGAATAAAATTCATGAAGTAAGACACATCGATATTGTTTTAAAATAAAGAAAATACTAAGGGTTTGAACTCAGAACCTTTCGCTTAGCATCCAAATACTTTTTTGTATCTCATTTTGTTCGCTTTCGTACGTTACATCTGCTCGGGGCGGACGTTGTAAGACACCCATTCAAGTTCGTCGTTGATGGTTTAATTCAGTTTTTTTATTACACAGGGCAGCTGACCCTCTAACCGAACACACTGAGCTACCGCGCCAGCGACACTTTAACCCTTACACTATCGCAGCTCCTCATGCAATAACTCTCCCGCAGGACTTTAAAATATCACGCATAATACCGACAAACACTGTTGGCATGACTATGAATTACTCACATTTCGTCGAAGTACAATAGGAAATAAACAATTACCGCTGTTCTTTATTGCGAAAAGCGGTTTGTGAGAATGATACAAACAGCTTTCCTTGCTATCGCCTGAGTTAGGAGGCATATTGCTTGTTTGATTTAATTAATTAATAGAATACGAAGCAATTGGTATACAGAATGTTTTTTTCCAAACTTTCTATCAAAGAAAGTATGCTATTAAGAGTTTACTTTTGTTCAGTTACTTTATTTGACTGAATGTTTCTAAAACTGACGACACTCGTCTGTGCTCTGCACTGCAGTAGAGATCTGGCAACGTCGTTCTCTGTTCAATGGTTGACTGCGTTTTGTGACGTTAGATGCGCAGAACGAACCTAAACTCGGCCACCATCGTAAATGACGCGCACTTTAGTACTTTGTCGGCCCCCACAGTTCAGTGCAATTGACTACCATCCTGACATGTTCTTGCACTGTTTCCCCACTCTTTCCCTTCTCTTTCGCGTACACGAGGCTACATCACATACGATTTGGAAATCAATCTACTGTCTACGTTTGTCGTTTCGCTTCACACATACTTACATTTCGAAACAGTGGGCGGCGGTAATAGCCCAGAACTCGTTGAGGATAGACGCGCCACAGGCGTGGATGTAGGTGCCGAGAAAATCAAGTTGCACCGACAGCTGCAACAAAACACAACGCATTCTAATAGCTTAGTTCTTGCTACCTACCAGGCTGCGAAGCAAAAATAGCGATAAATGCATTTCTGAACACTGAGGCGAGCTGAAGGTCTCTGTACGTCTTTGAAACCCTATCAAGATCTGAGGGAATATTTGTGCAGCTTTTTTAGGACAGTATTTTTTTACAGATATCTGCATTATCTGCAAAAAGTCTGAGGATTCTATCAATATTGTCTGTCAGGTCATTATTATTCAGTATGGATAGCAATGGTCCCAACACATTTGCCTGGGGTGCTCCTGAAGGTACCTCCGCATCGGTGAATGACTCTTCATACAAAATAACACATCAACCCATGTATAGTAAACCTCTGTGGCTTTCAATACAAATTGGTGTCCAAAATTAAAGCGACAAACTGCTATTTCGCTGCCCTGTGTCTAATTCACGATATAACCATGCAAACTGTCAACAGATGTCCGTACGATCGTGTTGTGCACGGACTACGGCATTCCGAACAACAGACACTCACGCCAGCAATGACGTCAGTGCACCTATCAAGCGAGGTAGTATTTGCAGGATAGTCTAACATCTACAGTCTACATCTACATCTGCAGCCACACACCGCAAGCCACCTGACGGTGTGGGGCGGAGGGTACCTTGAGTACCTCTATCGGTTCTCCCTTCTATTTCAGTCTCGTATTGTTCGTGGAAAGGATTGTCGGTGTGCCTCTGTGTGGGCTCTAATCTCTCTGATTTTATCCTCATGGTCTCTTCGCGAGATACACGTAGGAGAGAGCAATACAGGGTGAGTCACAATACAGGGTGAGTCACCTAACGTTACCACTGGATATATTTCGTAAACCACATCAAATACTGACGAACCGATTCCACAGACCGAAAGTGAGAAGAGTGGCTAATGTAACTGTTTAATACAAACCATACAAAAATGCACGGAAGTATGTTTTTTAACACAAACCTACGTTTTTTTAAATGGAACCATTTTAGTTTTGTTAGCACATCTGAACATATAAACAAATACGTAATCGGTGCCTTTTGTTGCATTGTTAAATGTTAATTACATCCGGATATATTGTAACCTAAAGTTGACGCTTGAAACCTCCGACGTTCAGTTACGTGTTGTAACAAACACGAGCCACGGTCGGCGAGCAGTGTCATGCGCATACTGCACCGTCACCGCTTTCACCCGTTTCATGTGTCGCTACATGAGCAATTACATGGTGATGTCTTTAATCATCGAGTGCAATTCTGTCAGTGTGCATTAACAGAGAATACGTTGCAGTTATACCTGTTTACTGATGAAGCGGATTTCACAAACCACGGGGCAGTGAATCTACGGAACATGCATTACTGGTCCGTGGACAATCCTCGCTGGATCAGACAGGAAGAGCGACATCGATCGTGGACTGTAAATGTATGTGACGGGATCATTGGCGACCACCTCATTGGTCCTCACTTCATTGCAGGGGCCCAAACAGCTGCAACATACATCGCGATGTCTACAGAATGATCTGCAAACGTTGCTCGAAAGTGTCCCACTGGAAACGCGTCGAGGTATGTGGTATCAGCATGATGGTGCACCTGCACATTCCGCAATTAACACTAGGCTGACCCTTGACAGGATGTTCGACGGGCGTTTCATAGGACGTGGAGGACGCATAAATTGGCCAGCCCGTTCTCCTGATCTTACACCACTGGACTTCTTTCTGTGGGATACGTTAAAGGAGAATGTGTACCGTGATGTGCCTACAACCCCAGAGGATATGAAGCAACGTTTTGTGGCAGCCTGCGGCGACATTACACCAGATATACTGCGGCGTGTACGACATTCTTTACGCCAGAGATTGCAACTGTTTGCAGCAAATAATGGCCACCACATTGAACATCTATTGGCCTGACATGTCGGGACACACTCATCCACTCCGTAATTGAAAACGGAAACCACGTGTGTACTTGTACATCACCCCTCATGGTAATGTACATATGCGTCAGTGAAAAATACCAATAAAATGGTGTTAGCATGTGGACGTAATGTGCTGTTCCAGTCTCTTTGTACCTAAGGTCCATCACCGTTCCCTTTGGATCCCTAAGTAATTCGGTGCTCTCCGATACACACGATCGAACAGCGGAGGAGTGGTACTGAAGCGTCAACTTTAGGTTACAATATCTCCGGATGTAATAAACATTTTACAATGCAACAAACGACACTGATTACGTATTTGTTTATATGTTCAGATGTGCTAACAAAACTATAGGTGTTACATTTTTAAAAAAACGTAGGTTTGTGTTAAAAAAACATACTTCCATGCATTTTTTATGGTTTGTATTAACAAATTACACTAGCCCCTCTCCTCACGTTCGGTCTGTGGAATCGATTCGTCAGTATTTGATGTGGTTTACGAAATATATCCAGCGGTAATGTTCGGTGACTCACCCTGTATACTGCTTGACTCCTTGGTGAAGGTATTTTCTCGAAACTTCAACAAGAGCCCGTACCGAGCTACAGAGCGTCTCTCCTGCAGTCTTCCACTGGAGTTTATCTATCATCTCCGTATCGCTTTCGCGATTACTAAATGATCCTGTAACGAAGCGCGCTGCTCTCCGTTGGATCTTCTCTACCTCCTCCACCAACCTCATCTGGTACGGATCCTACACTGCTAAGCAGTATTCAAGCAATGGGCGAACAAGCGTACTGTAGCCTACTTCCTTTGTTTTCGGATTGCATTTCCTTACGACTGTTCCAATGACTCTCAGTATGGCATTTGCTTCACCGACGATCAACTTTATATGATCATTCCATTTTAAATCACTCCTAAAGCGTACACCCAGACAATTTATGGAATTAACTGCTTCCAGTTGCTGACCTGCTATATTGTAGCTAAATGATAAGGGATCTATCTTTCTATGTATTCGCAGCACATTACACTTGTCTACATTGAGATTTAATTGCCATTCCCTGCACCATGCATCAATTCGCTGCAGATCCTCCTGCATTTCAGTACAATTTTCCATTGTTACAACCTCTCGATGTACTACAGAACCATCCGCATAAAGCCTCAGTGAACTTCCGATGTCATCCACAAGGTCATTTGATATATATTTTGTGAATAGCAACGGTCCTACGACACTCCCCTGCTGCACACCTGAAATCACTCTTACTTCGGAAGACTTCTTTCCATTGAGAATGACATGCTGTGTTCTGTTATCCAGGAACTCTTCAATCCAATCACACAATTGGTGTGATAGTCCATATGCTCTTACTTTGTTCATTAAACGACTGTGGGGAACTGTATCGTACGCCTTGCGCAAGTCAAGAAACACGGCATCTACCTGGGAACCCATGTCTATGGCCCTCTGAGTCTCGTGGACGAATAGAGCGAGCTGGGTTTCACACGATCGTCTTTTTCGAAACCCGTGCTGATTCCAAAAGAATAGTTTCTAGTCTCCAGAAAAGTCATTATACTCGAACTTAATACGTGTTCCAAAACTCTACAACTGATCGACGTTAGAGATATAGGTCTATAGTTCTGCACATCTGTTCGAGGTCCCTTCCTGAAAACGGGGATGACCTGTCCCCTTTTCCAATCCTTTGGAACGCTACGCTCTTCTAGAGACCTACGGTACACCGCTGCAAGAAGGGGGGCAAGTTCCTTCGCGTACTCTGTGTAAAATCGAACTGGTATCCCATCAGGTCCAGCGGCCTTTCCTCTTTTGAGCGATTTTAATTGTTTTTCTATCCCTCTGTCGTCTATTTCGATATCTACTATTTTGTCATCTGTGCGACAATCTAGAGAAATAACTACAGGACGGTCGCTGAGTACACAGTCGCAGACGACGCATTGTGGCACAGAGAAGACGCCTAAGACTCTCTGCTGTGAAGGGTCAAAGCAAGTGGCCCGATGGCTTAATGTGAATCGTCCTGTTGTTTCTCGGAGGAGGTGCTGTTTATAGAGACCGCAGCTGTATCCCGGAACCCAGGACAGCGCCAACCACGTGTGACATCAGAAAGAGTGGGTCGTTATTTGGCTGTAATGGCACGACGGTACCGCCTTACTACTGCACTGCAGCTGACATCTGACTTCGCAGCATCCACTGGACGTGTTGTATAGAGGCAAACAGTGTACAGAAGGCTTCACAAGAATGGCCTTTCCTGTTGGAGACCTGCAGTCTGTTTACCCTTGTCGTGCCTTCGCAGAAGGGAACGTCTATATTGGAGCTGTCAACCTGTCGCCTGGATGGTCGAATGGTGGGCCAACGCTCTTTTGCAGATGAGAACCGATTTGGTCTAGATTTGGTCTAGAGAGTCATTCTGGACGGATTCGCATCTGGAGAGCACGTAACACACCTTTTCGGCATCTCAAACATTGTGGAAAGAGACCGATATCGAGGAGGATCCCTACTGATATTGGCAGGGATTATGTTGAAACTTCCTGGCAGATTAAAACTGTGTGCCGGACCGAGACTCGAACTCGGGACCTTTGCCTTTCGCGGGCAAGTGCTCTACCAACTGAGCAACCCAAGCACGACTCACGCCCCGTCCTCACAGCTTTGCTTCTGCCAGTACCTCGTCTCCTACCTTCCAAACTTTACAGAGAGCTTCTGTAAAGTTTGGAAGATTCAACTGCTGTCAGGTACCAGGAGATCTTAGAATATCATCCACGGTTGTTGGGAGGTGCTGTGGGCCAAGACCTGACTTCGTACTAATGTAGGATGATGTTCGACCTCATAGAGCATTAGTGGTTGATGTTTCGTTGGACACTGAACGCATGGCGCAGGCTGCTCGCTCTCCCTATTTGAATCCCATAGAGCATGTGTAGGATGCACCAGGGAGACAGGTTGCGTCACGTCAGCATCCACCAACCACACTCCAATACTTATGAGCAGCTCTGCAGGAAGAATGGGAGTTTTTGCCTCAACATGAGACTGATGACGTAATTCACAACATGTCCCGTTGTTGCCAGGTCCGTATTGATGCCAGAGGTGGTCATACTCCATACTGAGAACAGAATGACGTTGAAACGAAAAATAACGTATCGGCAGCGAGATCCGAGACGGAGATCTCGCATATGTGAAACTAAGCGCTTATTCCCTCAGAAACCGACTTTCTGAACACTGGCGGTTGTACTCAGCACACACATGATAAGCATGCCTGTAATTTTCAAACTCGGGTTTTCCAAAAACGCTTGAGAGTTGCGTCTTACTGTCTATATATGTTGAAACCTAGTTGTGCCCTAGATACACTGTCATTATGAATCGAATCGGTACGCCTTATTAGACGCCATATACAACACTTCGTTTGTTAACGAAACTTCTCGTTTGATGACTTTACTGGATTTATTGCATTACTTTTGTGTCTTCTATTTATTTCCTTAAGATAACTGACAAAGTAATATCCTCATCCCCTCCCCCCCTCAGATTTAGTGGTAAGAGGGTCCAGTGGACTGCCCGTCAAAAGCTGAACACACGTAAAGCATGAAAACAGGAAGAAGTGTTCTGAACTGTGAAAAAAAAAGCAAAATACACTACTTGCCATTAAAATTGCTACACCAAGAAGAAATGCAGATGATAAACGGGTATTCATTGGACAAATATATTATACTAGACCTAGGATGTGATTACATTTTCACGCAATTTGGGTGCATAGATCCTGAGAAATCAGTACCCAGAACAACCACCTCTGGCCGTAATAACGGCCTTGATACCCCTGGGCATTGAGACAAACAGAGCTTGGATGGCGTGTACAGGTACAGCTGCCCATGCAAGCCTCAAAACGATACCACAGTTCATCAAGAGTAGTGACTGGCGAATTGTGACGAGCCACTTGCTCGGCCACCATTGACCAGGCGTTTTCAATTGGTGAGAGATCTGGAGAATGTGCTGGCCGTGTCAGCAGTCGAATATTTTCTGTATCCAGAAAGGCCCGTACAGGACCTGCAACATGCGGTCGTGCATTATGCTGCTGAAATGTAGGGTTTCGCAGGGATCAAATGAAGGGTAGAGCCACGGGTCGTAACACATCTGAAATGTAACGTCCACTGTTCAAAGAGCCGCCAACGCGAACAAGAGGTGACCGAAACGTGTAATCAATGGCACCCCATACCATCACGGCGGGTGATACGCCAGTATGGCGATGACGAATACACGCTTCCAATGTGCGTTCACCGCGATGTTGCCAAACACGGATGCGACCATCATGATGCTGTAAACAGAATCTTGATTCATCCGAAAAAATGACGTTTTGCCATTCGTGCATCCAGGTTCGTCGTTGAGTACACCATCACAGGCGCTCCTCTCTGTGATGGAGCGTTAAGGGTAACCGCAGCCATGGTCTCCGAGCTGATAGTTCATGCTGCTGCAAACGTCGTCGAACTGTTCGTGCAGATGGTTGTTGTCTTGCTAACGTCTCCATCTGTTGACTCAGGGATCGAGACGTGGCTGCACGATCCGTTACAGCCATGCGGATAAGATGCCTGTCATCTTGACTGCTAGTGATACGAGGCCGTTTGGATCCAGCACGGCGTTCCGTATTACCCTCCTGAACCCACCGATTCCATATTCTGCGAACAGTCATTGGATCTCGACCAACTCGAGCAGCATTGTCGCGATACGATAAACCGCAATCGCGATAGGCTACAATCCGACCTTTATGAAAGTCGGAAACGTGATGGTGCGCATTTCTCCTCCTTACACGAGGCCTCATAACAACGTTTCACCAGGCAACGCTAGTCAACTGCTATTTGTGTATGAGAAATCGGCTGGAAACGTTCCTCATGCCAGCATGTTGTAGGGGACGCCACGTTGTGTGAATGCTCATTTGCATCCTGTCCGTTAAATTTCGCGTCTGTAGCACATCATCTTCGTGGTTTAGCAATTCTAATGGCCAGTAGTGTAGTATCAGTGAATGGTCCAAGAATAAAAGGGCAGTAAAGAGCAGCTTGGAACAGGGAACGGCGTCGTAAGTGGTCATGGTGTTGGATTGTTCGAAACTACCTCGTGCAATTTTTTTTATTTATTTTTTCACATCATCGGCTGTCTGTCCGGTCATTGAAATATTTCTCCTCTTTCTGGAGCCTTGGCAATTGTCATACTGTACATTGGTTATAGAATATGAGTAATGTGGTAAGAACACGTTACTGTCGCAAGTAAATGTGATGAATAGTGAGAGCAAGCGACATACCACACCGACGTCTCACAGAAATGAAAACAACAATAAAATGGGTGTCAACTATGTTCCAATAAATGAATACAAGAGTCAAAACTTCCAAAAGGTAACGCAGCTTCAAAAACGTTAAAAGCCTATGTTTTGACAGAGCACAGTAAAACTATGTGATTGTGAAACTGTTGCGTTCATTTGCTGCGGCTTATGTTTTCATCTTTTCCTTGGGAGTGATCACATTCACAATCATATGAACACCTATATGTGCAAGGTACAAATTAGGTGCGTCGGTAAGAGATTTCTATCACATGACACATTTAATGTCACTAATGCCATGTATGACAAACCAGACGTGTTTTCTGGTAGAGGATTCGGTTGACTTGTCGCCTCGTCATCAAATTTCTGGTGTTCCCACTCGAAAGCCGCTTCCATTCAGCTAGTAACAGAGTAGTTCTGAAGAATCAGCTGTCATTATAGGTTTCCTACCTTACACCTCGCTGTTGCAAACGGTCATTGCACCACGACACAGACACAAATCTGAATAAAGGGAACACAAAAAAAAAATGGCAGAAGGGAGTTTTGAACACGTCTCGTCCGTGTAGCAGTCCAACACTGCAATCCCTTAACCCGACGCCATTTAACTTCCCGCTTGCACCTTCTTGCACTTATTATTTTTGAAACGTACACTGTTTCTGCTTCGCCTTTTTTTCACTGTTTAGTACATCACGTTCTTGTTTTCATGTCCGATCTGAATTCAGTTATTGACGGGCTGGCCAATGCGCTCTCTTACCACTCAATCTGACTAGAATTAGGGATCGGTTGGTAGGACATGTTCTGAGGCATCAAGGGATCATCAGTTTAGTACTGGGGGGCACCGTGGAGGATAAAAATCATAGAGGGAGACCAAGAGATGAGTACACTAAGCAGATTCAGAAGGATGTAGGCTGCAGTAGGTACTGGGAGATGAAGAAGCTTGCACAGGATAGATTAGCATGGAGAGCTGCATCAAACCAGTCTCAGGACTGAAGACCACAACAAACCACTAACTCTGAGGGGGTTGTAATGGGGAACTTCCCTTGTGAGAAAAGGCGATGGACATGTGCACTGCTGCCATATTTACGTTGTATTGGCAGTCCGTGCATCAACGTGTTCGGTGGGTCCCTTTCTGCAGCTCGACAAGGGCGATACGAGGAAGTACCAGAGAAACACTGAAGGCGCTGTTTCAGCACAGTCCCTCAAAAGATTCACATCCTCCTTGACTATGAACAGCGCCAAAACCGACTCTCCAATTAGGAATCGGTGTAATTTCTCTGGAACAGCGTGAACAAATGCAACTTATATGTAGTGACTGCTAAAGTCATGGCATTTGACACTGTGGTTGCTAGCTTTAACAATGCAGTCCTGGACAGTCATGGCTAGATCTCAGCGAGAATTCTGTGATGACTAAGAATCCTGTACCTAGATACTTCCAGCAGAGGCCAAGAGCACCCTCTTTCCTTCCCTTTTGGACGCCTATGATATCGAGCGATGTCTATTTGTGATTGTGAGAGGCAATAAAGTCTTTGTTTAAAGAAGCTGTGATCGTAATATTCCTCTACATGTTAAGTCTTTTGCATAATTTTCAATGCACACACCGCCATTTGACTGTATTGTTGTCTATTTAATTACGACCCAGGTTTCGGCCTTTTATGCCATTTTCAAGTGATTGAGTGTTTGTCATTAACATACGAGTATACTGCAGGACATCAAGCTCGAAATTGGCCATACTTTAAGAAAAATATTGGTTCCCCACGAAATGCCAAAAGTAAAATCACCATGTTGTTAAAAGATCATTTTTTTTAAATTTATGGCCAGTTTTGAGCTTGATGTCCTGCAATATATGTTAACGACATAAACTTAGTCACTTGAAAATGGCATAAAAGACCGAAACGTGAGTCGTAATTAAATAAACAATAATACAGACAAATGGTGATGTGTTCATTTAAAAATTATCGTATGACTGTTGTTCAGCAACATCAGAAACTGTCTTTTACATACCATGTGTGGCCTAAAAGAACTTTCAATTAAAGTTGTCACACTAGCCATGCAACATATATGCTGCGTATTTTGTCATATTTATGTGGCTGGGGCCCTGACCTGGAAAGGGAACTCTCCTGGGGCTGCGTCCACGCCGTTGATAATTCGCCCCCGCTCTGTAGACACTGTCCGTGGTACAGCCCCACCTGCAGCACACAGGAAGTCTAACTACAACCTAACATAATACAATATATATATATATATATATATATATATATATATATATATATATATATATATAATACAAGATATACAATATACAATACAATATATACAATATAATATACAATATACAATTGCGAAGCGCGCTGCGTTGACAGCTGTCGCCGTCCGGCAGCTGGAGCGACGCTAGCACTGCAGTTGGCGAGAAGACCAACCATACCTTAACGCCATGCAAGCTGTAAAGACAATGTTAGTTTTTATTTCTGTTCTGCCTGATTTACGAAGTAATAATTATACAGGATGTATCAAAAAGAATCATCCGATTTTTTACAAAAATCATAACTATTATGCTATGTGAGATATGTGCGTGGACAACGTACTGGTAGAAAGAGTAAACTCTCGGATTTTACATGGTTCCCCCCTGGTTCTACGTTCAGTGAGGGTCAGTAATAACTGTTTAGCGTGACTTTCGTACTAGGTATAGTGTGGATCCTCGTATAGCTCAGAGCATCAGACGATGGCATGAACAATTCTGAGAAACAGACTGTTTATGCAAAGGCAAATCGCCGGGTCGTCCCCGAGTGTCTGACACACGTCGAACGCATCCGCCATAGTTTCACAAGGAGTCCCATGGAGAACTTTCCTTTCGCACAGTTGGAGACAGATTCGAATGAATTCATTTACCAACAGCTTGGGGCACCGTCAAAACGTATGTGGAAGTGTGGCAATTTTTAAATCAAAGGATTACTGAACGATGGATCGGTCACACTGAACCAAATCATTCAGCCTTACGTTACTGGCCTCCAAGGTCGTCGGACCTGACTGAATGTGATTATTATGTGGGTGTTATAAAAACTCTGTTTATGTGCCTCCATTACCAACAGCAATGAATGAATTGAGACATTGCATAACAGCAGCTGCAGAAGCTGTAACCCAAGACATGCTCGCTGCAGGAATAGTTTGAATACCACATTCACATATGCCGTGCATCTCAAGGGGGCAGAAATAAAGACGTGCCAAATGGGATGATTCTTTTTGATGCATCCTGTATTACTGTATCTGAAGCACTGCTAGAACATCAGGAGACATGAACGATAACATATTAAAGATGAACAGAATCAGCACTCATAATATAGTAATGTAAATATGAACTCTTGAAAATGCCACAATAGTCAATGTTGGCTTTTTTTTTAAATTCGATTCATAACAATGGATCGCTGTCATCTTCACAGTGACTTTGTCACCTCTCATAACCTGAAGGAAACCAGAGACTGTGCATATTTAGAAAGCAGATAAGTAATGCAGTGCTAAAAATAAAATTTAACGCAGTGCCTCATAATTGAATAAAAAATATTTGCGATCAGTGGCTGTTATGGCATTTACAAAAATTTTGCAACGTTTGATCGCTGTCACTTTCTTAGTGACTATGTCGTCCCTCATCAAATGTGTACTCAAAATAAAAATTATATAAGCTATAACGTATCCTTTGATAAATATTTTCGAAATAATTTCCTGCTTTCCACCTTGTCCCACATTTTCCCTTAAGTGGCAGTCTTATCTGGCCTAGCAACACATCGTGAGTTTCTTTTTTCAACCCATTTCTATTAGGTCACTTTCTCTTTTTTGTATGTCTGTGTCTTCGATACAAATTTTGCAATTGATTTTGAAGCTGACTTCCCAATGAGGTAAATACTTGAAATTTTAAACATAGCTTGGAACTGGATGACAGTACAATACTGACTCGCTTTCCTGTCCATCTGCTTGCTAGAGAACTGAGATGGGGGTGAGGGCGAAAACGGTTGGTGACGCATGACACCTCAGCTGCAATGCAGGACGAGCATGTTGTCTGAGTATTATCGGGATGTAATCCAGGTCGTATTTGAATGACTTGGCACAGCTAATGAGGGAGACAAAAGGGGAGAACGAGATATGTGCATTATATGTGACATACTTACAAGGGCAAAGCTGCACATAAAATACTCCTACATACATAAATAATTATCTAAATAAAATATATAATCTTTTCAAAATGTTTAAAAAGCGCTCATAAGTTTTACACAGGCAAGACTAAAAAAGCAGACAATTATTTAATAAAAATAAATTTTTAACAGAGCACCACTTTTAATTCGGTCTAAAATGTATCAAATAATTTCTCCTAGACCCATACAAGTTCCTAACCTCAGAAAACAATTTTAGGAAGTGAACTGTTCATGCATCAGTTATGTATTGTATGCATCCCATGTTTTTCGTCACATATTTTTAAAGTATTGACATAACTATTCCAAGCACAAATTTTCAGGACTACCTGTATAATATTAGGAATCTGTATGGGCTAGGACAAATTATTTTGTACTCTTTAGTTTGATACACTTAACACATAATTTTAATTTAAATAATTATTGAACAAATTGGATCTTGGATTTTTAAACATATTTATTTGTTTCCACTTAGTTTCAGAATAGCATTGACACGAACTTGGGTTTTGAAGTAAGTATGTGTTCGATACTACCAAATAAGACAGAGCTAACCACACAAAATATTTATTTCAAAATGAATACCTCAAAATATTTCTGTGTTCACTGCACTTGATGAAACTAGGTAAATTCACTTGCACACTTAATGGTATGTACTGTAGCAGACTACATAACTATTTCCAGTGCGCTGCTTGTCACTGCGGCCCATCACACGTAGTACCGTAAGACAATTTAAGACAATGCCTCAAAGGCAGTCTCACCATCGGCTCTTCCTTAGGAAGAAAAATAAGTACAGGATTAAAGAGACGGACGGCCATTACCTACAGTATGAAACAGATAAGAGAAAGTTGTCGTCTACAATGAGTTTCGTTTACAGCTTCTTACAGGATGTTTCTTTAAGACTCATTCCATTTCGCAGCAGTACGCCTCACACATCGGTGAAGATGGAAACTATGGCTGAATTCCAACTTACACATACCACCGCTCTAAAGGTACACCTCCGCGCCAGTTGAGAGTTAATACGCTTGCTGGTAGATGTCGCCGTGGAGCAGCTAGCCACAACGCTTGCTCCTTCAGTACCAAACGTGCGTCGAGTCGAGATCAAACGGAGAATGCAGAACGTCTTCTGTAGGGGCGTTATTTTCTTTGATTTGACGAAGGCTTTTTACTGTGTTGACCACAAAATATTGCTGCAGAAATTGGACCATTATGGAGTAAGGGGAGTAGCTTATAATTGGTCCATCTCTTACTTTAAGAACAGAAAGCAGAAGGTAATTCTCCGCAATAATGAGAGTGGTAGTGATGTTCAGTCCTAATGGGGCACTGTTAAGTGGGGCGTTCCCCAAGGGTCGGTGCTGGGGCCACTGCTGTTTCTTATTTATATAAATGATATGCCTTCTAGTATTACAGGTGATTCAAAAATATTTCTGTTTGCTGATGACACCAGCTTGGTAGGGAAGGATCTTGTGTGTAATATTGAAACATTATCTAATAATGTAGTTCATGAAATAAGTTCATGGCTTTTGGAAAATAATTTGATGTTAAATCACAGTAAGACTCTGTTTTTACAGTTTCTAACTCACAATTCAACAAGAACCGATATTTTCATCAGACAGAATGGGCGTATTAAAAGCGAGACGGAACAGTTCAAGTTCCTAGGTGTTCGGATAGATAGTAAGCTGTTGTGGAAAGCCCACGTTCAGGATCTTCTTCAGAAACTAAATGCTGCTTTATTTACCATTAGAACAGTATCTGAAATAAGTGACAGTTGAACACGAGAAGTAGTCTACTTCGCATATTGTCATATGCTTATGTCAAATGGTATTATTTTTTGGGGTAATTCTTCTGATTCAAAAAGGGTATTTTTTGCTCAAAAACGGGCTGTTAGAGTTGTGTGTGGTGTAAGTTCGAGAACCTCTTGTCGACCCCTATTCAATGTCTGGGAATTCTGACATTGCCCTCACAGTATATATTTTCTTTAATGTCTTTTGTTGTTAGCAGTATTAGCTTATTCCGAAGAGTTAGCAGCTTTCACTCAGTTAATACTAGGCAGAAATCAAATCTGCATATGGAATGCACTTCCTTGACTCTTGTGCAGAAAGGAGTGCACTATTTTGCTGCATCCATTTTCAATATGCTACCACAAGAACTCAAAAACCTTAGCAGTAGCCCAAACACTTTTCACTCTAAACTGCAGAGTTTCCTCGTGGCTCACCCCTTCTATTCTGTCGAGGAGCTCCTGGAAGAGCTGAAAAATTAGGCAAAGTCCAGTGTTACATTGTTGATTTTCTTTATTTAAACTTACGAATTGTCGCCTGAATAAGTTTCTTATATTTCATTTTATCTGTTTCTACTATCGTGTTATAATTTCATGTATTGACTCGTGCCATGACCGTGGAGACTTCTCCTTAATTTGGTCCCACGGAACAATAAATAAATAAACAGGTTCAGTTTAGCTAAAACTGTGTGGCGTGATTTTTGTCCACAGCACGGTACTGCAACGCCTTTGGCTCAAAGCATTCGACGATGCTACCAGAGCACCAGCAGTTTCAAGACACTGATTTTTTGTGTAAGCAGAAATCCACATGTCGCCATGAGTGCTCGTCCAAGACCAATACCCCAATCAACAGTTTTTCATACGTAGTCTGTAGAAGACTACACGTCATACAAGCCGAGAGTCTGACATTCGCCTTGAGTCTCTGGTCATGTTGTTGCTGTGTTGCAGACCACACTGGGTGTTTGTCGTGTGTCCAATGGGATAGTGAAGATTTGTGAAAGGTAAATGAAAACATTGGTCCTAAAAGTATGTGTAAACTGCATTCCAAAGTTGTGTACGTATGCAAGACCAAGGTATTTATTTATATACCGGATGGTTCTAAAACTAAAAAGTTTATAATCCTATGCGGACGTTAGGATTTACCCCAAGTTCTCGCCTCAGTTCATGTAGAAGAAACAATCTTCCCAAAGTAGATGAATTTATTTGAATGACGCAGGATTTCTTATTCGGCCCTAGTGGGAGCGTTTCGATGATCATGGTTTTATTTTTGAGTCACCAGTCCTCTAACTGGCTTGATGCGGCCCTCCACGGATTCGCCTCCTGTGCCAACCTTTCCATCTAGGAGTAGCAGTTGCAACCTACGTCCTCAATTATTTTCTGATTATATCCCAGTCTCTGTCTGCCTCTATAGTTTTTAACCACTACAGCTCCCGCTAGTAGCATGGAAGTCATTCCCTGATGTCTTAACAGATGTCCTATCACCCTGTCCCTTCTTCTTGTCAGTGTTTTCCACATATTTATGTTCTCTCCGATTCTGTGCGGAACCTCCTCATTCCTCACTTTACCAGTCCTCCTAACTTCCAACATTCATCTAAAATACCACACCTCAAATGCTTCATTCTTTCTGTTCAAGATCTACCTCAGTCCACGTTACACTACCGTACAATGCTATGCTCCAAACGTACAGTCTCAGAAATCTCTTCCTCAAATTAAAATCTAAGTTTGATACCGGTAGACCTGTCATGGCCAGGAATGCCCTTTTTGCCAGTGCTAGTCTTCTTTTCCTGTCCCTCTTTCTCCATCCGTCATTGGTTATTTTGCAGCCTCGGCAGTAGAATTTCTTAACTTTATCTACTTTGTAACCATCAATCCTGATGTTAAATTTCTCGCTGTTCTCATTTCTGGTACTTCTCATGACTTTAGTGTTTCTTTGACGTACTCTGCATCCATTTTCGGTACTCAATGTACTGTTCATTCCACTCAGCAGATCAAGTAATTCTTCGCTTTCATTCAGCAATATCATCAGCGAATCTTAACATTGCCGGCCTTTCACCTTGAATTCTAATTCCACTCAGGAACCTTCTTATATTTCCATAATTGCTTCTTCGTCGTATACAGGATGTTACATAAAGGTACGGCCAAACTTTCAGGAAACATTCCTCACACACAAATAAAGAAAAGATTGTATCTGAACATGTGTCCGGAAACGCTTAATTTCCATGTTAGAGCTCATTTTAATTTCTTCCACCTACGCTCAATGGAGCACGTTATCATGATTTCATACGGGATACTCTACCTGTGCTGCTAGAACATGTGCCTTTACAAGTACGACACAACATGTGGTTCATGCATGATGGAGCTCCTGCACATTTCAGACGAAGTGTTCGTACGCTTCTCAACAACAGATTCGGTGACCGATGGATTGGTACAGGCGGACCAATTCCATGACCTCCACACTCTCCTGACCTCAACCCTCTTGTCTTTCATTTATGAGGGCATTTGAAAGCTCTTGTCTACGCAACCTCGGTACCAAATGTAGAGACTCACGTGCTCGTATTGTAGACGGCTGTGATACAATACGCCATTCTCCAGGGCTGCATCAGCGCATCAGGAATTCCATGTGACGGAGGGTGGATGCATGTATCCTCGCTAACGGAGGACATTTTGAACATTTCCTGTAACAAAGTGTTTGAAGTCATGCTGGTACGTTCTGTTGCTGTGTGTTTCCATTCCATGATAAATGTGATTTGAAGAGAAGTAATAAAATGAGCTCTAACATGGAAAGTAAGCGTTTCCGGACACATGTCAACATAACATATTTTCTTTCTTTGTGTGTGAGGAATGTTTCCTGAAAGTTTGGCCGTACCTTTTTGTAACACCATGTACACTCCTGGAAATTGAAATAAGAACACCGTGAATTCATTGTCCCAGGAAGGGGAAACTTTATTGACACATTCCTGGGGTCAGATACATCACATGATCACACTGACAGAACCACAGGCACATAGACACAGGCAACAGAGCATGCACAATGTCGGCACTAGTACAGTGTATATCCACCTTTCGCAGCAATGCAGGCTGCTATTCTCCCATGGAGACGATCGTAGAGATGCTGGATATAGTCCTGTGGAACGGCTTGCCATGCCATTTCCACCTGGCGCCTCAGTTGGACCAGCGTTCGTGCTGCACGTGCAGACCGCGTGAGACGACGCTTCATCCAGTCCCGAACATGCTCAATGGGGAACAGATCCGGAGATCTTGCTGGCCAGGGTAGTTGACTTACACCTTCTAGAGCACGTTGGGTGGCACGGGATACATGCGGACGTGCATTGTCCTGTTGGAACAGCAAGTTCCCTTGCCAGTTTAGGAATGGTAGAACGATGGGTTCGAAGACGGTTTGGATGTACCGTGCACTATTCAGTGTCCCCTCGACGATCACCAGAGGTGTACGGCCAGTGTAGGAGATCGCTCCCCACACCATGATGCCGGGTGTTGGCCCTGTGTGCCTCGGTCGTATGCAGTCCTGATTGTGGCGCTCACCTGCACGGCGCCAAACACGCATACGACCATCATTGGCACCAAGGCAGAAGCGACTCTCATCGCTGAAGACGACACGTCTCCATTCGTCCCTCCATTCACGCCTGTCGCGACACCACTGGAGGCGCGCTGCACGATGTTGGGGCGTGAGCGGAAGACGGCCTAACGGTGTGCGGGACCGTAGCCCAGCTTCATGGAGACGGTTGCGAATGGTCCTCGCCGATACCCCAGGAGCAACAGTGTCCCTAATTTGCTGGGAAGTGGCGGTGCGATCCCCTACGGCACTGCGTAGGATCCTACGGCCTTGGCGTGCATCCGTGCGTCGCTGCGGTCCGGTCCCAGGTCGACGGGCACGTACACCTTCCGCCGACCACTGGCGACAACATCGATGTTCCGTTGGAGACCTCACGCCCCACGTGTTGAGCAATTCGGCGGTACGTCCACCCGGCCTCCCGCATGCCCACTATACGCCCTCGCTCAAAGTCCGTCAACTGCACATACGGTTCACGTCCACGCTGTCGCGGCATGCTATCAGTGTTAAAGACTGCGATGGAGCTCCGTATGCCACGGCAAACTGGCTGACACTGACGGCGGCGGTGCACAAATGCTGCGCAGCTAGCGCCATTCGACGGCCAACACCGCGGTTCCTGGTGTGTCCGCTGTGCCGTGCGTGTGATCATTGCTTGTACAGCCCTCTCGCAGTGTCCGGAGCAAGTGTGGTGAGTCTGACACACCGGTGTCAATGTGTTCTTTTTTCCATTTCCAGGAGTGTATATTGAACAATAGGGGCGAAAGACTGTATCCCTATCTTTTTAATCCGAGCATTTCCTTCTTGGTCTTCAACTCTTATTATCCGCTCTTGGCTCTTGTACATGTTGCGTATTACCCGTGCTTGCTAATAGCTTACCCCTATTTTCCCCAGAATTTTGAACATGTTGCACCATTTGACCTCGTCGAACGCTTTTTCCAGGTCGACAAATCCTGTGAACAGGGGCAACATTTATTTACACAGGCCTATAACTGATTTGAATGTGTTTCGAAAAACCGTTAAAAGACATCGCCTAAGCCTTTAATCGATGACAATGATACAGAGGCCCTCTCACACACACCATCAGCGCATGCGCAATGCCTCGCCAACTTCAGCAGTTCCAGATAAGAGTCTTAGCCTTGTTTCATCTTCTAAATCTAAATCGCAGATCCCACTGACACCACTCTGTATTGACAGCGGTGCTGAGCGGTATTTTAAAATTGTGACGCCATGCTACCAAGGTAAAGATGATCGAGTCTGATGAGCGAAATTAAAATTAAATAATACGATAACTTTAGCGGCTTATCTCTATATTGGTCAAAGCCGTCACTGTGTCTCCTGCAGGCGATCCCTGTCTTTGCTAAAACGAAATAGTTGTCTTCCTCCTCGAAACTCTGAATGAATTCACAATAAATCTACACGTTATTGTTAATCATTTTAAATAAATGGCTTGTAGCAATGGAATCCAGGATGGTTTGGAGCAAATCCGGGGTGGTTTGGAGTACAAACGTCACCGCAAACAACTCTAACGAAGCTTCACACTAGAGGTTTAAGCGAAAATTTTACTCGCCATCTGTACTTCTGCTGATAAATGTGCTCAAGCAGGAACGGATCAAACTGAATAAAGCAGGACTAACTTGTTTCAGAGGTAGTCGCATTCCGCAATTAACATGTGGAATTTGAGAGCAAGTTACATGTCAGGATGCCTTTGTACGTACTAATTAACTCCACTATTCACTCATTCTCCCTAAATTGTAGCATTATTCTCTTGATTTTTTAAAGAAAATAGTTTTTTCCTAAGATAATCAGGACTCGACACAAGTGAATTAACCATCCACAAGACGAGCTGCATTTCGTCATTTATAGAGGTATCGCGGAGGTGCAAAACTCCATTTCCTCCTTACCCGTTGCGACGTATTTCCTTTATTTCCCTATTCCACTACATCTACATCTACATGATTACTCTGCAATTCACATTTAAGTGCTTGGCAGAGGATTCATCGAACCACAATCATACTATCTCTCTACTATTCCACTCCCTAACAGCGCGCGGGAAAAACGAATACCTAAACCTTTCTGTTCGAGTTCTGATTTCTCTTATTTTATTTTGATGATCATTCCTACCTATGTAGGTTGGGCTCAACAAAATATTTTCGTATTCGGAAGAGAAAGTTGGTGACTGAAATTTCGTAAAAAGATCTCGCCGCGACGAAAAACATCTTTGCTGTAATGACTTCCATCCCAATTCGCGTATCGTATCTGCTACACTCTCTCCCCTATTACGTGATAATACAAAACGAGCTGCCCTTTTTTTGCACCCTTTCGATGTCCTCCGTCAATCCCACCTGGTAAGGATCCCACACCGCGCAGCAATATTCTAACAGAGGACGTACGAGTGTAGTGTAAGCTGTCTCTTTAGTGGGCTTGTTGCATCTTCTAAGTTTCCTGCCAATGAAACGCAACCTTTGGCTCGCCTTTCCCACAATATTATCTATGTGGCCTTTCCAACTGAAGTTGTTCGTAATTTTAACACCCAGGTACTTAGTTGAATTGACAGCCTTGAGAATTGTACTATTTATCGAGTAATCGAATTCCAAAGGATTTCTTTTGGAACTCATGTGGATCACCTCACACTTTTCGTTATTTAGCGTCAACTGCCACCTGCCACACCATACAGCAATCTTTTCTAAATCACTATGAAATCATTAACTTCTGCATAAGACAGCAATCAACTTGATGCTCAAAACTGAGACATCTCACACCTTATAACAACTACTTAAGCTCGTAACAACAATGGAAAGTCACGATCGCCAAGCATTACAAAGTGGCGTAAATTTTATTTTGTCTGCCACACAATGAGACAGTCAGTTAGGAACATAGAAAATAGCTGCTCATCAGTATTTTTTGGGATTTCACAAGCCAAAAACTTCACATAGCCCGATCCTGCCATTAGAATATCTGTTGTTCACGTGCTCATAGATATAAATATCGAAGTGGGGTGATGCACTGCCGTGTTGAAATCTCATACTCTCGCAGACAACGACTGAATCGCGTAGCAACGATCCACAGTCACGATCGCCCAAGTCTCCAAACTCTGTGGAAGCACATCTAGAATAAACTGCAGGTAATAAGATCCCACTTGTTAATCCTGTAAAATTCCTGCAAACAATTTAATAGAGAATCGTTGCAGATCATCTGAAACGATCATGTCGTACTGGTTTTCACCACTCCACACGAGGGTTTTGCGGCAGTTGGAAATGCCAACACGAGTGAAAGAGGCGTCATCTGTGAAGTTGCTTTCACTGTAGTCCTACACTGGATAATACTTTGAAATGTGGAATCATTTGGCCGCACTGCTAGAGCGTGCTAATTGGGATACGGGCTTACTGTATTTTCAGTGTGTGCACGGACAATGTAACTGGTACATTTCGATCCAGCACCATCTCCTCAAATGTTACCGTGCGAACTATTCTTTGTCGAGACTTTTGGCCAGCACTTCGCATCTTGCATGGCACAGTTCAGTGTGGTGCTTTACATGAATGAACAAGAAAGATAATCGTCATTTTTCTGCTTTCCGTCTTTCCTTGATTGCTTAAATGTTCGTGGAGATATGGTCTGTCTATGCAACTAGCTAAAGACAATTTGTTTAGTGCCATACGCGTTTAGTATCATTTACTTGTGAAGTACCTTCAGTGGCCTGTAACTGATGTTT
This sequence comes from Schistocerca gregaria, assembly GCF_023897955.1. NCBI lineage: Eukaryota > Metazoa > Arthropoda > Insecta > Orthoptera > Acrididae > Schistocerca > Schistocerca gregaria. Next base: position 1,107,475,538 of record NC_064920.1, on the reverse strand, counting down.
CTATTTATACATATAATAAATGTATTATCTGGTAGTTACAATGTGTTAATATATTACATTTTCTCATGTTTTTCTCTTGTTTCTTAGGTTAGAATCAACTTCTGCAGCACAAATCGCATGATGTGAAATTATCGCTCGTTGTTACTTGCGACTTCCAGCATCATTAGGCCATTTGTGTGAACCTCACGATGTGTTCATGAGATTCCATGCTCCATTTGGCCGATTTCCAGCTTCTTTCACTCGCATTTGATTCAAACACGTCGCATACATCACTTGCACGTTATATTTGTGTTCAACATGTGTGTGTTTTCCGTGTGTAATGTTGCCAACTATTGCTATGTGTTTATCCTTCGTCTTTTGTTTGTGCCGTGTATGTGGTTTGTTATTTTCATTTGATTTTTGTGTGTGCATGTGTGTATTTTGTTGTGTGTAAATGTATCGCTCTTGTGAGAGTTTAATTTTAATTTCTTTTTAATTAAACGGATATTTGTGTGAGTGTGTGTGATTGTGTGTGTGAGTGTGTGTGTGTGTGTGTGTGTGTGTGTGTGTGTGTGTGTGACGCATTGAACACATCACAGCAAGAACACTGCAATATACACAGAGCAAACACATTTGATTCAGTCAGACCTAAAAATAAATAATTTAATTCCGAGGTATAGTAATGTAAAGGTCAGAAGCAACTCTTTGCTAGCTCAAACAACGAAATCATTTGCATAAAATACGTTAAAAAATTAAACCAAATTGTTTTACATCAAGAAATACATACTTAATAGTATGTTATATGATGTACAACTTGAGTTATCAGCGTTTACTAGCAATCCAATAGTGGCGATCAACATAATACAGAAAACTGAACACATCAAAGCAGAAGAAACACAAACGAAAAATCAGAACACTAACAAAAATAACCATATAGAAAAGCTCGACAAAATACAACACACCCACCAACATAAATTTCACCCAAAACTAATAAATCTCACAGATACAGAATAAACAGAGAAAGAAACACACCTATTAGAGGAAGGGCTCAAACACGACACCGGTACAAAAATAGATACCCACTACATATAAATTCCGATTCTAGGGACAAAAAGCATCCTGACAAAAGAAGAGAAAAAAGAAAATAACACTATAAATATTGGGCGAACACGAGTAACTAGTGAAGAAACAAATAAACAACGTAATCACCATGTCAAAGAACGAGCAAAACAGGAAACTTCAAACAGAAAACAACACCACTAAGAAATTAAAAGGAAAACTACAAGCTAACAACATCATTGTTACAAGAGCTGATAAAGGGAACAGCACAGTATTGATCGATAAAGAACAATATATAGAAAAAACTAAAGATTTCATCTCCTCTAACAATATCACACAACTAAAATCTGATCCACCAGCACTTTTCCAGGCATACATTAGAACAACCTCAAAGACATCAAACACATCCTCACAGTTAAACAAAAATAACACCTCACACAGAAGAACCCAAAAGCACTGACATTCAGAAACCAACCCAAGGCCCACAGACCCCTTCTTCCGTTCAGATCTTTTATAAATTTCATGAGCGCTCCATCGTGCCATGTGGCAAAACACATGAACAAAATTATAATGCAACATAATGAAATAAAGAACAGCATAACAGTGAAAAACACAAATGTTCTCGTAACATATCACACAGACAGCATCGCCTATTTCTTCCGACACAGACAACATGTACAACTTAATAAGCATTGCTGACACAATAAAACTAACTGAAGAAAACTTACTGATAAACAACAAACTACCTACAGACAATATTAATGAAATATGTAAAACCCTCAAAGCAATCACATCCCAAAATTACTTCCAGTTTGGAAACCAATTTCACTTACAAAAAGATGGGCTTCCAATGGGATCCCCAATATCAGGAACACTGGCAAACATATCCATCATCCACAAACAAAACACAATTTTTGGTACAGTCATTACAAAGAAAGGATGCAAAATTGTTCAGTGGTACAGGTATGTGGATGACATAATCTGCATGGTAGAGGAACCAACAGAAAAAATTGATAAACGTCAAACAGACATAAACAATATACACAAAAATATCAATTCACTGTGGGAAGAGAAACACAAAAGCAAATACATTTCTTGAATATAACAATAAAGAGAGACAACAACAAACACACATTTGACACCTTCAGGAAGCCAACATCCAGAGACACACCAACATCCACAGACACAATTGTACATACATCATCCAACCACCTGCAAAATCAAAAATTAGCAATCCTACGACTCATCTTACACAAACTAAATATCATCCCACTCAACAAAGACACCTATGAAAAAGAATCACAAACAATACAACTCATAGCCATAAACAATGGTTACAACACCCATGTAGGACGAAAACTTAACCTAAAAATTAAAATACAATTGAAGAAAAATGAAAACAGGCAGAGAGAACAAACACCAAAGAACCCCACAGACACTACAACATACAGAAACACAAAATAGTAACACAAACAACAGACAAACCAGATAAATACCAAAGAGCAGGTATATACAAGCTAGAGAGCCAAGAATGTAAGTCAGTGTATCTAGGGATAACAGGTAGGAACTTCAAAACTAGACACCTGTATAAAGAACATATAAGAAGTTGTTGTTGTTGTCTTCAGTCCTGAGACTGGTTTGGTGCAGCTCTCCATGCTACTCTATCCTGTGCAAACTTCATCTCCCAGTACCTACTGCAAACCACATCCTTCTAAATCTACTTAGTGTATTCATCTCTTGGTCTCCCCCATGCTGCCCCCCAATACTAAATTGGTGATCCCTTGATGCCTCAGAACATGTCCCACCAACCGATTCCTTCTTCTAGTCAAGTTGTGCCACAAACTTCTCCTCTCCCCAATTCTATTCAATACCTCCTCCTTAGTTATGTGATCTACCCATCTAATCTTCAGCACTATTCTGTAACACCACATTTCGAAAGCTTATATTCTCTTCTTGTCCAAACTACTTATCGTCCATGTTTCACTTCCATACATGGCTACACTCCATACAAATACTTTCAAAAACGACTTTCTTACACTTAAATCTATACTCGATGTTAACAAATTTCTCTTCTTCAGAAACGCTTTCCTTGCCATTGCCAGTCTACATTTTATATCCTCTCTACTTCCACCATCATCAGTTATTTTTCTCCCCAAATAGCAAAACTCCTTTACTACTTTAAGTGTCTCATTTCCTAATCTCCCTCAGCATCACCCAACTTAATTTGACTCCATTCCATTATCCTCGTTTTGCTTGTGTTGATGTTCATCTTATACCCTCCTTTCAAGACACTGCCATTCCGTTCAACAGCTCTTCCAAGTCCTTTGCTGTCTCTGACAGAATTACAATGTCATTAGCGAACCTCAAAGTTTTTATTTCTTCTCCATGGATTTTAATACCTACTCCGAATCGCAGCCATTGGTTCGCTTTCCTCAGAACATAACCTATGAGGTCGTTCCAATTTAAGTTACTCGCAATGGTAATTCCTAAGTATCTAGTTGAATTGTTGACAGCCTTTAGATTTGCTGGTTTCATCCTGAAACCGAAATTTAACGGGTCCTTATGAGTACTCATGTGGATGACTTCAATCATCTGATGAATTTATAGGACGATAAATGACAGCAAAATCAGGAACGGCAGAGGACCTGTAATACTTCCTTGGGGAACTGCAGAGATCACTTCTGTTTTGCTCGACGACTTTCGGTCAGTTACTACGAACTGTGACCTTTCTTATAGGAAGTCACGAATCCAGTAGCGTAACGGAGGCGATACTGCGCAGGTGCGCAAATTTATTAAAAGTCGCTTGTGAGGAACGGTGTCAAAATCCTTCTGGAAATCCAGAAATATGACATTAATTTGACTTCTCCTGTCGATAGCAATCATTACTTCATGAGAATGAAGAGCTAGTTGTGTTTCACGAAAACGATTTTTTCTGAATCCCTGCTGGCTATTTGTCAATAAATTCTTTTCTTCGAGGTAATTCATAATGTTCGATCACAGTACATGTTCCAAAATCCTACTGCAAATCGACGTTAGTGATATGGGCCTATAATTCAGCGGATTGCTTCTATTTCCTTTCTTGGGTTCTGGTGTTTCCTACGCAGCTTTCCGGTCTTTAGGTAGGCCTACGAATCTTTCGACGAGCGAGCGGTGGTAAATAATTGCTGAGTAAGAAAAGCGACACTGAAGCGTCACAGAACGACTTCAGCTCGAACTAGACCCTCCACACATTGTGAGTTAGACACCTCACTGGCCCGCCGTTACACTATACGCTTCGCATCATTTGAAAAGAGGCAAAATCGAAATTCATCGGACCCCATTACAAGCCTTCGCTCGGCTACTGTCCATTTTCTGTGTTGTTTGGCGCATTGGCTACGCGAATCTTCCTGTTAGAGCTGTTGATATTTTAAAAATTATCGGGAATCCGATATATCAGTATTTAAAAAACAACGTTATCTGCTCTTGATGTATGGAAGAATAGCATCTATACATCGAAGAAAAAAGTATCAATGTCTCTGCCTATAAAAAATATCGGCAGCAGATTCCATATGTACTGCCGGCTTTAGAGCTGTATATTTAAGTATTGATTTGCTATAAGATATTCTGTACATCGACAAGTAGGCAACCTGCCTGTCCCCCTTCGAGTAAGAATCGAAAGAAAAAAGAAACACTTTCACACTTCGGCGATAACCACTTTCCTAGCAAAAGCAACTGCATATAAGTGGCACAATAAAATGTGTCCGATGGGACCGTTGTTCGGTTTCGTTACATATCGGACTTGTCCGGAACACTTGCATGTCGACTTACCTGTTTTTTCATTTCTGCCAACACCAACGACCTAGCAGGTGTAGTGTCAAAATCGTGTGGTGAAGCTAAACATTGCAGTTTCTGGTGATGGCACCGAGCGCAGTTTACGTCAGCATTTCCCCTCACACATCTCCACCCACCGTAAAGGGAAGGTTTGTCGTTTAGATTTTTGTTCATCACTTTCAGCAATTGTTTTCGAAGAATGTCGATGTGAAGAAACAGCAGCTGCTGTACAATTTCTCCACATCGAAATTCTTGTTTCCCATTCATACCGCCACCGCTCGAGTATAAATGTAAGGATGTAGAGGATTATCTCACTAGGGGTAAGACAGATACTGCCTACAGGAAAATTAAAGAGACCTTTGGAGGAAAGAGAACCACTTGTATGAGCTCAGATGGTAACCCAGTTCTAAGCAAAGAAGGGAAAGCAGAAAGGTGGAAGGAGTATACAGAGGGTCTATACAAGGGCGATGTATTTGAGGGCAATATTATGGAAATGGAAGAAGATGTAGATGAAGATGAAATGGGAGATATGATACTGCGTGAAGAGTTTGACAGAACACTGAAAGACCTGGGTCGAAACAAGGCCCCGGGAGTAGACAACATTCCATTAGAACTACTGACGACCTTGGGAGAGCCAGTCCTGAGACAGGCGAAATTCCCTCAGACTTCAAGAAGAATATAATAATTACAATCCCAAAGAAAGCAGGTGTTTACACATGTGAAAATTACCAAACTATCAGTTTAATAAGTCACAGCTGCAAAATACTAACGCGAATTCTTTACAGACGAATGGAAAAACTGGGAGAAGCCGACCTCGGGGAAGATCAGTTTGGATTCCGTAGAAATATTGGAACACGTGAAGCAATACTGATCCATAGAGAAGAAATAAAAACTTTGAGATTCGCCGATGACATTGTAATTCTGTCAGAGACAGCAAAGGACTTGGAAGAGCAGTTGAAGGGAATGGATAGTGTCTTGAAAGGAGGATATAAGATGGACATCAACAAAAGCAAAACGAAGCTAATGGAATGTAGTCGAATTAAATCGGGTGATGCTGAGGGAATTAGATTAGGAAATGAGACACTTAAAGTAGTAAAGGAGTTTTGCTATTTTGGGAGAAAAATAACTGATGATGGTGGAAGTAGAGAGGATATAAAATGTAGACTGGCAATGGCAAGGAAAGCGTTTCTGAAGAAGAGAAATTTGTTAACATCGAGTATAGATTTAAGTGTAAGAAAGTCGTTTTTGAAAGTATTTGTCTGGAGTGTAGCCATGTATGGAAGTGAAACATGGACGATAAGTAGTTTGGACAAGAAGAGAATATAAGCTTTCGAAATGTGGTGTTACAGAATAATGCTGAAGATTAGATGTGTAGAGCACATAACTAATGAGGAAGTATTGAATAGGATTGGGGAGAAGAGAAGTTTGTGGCACAACTTGACTAGAAGAAGGGATCGGTTGGTAGGACATGTTCTGAGGCATCAAGGGATCACCAATTTAGTATTGGAGGGCAGCATGGAGGGTAAAAATCGTAGAGGGTGACCAAGACATCAATACACTAAGCAGATTCAGAAGGAAGTAGGTAGCAGTACATACTGGGAGATGAAGCTGCTTGCACAGGATAGATTAGCATGGAGAGCTGCATCAAACCAGTCTCAGGACTGAAGACCACAACAACAACAACAACCGCCACCGCCCAGTGCAACCGGACGTCTCCTTCTGTGCCCCATATACTTGTCCACGCAGTCAAAGATAAAGATCGGACCTGATGAAAGCTAAAAAAGTGGTAAGACTCCTTCTCAAAGTGAATGTAAAATTATGTTCTACTATAATTTCAAAAGAACAACTTCAAATATTTACCGAAAATTGTGAAAAAACTACACTGAAGAACCAGTACACCTGCCTATATCGTGTAGCGCCCCAGAGAGCACGCAGAAGTGCCGCGACACGAAGTAGCATGGACTCGACAAATTTCTGAAGTAATGTGGAGGGAATTAACACCACGATTGCTGCAGGGCCGACGTAAATCCTTAAGAGTACCACGGGGTCCGGATCTCTTCTCAGCAGCACGCTGCTAGGCACCCCAGATGTGCTCAATAATGTTCATGTCTGGGAAGTCTGGTGTCCAGCGGAAGTGTTTAAACTCAGAATAGTGTTCCTGATGCCACTCTGTAGCACTTCTGGACATGTGAGGTGTCGCATTGTTCTGCTGGAATTGCCGAAGTCCATCAGAATGCACATGAATGGATACAGGCGATCAGACAGGATTCTTACGTACGTGTCACCCGTCAGAGTCGTATCTAGACATATCAGGGATCGCATACCACTCAAACTGCAGACGTTCCACACCATTATAGAACCTCAACCAGCTTGAACAGTTCCCTGCTAACATGCAGGAATCCATGGATTCACGTGGCTGTCTCGATACCCCTATACGTTCATCGCCTCAATACAATTTGTAACGAGACTTGTCCTACCAGACAACATGTTTCCTGTCCAAGGTCGGTGCTGGCGGCCCCAGACGAGGCGTAAAGCTTTGTGTCGTGCAGTCAGCAAGGGTACACGAATGTACCTTCTGCTCCAAAAGCCCATATCGATGACCTTTTGATGAATGGTTCGCACACTGACACTTGTTGATGGCCCAGCATTGAATCTGCACTGATTAGCGGAAGGATAGCACTTCTGTCACGCTGAACGATTCTCTTCAGTCTTCTTTGGTCCCGTTCTTGCAGAATCTTTTTCCGGTAGCAGCGATTTCGGAGGTCTGATGGTTTACCGTTTCCTGATATTCAAGGTACACTCGTGAAATGGTCGTACGGTAAATCCCCACTTCATCGCTACCTCGAAGATGCTGTGTCCCATCGCTCGTGTGCCGACTGTAACACCACGTTCAAACTCATTTAAATCTTGAAAACCTGCCATTGTAGCAGCAGCAGCCGATGTAACAACTGCGCCAGACACTTGTTGTCTTATATAGGCGTTGCCGACGCAGCGCCGCATTCTGCCTGTTTACATATTGAAAATCGTCAAATCTTTTCATGTTTATAATTAAAGGAGATAATTTCTTTTAAAATCAGTCATTAGTTTATTGCAATATATGAAGTGTGATGGAGGTGAATTATTGTGTCATTAAGCATCGGTAAAGGCCTATGATTCCTCTCTTTGCAAGCTTGGAACGCTTCACAGAGGGCAGGCCCCCTGAGGATTAGCGACAGGCGGAGACGCTGCATCATCAACACGCTGCCAAGGGAAGCTGTGGACATTCGCACGTGTGCCCGAGGCAGCGGAAACTACAAACTTACATCGAAAAACAGCTTTGTCACGATCCTAGGTAACGCGGACAGAGCGGCGAGTTGAATAGCAACAGCACGACTTGGGTGTCCAAGATTCTCAAGTGGCCTGGGGAATTTTGGCCGTTTCCCGCGAGCAGAACACCAGGGAACGTAGCGGCAATACTCAAAGGGAGAAGTCTTGGTTTATTTGTATACTCTGTCTCACACAGAATATCGCTCTCCTTTCCTCGCCGAATGCGACGGCAAGGAGGGGGGAATTTTTTAAAGGGACTTCTTCATTCGCAAGAATTTAATGTTCGCTTGAAAAATAGTACGAGCTACGTAATTGGCGGAAGGGCGGAGACAAGACGCTGGAGGGGGGCGGCTCTCTCTCTCCAGGTGCGAGGAGCGCACTAGTATTGAGGATTGCGATTATTGTTTCTGAGGAGGCAGGAGTTCACTCTTGACTGCTTCCGATAAGTTGCAAGGATTCTCTTATCGCTTGTCATGAGACGATGCACTTTGCATACTTCGCAAACAGCATAGAGAGTAAAGTTTGTTAGATCCAAGTGGGCGAGCTTCTCTCACTGTGCGCGTTACCAAGAGGTGAACTCAGGATCATTTTGATTTACTACATGTCCGATGACGGTAGTACTGTTAGAACAGTTTTGAGCTTTGTTTAATGCAGTTTCACGTAGGTTTGCACTTGTAGATGGACGCATACCGTCGTCCAGTAATTATAACTTCCAGTAGCAGGTTTCGGTCACTATTTTGAGCATAGAGCATGTTAGACGCTATCAACTACGTCGCCGGCAGAGTCTTGATGCTGCCGCACGCAATCAGCCGACTCCACAGCCACGCCAACCACGCTATGAACATGGTAATACAGAAAACGCTCGCTTTCCTAGCTTGGCATTCTTATTTCGCTTTCTTCAATGTCCTTGCAATGTGTTAGATGCTCATAAAGACGCAAGGTACAGTATTTACCGTTTGCCCGCTAAGAGAGTCATGTGTTCAGCTGTTTTTTTTTTTTCTTCCTCATTTTTGACACCAGATCAACCCGTCTCGTGTAATTTATTTATATGTTAAATTAGAATGAAGTCATAAAATGCTCATGTTGAAAGGCAAATACCAGGGCAGGCACGTTATATAATTCACTGGCTGGGAGCTCTTGGTGTCAATTCAATTCCATTTGTCGTTTTTTTTATGCTTTCTACAGTATCTGATGACCCGATTTTTTTTATTTTTGTTTATCATTATTTGAATAAATTGTGAGTGAATGTTTAATGAATTTGATAAAATTATTGCGTGTACAGTTTAATGCAGTTTCACTGAATAAACCACTTATATGTTGAACAACACTCCTTACATTTCATTTATAGAATCTAAATAAAATTCACATCTCTTCCTCCCTCCCACTCGTGGTATCTTGCAATATATCTGTATTTGAATGCGGATGCCTATAACAATTTCTACGGTGCTTCAGTGTATTATATGAAATAAAAATATCGGCACTCGACATTGTCATTTTCATAACCATATAACGGTGGTACAAATGTCCCCATATATATAGACATTTTTTCGAAAAAACATCGATATTTTATCACAACCACTACTCCAGGAATGCTGAATCATACGAATGCCATTATTCGTGCCAACCGGCGCATCACAACCTCTTAAAGATGCTCTACGCCAGGGGTGGGCAAGAGAGCTGCCCGCATGGTTGCCCCGCGAGAGCAACTCTGAGCAGACGTGAGGGCAAGTACTGCGGACAGCTGAGCTGTGCGATGTGGTTGGCCGCTTGGGGCACGTAGAGCAGGCGGAGCACACATACGTCAGAGGTCGTTTTACGCATATGTGGCGTCCGTGAACTCGGCACCGATACACGGTTGTCGGGGGGCCTATCATATGTGCACAACATTCGTGTGTGGGACGTAAGTGTAAAATCTTGAAACTTTCCCGTCTCCTTATATCTCCTTTGTTGCGCAACCTTCCCTTCTACAAAAACCTATGAAACCTTCCCTTAGGATTTATATCTTTTGCTCAATAATAACAAATGAAATCTTCCCTTTGAAGTTAATTCTCTGTCTCAATAATAACAAGTGCAATCTTCGCATGCAAATTTAAATGCTGCTTATTAAAAGTGATTTGCTGATTATTTCCACGAAATATAGAATGTGTCGTCGTCTTGGCCCTCAGTCGTTACCTGCAATAACCCAAATCTGTTCCTTACCTTTTTTACTGTTACTGGATCGCCATCTGACTGCTACATCGAACTGCGACATGAATATACTTACTGTTTTACTATACTCTATTAGCTGCTGGTGGGCTGTTATAATAAGAGGCTGACGTTATTCTTTAATTAATTTGACTGAAGTTACGTAATTCATAGTTAAACTACTTCTTGAAAACAATAAAATTTTGCAAAGTTTTAAGTTGATGGTTTTTGGGATTGATTATAATCAGTAATGCAATATTGCTGGCAAAAATTAATTATATTCTGAAAACGATCCTTCAAATATTTACTGTTGGTAATGAAACGATTTTACAAACGTTCAAATGGGACTTACTTTTTACAATAATCTTACAACAAGCATTGCGCAAACATACCTTTAGTAGTCTTGAGTTTCCCAAAAAAAAAAAAAAAAAACAATAATATTAGTTCCTCTTATGATAATAGTTAGCTGATGCCTCTGTACATCGCCGCGCGGGATTAGCAGAGCGGTCTAAGGCGCTGCAGTCATGGACTGTGCGGCTGGTCCCGGAGGAGGTTCGAGTCCTCCCTCGGGCATGGGTGTGTGTGTTTGTCCTTGGGATAATTTAGGTTAAGTAGTGTGTAAGCTTAGGGACTGATGACCTTGTCAGTTAAGTCCCATAAGATTTCACACACGTTTGAACTTTTTTTTCTCTGTACATCCGTTTATAATCTCTTGTAAATCATAGCTGGTGGCTGGCAGGCATACCACTCCTCTCAACCTCTCGCTTCAGACCTGCTACCGACTTCCTTCACATCTCGCTTACTACTGACTTCCTGCGTACGCTAAAGTGCGGTCTCTCCCGCCAACAATGCTTTCGGGTGCAGACAATCCCTGCTACCATTACAAAATGTATCAATGCGCGGTCTTTCCCGCTCTTTTCTTAAAATGTATCCATAAGCGGTCTCTCCCGCCCTTTTTGAAATTATATCAATGTGCGGTCTCTACCGCCAATGATACTTTTGTACAGACATTCCCTGCTACCGCAATTTTCCAACATGATAAATATTAATTATTCCTACTTAATCCTATTAATAAAATATAAACATCTTTCATAAATTGTGGTTTGACAACAGACAATATGAATATACCGAAGTTTGTGTATCCTGTGCCATGCAACGGTTGGCCATGTACGGATGAAACAGTTTCGAACAATTTTGTAGGATACAGACAGAAAGATTAAGAAACGAACACATCTCTATCAAAATTTTATGCTATATTTGCGCAAACGTGTGTAGTCCAGAAGAGGGGTGCTACGTACGAATAGAACACAGGCATTAATTCACGTCATCCTGGATGTTTTTACAATGATTTTGAACTAGCCTCTCGAAATTTGGTGTGAAACTACTGGTTATTAGGCGCACTGCACCAGTCAGATGAACATCAGTAAGACTACTACTAAGCTTCGATTTTGTCAATTTCATTATGGAGAAAACACTTTTGCACAGGTTTGTAGTTCCAAGTAAACGATATACACAAGCAGTTATTTTAAGTGTCAGTGCAAACTGTTCACGTGCGAAATATCTGTAGAAGTTTCCCAAGGTTTCTGCAGTGCGAAACGTCTCCTTCAGCACACGTTTGCATTGAAAGTCAATGAGTTCCAAATGAATTTCGGAAGGCATATTTTCAACGTTAACTGCAAAAGTAGTCGCAAAAACGTTGAGATCGCATTCCAGTCGATTTAAGTCCTCAAATCGACTATCAAAAATGCCTTCGAGATACTATAGCACGGTTACAAACCCATCAAAATGTTCTTTGAGCCTCTCCTGTTCCAAATTGTTTTCGCTAGCAACTAGGGCAACGCTCGGGAAGCGTACATACGACATTTCTGACAGTTGCTTTGCCCACAAAAGCAGTTTACTCTTGAATGCCAAGACAGTGTCAAACACTTCGCTCATTACCTTATTTCAACCTTGCAAAGCTGCATTCACGCTATTCAGATGCTTGGTTACGTCAGTTAAAAACGCAAGGTCTAAAATCCACTGTGGGTCGTCCAATTCTTTCGCCAGTTTTCCTTTGGCATTCATGAGTAACGCTATATCTTTACGTAAATTAAAAAATCGTTCTAAAACACCTCCACTCAACAAGCGTACTTCACAAAAATGTGGAACATCGCCGTATTCACACTCGACATCTGCCAAAAACGATTTGAATTGTCTGTGTCCTAAGCTCTGCGATCTGAGAATGTTAACTGTTTTTTTCTAACCACGTCCATGACGGCAACTAGTTTCGCGCATTTTGCTAGAAAATTGAAACGGTGAAGAAAGCAATGTATTGCTGGTAATTCCTGTTGGACACCGACGACTTTCAACTTTTTTCGTATCAAAGCAACGACACCAAACTTATGACCAATAATTGCAAGAGCCCCATCTGTCGCAAATCGATGAAAGTTTTTCCCAACATAGCTCGTATTTCTCTACTATATGTTCAACGCACGAAAATATATCGTAGCCCATTGTTGTTTAATGCAATGACACTAAATCGAGGAGTTCCTCAGTCACATTAAACTGAACAACAACTGCTCCCAAAAAGACTGCAAGTTGAGAAACATCACATACATCAGTGTTTTCGTCCAATGCTAATCTTGTTGTTGTTGTTGTGGTTAGTGTTTAACGTCCCGTCGACATCGAGGTCATTAGAGACGGAGCGCAAGCTCGGGTTAGGGAAGGATTGGGAAGGAAATCGGCCGTGCCCTTTCAAAGGAGCCATCCCGGCATTTGCCTGAAACGGTTTAGGAAAATCACGGAAAACCTAAATCAGGATGGCCGGAGACGGAACTGAACCGTCGTCCTCCCGAATGCGAGTCCAGTGTGCTAACCACTGCGCCACCTCGCTCGGTCCAATGCTAGTGAAAAGAACACTAAATCTTTGATCTTGTTTCTCATATGAACTTTAACATCGTGTGCCATTTCGACGATGTGCCTGTAAACGATTCTCCGTGAAAGAGAAACAGTACCAAAACAGGAAGACATGCTGGGCACAAAATTGTTGCGGCAGCAACAAAACATTATTTCACAAATTCTGCATCGCCGAAGGGCTACACACATGCTCATAAATTAAGGATAATTGCTACACAAAACTGGGGCTAATAGCATAGGCACATACGGAACACACACGACACAGATCTGTAAGTCCACGGTATTGGTTATAAGTTGAGAAAACCATCCCGAAACACATGTGCTACAAAACGCCACTGTTTCCTGCGCATGTACCCCGACAACAATATGAGATATGACCACCATGCACACGTGCACAGGCCGCACAAGGGGTTGGCATACCCTGGATCAGGTGGTCGAGCAGTTGCTGGAGTGTAAACTCCCATTCTTGCACCAGTGCCTGTCGGAGCTCCTGAAGTGTCGTGGGGGTTTGGAGACGTGCAGTGATACGTCAAACGAGAGCATCCCAGACGTGCTCGATGGGGTTTGGGTTTGGAAAACAGGCAGGCCACTCCATTCGCCTAATATCTTCTGCTTCATCAGGAGGTGGGACACACTGCAGCCCTGAAACGGCGGACATACCGGTGCAAAATGACGTCCCGATACACCTGACGTGTTACAGTTCCTCTGTCAAAGACATCCAGGGGGTACGTGCACCAATCATAATCTCACCCCACACCATCAAACCACGACCTCCAAACAGGTCCCTTTCAAGGACATTAAGGGGTTGGTATCTGGTTCCTGGTTCACGCCAGATGAAAACCTGGCGAGAAGCACTGTTCAGACTATACCTGGACTCGTCCGTGAACATAACCTGGGACCACTGTTCCAATGACCATGTACTGTGTTCTTGACAGCTGGCTTTTCGGGCTCTCCCGTGACCAGGGGTCAGTGGAATGCACGTTGCAGGTCTCCAGGCGAATAAACCATGTGTGTTCAGTCGTCTGTAAACTGTGTGTCTGGAAACAACTGTTACAGTTGCTGCGGTAAGGTCCCGAGAAAGGCTACCTGCAGTACTCCGTGGCAGTCTGCAGGCATTGATGGTGAGATATCGTTCTTCTTATGGTGTTGTACACTGTGGACACGCCTGGACACGTTTCCTGTCAGCTGGAATCGTTGTCATAATCTTGAGATCACACTTTGTGGCACACGGAGGGCCCGTGCTACGATCTATTGTGTTTGACCAGCCTCCAGTCTCCCTAATATTCTACGCCTCATACCGTCATCAATATGTGTCCTTTCAGCCATTTTCATCACACAGTCACCACGGTCACGTCTGAACACTCGCTGCACCGTACTCCGACAAGCACCAACAGAACAGAATATGTGGACATCTGCCAGCGCCACCGTGCGACGACCGCAGGTCAAATGCACTGCATGGTCATACTCCGAGGTCATTTAAACCCGCAAACTGCCCACCAGAGCGTTGTTAAACCATTATCCTTAATTTATGAGCATGAGTGTATTTTAAGAGCTACATTATAGCTTAGTATCATCGCTGCATCGTTGTGGATGATGATGTTTTCGTCCTGTAAATATCTACAGGAAAAGGTAAAAATGACGGAAAATGCACATAACATATTAGTAATAACAGTAATAATATGAATCAATGTCATAATTATCTACATGTATTCGCACGTCTTTCTCCTTTTTCTGCTTCGGTTCGATAAGATTGGCTTTTCTTTCTTCATTATTCATACCGACTGTATCCTTCTTGTGGAGCAGTTGATAGTGTTGCTTCACATTGTACTTCTTCCGTGAAGACAAGGTTGCATTGCACATAAATACCGACGTCCGCTTTGCGTTCCAACAAAAAAGTGCTATTCTTCCCACTGCGGATTAAAGATCAAAGGACTTTCGTTTCAACGATTTTAACTCCTCCTCAACCATTTTCCACCCACTAGTTCTGTTTTATCTCAAACACCGAATGCGATAGAAACGGCGTGAAGTAGACAGACCTTGTGGCTCCCCGGGGCGCACTGACGTGCGTGGGTGGTGGGGGTACTGCTGGCTGGAGGAGTGGAGGAGAGCCGCGGGCAGGCCTTGAGGGGATCTGCGAGCGCCCTTGCTCGCGAAACAGTATTGTCCAGCCCTGCTCTACGGGGAACACAATTAGAAGATGACGAGAGTGTCAGTCTTGCAGTGAAAACATGGCAACGCATATAGGACAAGAGCTTCTCTCTTCCACCGCGTATGGCCATAGAATGTGATGGAGACTGCGTAGAAAAATAGGGCATGGACAATACATGTTGATGTATATTGCCACGAAATTCTGTTTCTTAACAAGAAATATGTTCTCAGGGCATTGCTTATTGAACACGCCTCGTGATTCCCAGGTACTGCGTTGAATTTTAAATTTAGCATTTGAGAAATATTTCACGCAAAAAACATACCGCTGTTTCAGTCTCGTACAGATTCCCGTATGGAGGACATAGTGATAGACATCCTTGGGGTTGTGAAGCAGCTGAATGGGTTGAAAATAAATAAATCGCCAGGTCCTGATGGGATTCCAGTTCGGTTTTACAGAGATTACTCTACTGCATTGGCTCCTTACTTAGCTTGTATTATCACGAATCTCTTGCCCAACGTAAAGTCCCGAGTGACTGGAAAAAAGCGCAGGTGACGCCTGTATATAAGAAGGGTAGAAGGACGGATCCTCAAAATTACAGACCAATATCCTTAACATCGGTTTGTTGCAGGATTCTCGAACATATTCTCAGTTCGAATATAATGAATTTCCTTGAGACAGACAAGTTGCTATCCACGCATCAGCACGGCTTTAAAAAGCATCGCTCCTGCGAAACGCAACTCGCCCTTTTTTCACATGATATCTTGCGACCCATGGATGAAGGGTATCAGACGGATTGTTCTCAGGGCATTGCTTATTGAACACGCCTCGTGATTCCCAGGTACTGCGTTGAATTTTAAATTTAGTATTTGAGAAATATTTCACGCAAAAAACATACCGCTGTTTCAGTCTCGTACAGATTCCCGTATGGAGGACATAGTGATAGACATCCTTGGGGTTGTGAAGCAGCTGAATGGGTTGAAAATAAATAAATCGCCAGGTCCTGATGGGATTCCAGTTCGGTTTTACAGAGATTACTCTACGGCACTGGCTCCTTACTTAGCTTGTATTTATCGCGAATCTCTTGCCCAACGTAAAGTCCCGAGCGACTGCAAAAAAGCGCAGGTGACGCCTGTATATAAGAAGGGTAGAAGGACGGATCCTCAAAATTACAGACCAATATCCTTAACATCGGTTTGTTGCAGGATTCTCGAACATATTCCCACTTCGAATATAATAAATTTTCTTGAGACAGAGAAGTTGCTGTCCATGCATCAGCACGGCTTTAAAAAGCATCGCTCCTGCGAAACGCAACTCGCCATTTTTTCACATGATATCTTGCGATCCATGGATGAAGGGTATCAGACGGATGCTATATTCCTTGACTTCCGGAAATCGTTTGACTCGGAGCCCCACTGCAGACTCCAAACTAAGGTACGAGCATATGGGATTGGTTCCCAAGTATGTCAGTGGCTCGAAGACTTCGTAAGTAATAGAACCCAGTACGTTGTCCTCGATAGTGGGTGTTCATCGGAGGTGAGGATATCATCTGGAGTGCCCCAGGGAAGTGTGGTTGGTCCGCTGTTGTTTTCTATCCACATAAATGATCTTTTGGATAGGGTGGAAAGCAATGTCCGGCTGTTTGCTGATGATGCTGTTGTGTACGGGAAGGTGTCGTCGTTGAGTGACTGTAGGAGGATACAAGATGACTTGGACAGGATTTGTGATTGGTGTAAAGAATGGCAGCTAACTCTAAATATAGATAAATGTTAATTAATGCAGATGAATAGGAAAAAGAATCCTGTAACATTTGAATACTCCATTAGTAGTGTAGCGCTTGACACAGTCACGTCGATTAAATATTTGGGTGTAACACTGCAGAGCGATATGAAGTGGGACAAGCATGTAATGGCAGTTGGGGGGAAGGGGATAGTCGTCTTCGGTTCGTTGGTAGAATTTTGGGAAGATGTGGTTCATCTGTAAAGGAGACCGCTTATAAAACACGTATGGTGGATTGCGGAGTATGTATGTAGATGTAGATGTAGACGAATTTTCGGCCTTTAGATTAGACTGATTTATCGTGTAACTGAAGTTTGCCGGATTTCTTTTACTACTCATATGGATGACCTCACACTTTTCATTATTTATGGTTAGTTGCAAATTTTCGCGCCTCTCAGATACCTTTTCTAAGTCGTTTTGCAGTTTGCTTCGACCTTCTAATGTGTTTACTAGACGATAAACGACAGCATGATCTGAAAACAACCTAAGATGGCTACTCAGATTGTCTCCAAAATAGTTTATATAGATAAGAAACAGCAGAGGGCGTGTAACACTGTCTTCGGGGTCGCGAGAAATCGCTTCTGTATTACTAAATGACTGTCCGTCAGTTACTACGAACTGTGACCTTCCTGACAGGAAATCACGAATCCAATCATATAATTGGTACGAGCTACTGGGTGGTTACGAGTTACTTGAGACTTGAGACATCTCCTACGAAAAAGGAGTGACCGTATGGCAGAGAAACTTTGTGGAAGCAATTGTAAGGAGATTCGGAAGAGAAATAACAAATTAACTATTCACAAGGAACACATTGTAATTTCCATTTGAGAAGGTAACATTTGTTAATTGAGAGCCATGGTTACTTTCCAGGTGACAAACTTAGCTCAGTGTGACAACCATCTCCATTCACGGCAGCCTGGAACTACACTATAGATTGCTCTACTGCTGCCCGAAACGTCTCAGTTAGGATGTTGGCTTTCTCCCTCGCTATGCTCATGTTTTATCTCAAGCATGTCTTAGTGTCCCGTTGACGAACCCTGTCCTTCAAGCCATCCCACTGCCAGAAGTCATATGGTTTCAAATCCGGTGATCTTGATGGCCACGCAATTTGAGGCGATAGGCCAATGATTCCGTTATCTGCATGTTTTACGTATTAACGAGTGACGTAGGAGCAATTTGAGAGGAGCTGCTTCGTGCATCAAAACAGTTGAGTCCAAGGCACCTCTTGCCGTTGGTTCTAGTGGTCCGAATTCCTCAAAGAAAATTGGAACAATCACGAACTATACCGTGAAGCCACACCATACAGTGACGTGTTTATCATGCAAGAAAACGTCACGAACGTTCGTTGGCGATGACGATCCAAAAATGCAACAATTGTGAGTGTTCACTGCCCCATTGAGCATAAAGTGTGCTTCATCACGCAGCAAAATTTTCGAAGGCCACATGATTGTCGTCAGCTTCAGCCCTTACAAGAAACGAACAAAGTCTGCTCGAATGTGTGCGTCACGTGGCGAATGTTGACTGGTAATGTGAAGTTTGTACGGATACTGTGCGGTGGGTGGATAATACACACATCAAAGAAAGTTTTGCATCGCCTCAGTTCCCAGAACTCCTGAAGATAGACGTTGACTGTGGATATTGTATCACAGATACAGGCCCTTTGGCTCTTCAGGGATGTCACTAAACCCACTCAAAGATGTAAACAACCGTGCAAGAACAGCGCCTATTAGACGGACGAGGTCCGTCAGTTGATCAGTTCCAGTCATTCCACCAGGAAGGAGGTACACGGCTCGTGTTGTCTGTAGTTCATCCATGCCTAGACGGTCAATACCGCGGTTCGATCGCGCCCTCAATGCTACATTGTGCCAGGAAGGGCTCTGAACAAGGGAAGTGCCCAAGCGTCTCGGAGTGAACCAAAGCGATGTTGTTCGGACATGGAGGAGAAACTGAGAGACAGGAACTGTCGATGACATGCCTCGCTCAGGCTGCCCAAGGGCTACTACTGCAGTGGATGACCGCTACCTATGGATTATGGCTCGGAGGAACCCTGATAGCAGACCACCATCTTGAATAATGCTTTTCGTGCAGCCACAGGACGACGTGTTACAACTCAAACTGTGCGCAATAGCCTGCATGATGCGCAACTTTATTCCCAACGTCATGGCGAGGTCCATCTTTGCAACAACATCATGCAGCGTCGTACAGATGGGCGAAACAACATGCTGAATGGACCGCTCGGGACTGGCATCACGTTCTCTTCACCGATGAGTGTCGCATATGCCTTCAATCAAACATTCGTTGGAGACGTGTTTGGAGGCGACCCGGTCAGGCTGAACGCCTGACTGTCCAGCGAGTGCAGCAAGGTGGTTTCCTGCTGTTTTGGGGTGGCATTATGTGGGACCGACGTATGCCGCTGGTGGTCATGGGAGGCGCCGTAACGTCTGTACGATACGTGAATGCCATCCTCCGACCGATAGTGCAACCATATCGGCAGCATATTGGCGAGGCATTCGTCTTCATGGGCGACAATTCGCGCCAGTGCACATCTTGTGAATGACTTCCTTCAGGATAACGACATCGCTCGACTAGAGTGGCTAGCATGTTCTCCAGACATGAACCCCATCGAACATGCCTGGGATGGTTTAAAAGGGCTGTTTATGGACGACGTGGCCCAACAACCACTCGGAGGGATCTACCCCGAACCGCCGTTGAGGAGTGGGTCAATCTGGAAAATCAGTGCCTTGATGAAATTGTGGATAGTATGCCACAACGTATACAGGCCTGCATCAATGCAAGAGGACGTGCTACTGGGTATTAGAGACACCGGTGTGGACAGAAATCTAGACCACCACCTCTGAAGATCTCGCTGTACAATGTGCAATGTGTGGTTTTCATGAGCAATAAAAAGGGTGGAAATGATGTTTATGTTTATCTCTTTTCTTATTTTCTGTACGGGTTCCGGAACTCTGGGAACCGAGGTGATGCAAAACTTTTTTTATGTTTGTAGTAAGAATTGAATTACTGTATTTCATCGTTCTTCGGCGTCTTTTACAAGAGCCTGAAAACTATATTTGCGGTCAGCCACAAAGCGATGGAGAACATACTGACGATATTTTACAGTCTGCACGTCCACATTCTTCTTGTGCTCACTAAAAGAAATGTTTCTACTCTCTATTTATTGCATGGGATCCGGAACTATGGTTATAAATACAAGTTTTGAGTTCTAACTGATTCATATGTTCAGTAAAATTGCACACTTACAAACACAGTAATATCCGTGACAATAATAATAATAATGATAATAATAATAAACAGAACCATTATAACAGATAAAACAACACCACGTAACAAACCCGACATCATACTCACCAATAAAAAGAAGAAATTAACACAACTAATCGAAATATCCATACCCAATACAATAAATATACAAAAGAAAACAGGAGAAAAAATTGAAAAATACATCGAACTGGCTGAGGAAGTCAAAGATATCTGGCTTCAGGATAAAGTTAACATTATACCAATTATACGACCAACTACAGGAGTCATACAACACAATATCCACCAGTACATCAATGCAATACAGCTACATCCAAACTTACATATACAACTACAGAAATCCGTAATTATTGATACATGTTCAATTACCCGAAAGTTCCTAAATGTAATATAACATACACCGTACAGTTAAAAGGAAGTCACGCTTGATCAAGGTCCGCGTCACTTTCTACTTTAGACCAGACATAACGCCTGAAATAATAAAGAAATAATAATAATGGTGTCTCTATCATAAACAACATTATGAGCATCTCGGAGGCGACCTCTACGGCAAGTGCCAATGAAATGGGCTTTCGCCCTGACTTCTAATCGTCAAAGTTAATTGCTCACCACAAAAGTGGAAACTAATCTCACCACTTGTGACGCGGTTCTGTTAACATTACGGGCGGCACACAATTATTCCGCAAAATCTAAGCGACTGACGACAGTGTACAGACCAGGCGATTTCGCTTCCAGTTTTTATCGAAAAGCAAGCGTTTAGCAGCAGACTGGCTGTGACGTCATCCGTGGCAGTGCGTAAGCCGGCGATTGGCTAACGCGGACTGGCTGATACGAGTAGCTAGGTGTGCAGTCAGTCTCTCACTGCCTCTCAGGTCGTATTTATACAGGATGGTCCATTGATCGAGACCGGGCCAAATATCTCACGAAATAAGCGTCAAACGAAAAAACTACAAAGAACGAAACTTGAAGGGCGAAACCAGATGGCGCTATGGTTGGCCCGCTAGATGGCGTTGCCATAGGTCAAACTGGTATCAACTGCGTTTTTTTAAAGAGGAACCCCCATTTTTATCACATATTCGTGTAGTGCGTTAATAAATATGAATGTTTTAGTTGGGCTACTTTTATCGCTTTGTGATAGAGGGCACTGTAATAGTCACAAACATACGGCTCACAATTTTAGGCGAACAGTTGGTAACAGGTAGGTTTTTTAAATTAAAATACAGAACGTAGGTACGTTTGAACATTTTATTTCGGTTTTTCCAATGTGATACACGTAGATTTGTGAACTTGTCATTTCTGAGAACGCATGCTGTTACAGCGTGATTACCTCTAAATACCACATTAATGCAATAAATGCTTAAAATGATGTCCGTCAACCTCTCTGCATTTGGCAATACGTGTAACGACATTCCTCTCAACAGCGAGTAGTTCGCCTTCCTTAATGGTCGCACACGCATTGACAATGCGCTGACGCATGTTGTCAGGCGTTGTCGGTGGATCACGATAGCAATTATCCTTCAAGTTTTCCCACAGGCAGAAATCTGGGGACGGCAGATCCTGTGAACGTGCGGGCCAAGGTATGGTGCTTCGACGACCAATCCACCTATCGTGAAATATGCTATTCAGTACCGCTTCAACCGCACGCGAGCTACGTGCCGGACATCCATCATGTTGGAAGTACATCGCAATTCTTTCATGCCGTGAAACATCCTTTAGTAACATCGGTAGAACATTACGTAGGAAATCAGCATACATTGCACCATTTAGATTGCCATCGATAAAATGGGGGCCAATTATCCTTCCTCCCATAATGCCGCACCATACGTTAACCAGCCAAGGTCGCTGATGTTCCACTTGTCGCAGCCATCGTGGATTTTCCGTTGCCCAATAGTGCATATTATACCGGTTTACGTTACCGCTGTTCGTGAATGACGCTTCGTCGCTAAATAGGACGCGTGCAAAAAAATTTATCATCCCGTAATTTCTCTTGTGCCCAGTGGCAGAACACCTACTTGGGCATCATCATTTGTTGCAGGTCGTGGTTGACGTTTCACATGTGGCTGAACACTTCCTGTTTCCTTAAATAACGCAACTATCCAGCGAAAGGTCAGGACACTTGGATGATGTCGTCCAGGATACCTAGCAGCATACATAGCAAACGCCCGTTAGGCATTTTGATCACAATAGCTATACATCAACACGATATCGACCTTTTCCGCAATTGGTAAACAGTCCGTTTTAAAACGAAGCATATACTGTCCGCATTAGCTGAATGTTACGTTAGTGACTATTACAGTGCCATCTATCACAAATCGATAAATGTGGTCCAACTAAAACATTCATATTTCTTTACGTACTACACGAATATGTAATAAAAATGGAGGTTCCTATAAAAAAACGCTGTTGATATTGGTAAATGGAAGCGCCGTCAAGCGGACCAACCATAGCGCCATCTGGTTTCCCCCTACAAGCTACACGAGTTTCGTTCTTTTTAGTTTGTTCGTTTGATGCTTATGAGATATTTGGCCCGATCACTATCAATGGACCACCCTGTATATGGGCGCAGCGGACGGCAAAACGAAACATCTGCATCATCTGCTCTATGCCCAGGTAGCAGCATCTGAATGGCCAGTTTCTCAGACCCATTATTTCATAACACTCTTATGTTCAGTTTACAATCTTCATGTTTTTTATGTATGTGTAGTTAAATTGGCTTTAATTACAGAAAAAGTTCTAGCTCTAAACTAGAATTTTTAGAACGAAATCGATAGTAGAATATGACCTCTCAACAACATGTTTAAGAGACCATATATTGATTCGTATTTGCATTAACGTTTGGAAATTTGTAATATCTTTATTTAATAGATATAATCAAGTGCTCTAATCAGAACTTTCTATCATTAATATAAATGATACAAATATATAAAAATAAGGAAATTTTTGTTCCAGATTTAGGTTTTAGCAAATTCCTTGAATACTATTGGAGGTATCTTAATGGGGTCACACAGTTAACGTTTTTATATCAAATTGAAGCTTCATTCGAATTTTCATATTTCTGGGTCTAATATTAATGCCTTCAAGTTTTCGTAAAAAACTCCGATTTTGACAAAAATGTTGCTCCGATCAAGTTGAGACCCGAAAGAGTTAATTGTGACATACATTTGCCGATTCTGAAAAATTTTTGATTTTCTAGTTTCATTATTTAGCGCAACTTCGTTTTTATTTAAAACGATGTATTTAGTGAAACATCTTCATCTGATCACATAAATATACTGAAGCATATGTTGACAAATTGACTGGAATACACTTTTCCAAATTCTAAAGGTGGCAGGGATAAAATGCAGGGAGCGAAAGGCTATTTACAATTTGTACAGAAACCAAATGGCAGTTACAAGAGTCGAAGGGCATGAAAGGAAAGCAGTGGTTGGTAAGGGAGTGAGACAGGGTTGTAGCCTCTCCCCGATGTTGTTCAGTCTGTTTATTTTGCAAGCAGTAAAGGAAAAAAAAGAAAAAATCGGAGTAGGTATTAAAATCCATGGAGAAGAAATAAAAACTTTGAGGTTCTCCGATAACATTGTAATTCTGTCAGAGACAGCAAAGGACTTGGAAGAGCAGTTGAACAGAGTGGACAGTGTCTTTAGGATATGAGGTGAACATCAACAAAAACAAAATGAGGATAATGGAATGTAGCCAAATTAAATCGGGTGGTGCTGAGGAAATTAGATTAGGAAATGAGACACTTAAAGTAGTAAAGGAGTTTTGCTATTTAGGAAGTAAAATAACTGATGATGGTCGAAGTAGAGAGGATATAAAATGCAGACTGGCAATGGCAAGGAAAGCGTTTCTGAAGAAGAGAAATTTGTTAACATCGAGTATAGATTTAAGTATCAGGAAGTTGTTTCTGAAAGTATTTGTATGGAGAGTAGCCATGTGTGGAACTGAAACATGGACGATAAATAGTTTGGACAAGAAGAGAATAGAAGCTTTCGAAATGTGGTGCTACAGAAGAATGCTGAATATTAGATGGGTAGATCACATAACTAATGAGGAGTTATTGAATAGAATTGGGGAGAAGAGGAGTTTGTGGCACAACTTGACGAGAAGAAGGGACCGGTTGGTAGGACATGTTCTGAGGCATCAAAGGATCACAAATTTAGCATTAGAGGGCAGCGTGGAGGGTAAATATCGTAGAGGGAGACCAAGAGGTGAATACACTAAGCAGATTCAGAAGGATGTACGTTGCAGTAAGTACTGGGAGATGAAGAAGCTTGCACAGGATAGGGTAGCATGGACAGCTGCACCAAACCAGTCTCAGGACTGAAGACCACAACAACAACATATTGACAAAATTTAGAAAAGCTAATTTGATTTTTAATTTCATTCCTTGATTATAGCGCAATACTCTTTTATCCTACGCACAGAGGCGTTCTGATCACGTGGAGCTAGTGGCAGCGAACTGGGGTAAGTCCCGGCGCACTCGCTCGCCTCTGTATCTGCCAAATGATACAGCGCTTGTTTCACCACAACACCATTTCATAGTTGTTGGCGGTACTTTACGAAAGCTAGACCACGGAATGTGCAGCTGTTGTGACAGCTCGAGGACTGCTCGAAGATCGCACATTGCGTCCAACATTCTCAGCCACGAAAGCAGTAAATTATTCAACAGTTTGTGGCGCAATGAGACGTCGGCATCAGCCAGGAGCAATTCACAAATCGCCAGTTGATTCACATTTGCGCGTCATGTTCGTCAACCCCGAAGTGGAAAGAGGACTCTTAGTACTCCTTTAATTGTGTTGTTTAGATAAAACAGCTTTACGAGTAAGGTCCTGTTTACCTTATCCAGGCCCACGCTGACTGTAATGCCCGTTGATGGTTGTGTTCCAACCTTACGTCGCCCCACCAGTACCGGCGCCTAACGACAAGTCAAGAGGCTAACACTATTAACAACACAAATCGTGCAGCCCACAGTCTGAATAACATTCCTATAAAATTAGGTCCCCAAATGATAAAAAATCGAAAGACACCAGTGTGATTTTTAAGGCAGTCACTAATAAATGTCCGATGAGATTATCTACAGTCAATGATACTGTCATACACTGAAGCGTCAAAGAAACTGGTATAGGCATGTGTATTCAAATACAGAGATACGCAAACAGGCAGTATACCGCGCTGCGGTCGGCAAGGCCTATATAAGAAATCAATTGTCTGACGCAGTTGTTAGATCGGATTCTGCTGCTACAATGGCAGGCTATAAAGATGTAAGTTAGTATGAACGTGCTGTTATAGTCGGCGCACCACCGATGGAACGTAGCATCTCCAAGGTAGCGATGAAGTGGGGATTTTCACGTACGACCATTTCACGAGTGTACCGTGAATATCAGGAAAAAGATTCTGCAAGAACGAGACCAACGACGACTGATGAGAATCGTTCGGCGTGAAAGAAGTGCAACCATTCCGCAAATTGCTGTAGATTTCAATGCTGGGCCATCAACAAGTGTCGGCAGGCGAACCATTCCACAAAACATCATCAATATGGGCTTTTGGCCAGCCGCTGTGGCCGAGCGGTTGTAGGCGCTTCAGTCCGGAACCGCGCCACTGCTTCGGGCATGGGTGTGTGATGTCCTTAGGTTAGTTAGATTTAGCAGTTCGAAGTCTAGGGGACTGATGACCTCAGATGTTAAGTCCCATAGTGCTCAGAGCCATTTTAACCCTTTGATATGGGCTTTTGGAGTGGAAGGCCTACTCGTGTACCCTTGATGACTGCACGAACACAAAGCTTCACGCCTCGTCTGAGCTTGTCGGCACCGACATTGGTCTGTTGATAACTGGAAACATGTTGCCTGGTCGGGCAAGTCTCGTTTCAAATTGTGTGCGGGTATGGAGACAACCTCATGAATCCATGGACACTGCATGTCAGAAGGGGACTGTGAGGCTGTGTACTGGAGTGGGGCGTATGAAGTTGGAGTGATATGGGACTCCTGATACGTCTAAATAAGACTCTGACAGGTGACACGTACGTAAGCGTCCTGTCTTATCACCTGCATCCATTCACGTTCATTGGGCATTCCTCGGACTTGGGCAATTCCAGCAGGACAATTCGATATCAAAAAGGTCCAGAATTGCCACAGAGTGGCTTCAGGAATACTCTTCTGAGTTTCAACACTTCCGCTGACCACCAAACTCGGCAGACATGAACATTATTGAGCATAGCTGGGATGCCTAGCAACGTGCTGTTCAGAAGAGATATCCACCCCCTCGTACTCTTACGGATTTATGGACAGCCCTGCAGGATTCATCGAGTCAGTTCCCTCCAGCACTACTTCAGACTTCAGTCGAGTCCATGCCACGCCGTGTTGCGCCACTTCTGTGGGGGCGCTACACGATATTAGGCAGGTGCACCACTTTCTTTGGCTCTTCAGTGTATATTGCAATGCGACAACCCACCTGCAGCGTAGTGTACTGCCACCAAGACCATCGTAAGCAGCGCAGACCTCGCCATAGTGTCTTCTTCAACCTAGCACGTCTACAGTGATTGTGCGCTGGCAACGTACGACGTTAAACTCACTTCGGTTTATATACAGTTCTATTAATATGATTGAAATCGCGTCGTTTGATGATTATCGATAAAAGCACAAAGTTCAGAGATAATGACCTCGCCTCTCTGTAAACACTTGGAATAATTACCGACGCTATAAAAGCGTTCATCTATATCTACATCCTATCAAATACGTTTATCAGCTTCTGATGAGCATCTATAGGGTCATCGAACGCAGAAGGACTACATTTCGTTTGTTACCAAAAGTTCTTGTGTCATGTTAGATGGACTTGCTGCAAACAATCAGGTCTGACAGCACTGTCTTCCCAGACTACACACGACCTACTAAATAACACTATCTACAAGAAACAATTTATTTGTGAATGAAGGCAGAAGTGCATGGTAATCAGAGAAGAGGAAAATGGAAATCCTTGTGATGTGGTGCCGTAGATGGATATGAAAGCCATGTCAAAAAGGAAAACACGAGATGAAGAAGTAGTGCAAAGAACGAGTGAGGATAAAAACTCATAAGAGCGAAAAGGAAAACCTGATACCTATGCGAGAGTTCCCAGACGAAACTGGCAGAAATAATAAAAAAGAATAGTTTACTAGGTGCGCTAAAATATGAGAACTTCTTCACCCAGCCAATCGTACAGGGATTTACAGCCTGAGGCGAGAAAGAAAGCATCTCGAAGGATAATAATTTGCTATGCAAACTTCTCGTGCAGTTTCAGTAGCCACTAGCCGCTTGTTCGGTCTTCGGGGCCAGCGATAGTGGACAATGAATCAACCACTCAACCATAGGGTCTCAAAATATACCATCAAACCAGAACATGGAATGCAAAGATTCTGACACAGGTGTCAAATTTAGTCTGGAACGTCTTTTACAACGAATATATCATAGCGAAAACGTGTTTTATTTATTTATTTATTTATGCATTTATTTTACCTGGCAAGATTAGGGCCTTCAGGCCCTCTCTTACACCTAACCAGGCATACTCAGATTGAACGAGTTACAGTTTCTAAATAACATTAAGGACATTTAACGTATTATGCAGTATTGATGTTAAACAAAAAAATTGACATTATAACAGTAGTACAATTCTAGTATAAGGAAAGAGGACACTACGCAGGAGACCAAAAAATTGTTAACAAATAATTCGATGGACTAGATACGGAACCGTACCGTAGATGATCAGTCAATTGTAAGGACATGCTGGGGGAGAGAGACTTGGGAACACTTAACTGTTATAGTTGATGTGAGAGATTTCAGCTTCTGCTATAAAGCCTTCTCCGTCTTTAGCTGTGAATACAATCACTGACTATTACAGTCGCTCCTAGTCAACACTTGGTAGTCACATACGCTAACATACTCAAGTAAGTGTAATAAAATGGAACTCAAGTGAAAGTCTTCCTGCAGTTGTTCTGTTCATCATCGAAGTACTCGCAACCGTTAAGGTCACCATGAGATTAACAGAATAGCGTATTAGTCATTCTATTTTATGTCGATCCTCTTCTTTCTTTCCGCCGCCTCATGCAAGACACTGTTTGTCTGTTTTACTTTTCCCAAAGATATTACAGTATTCTTTGTGCTACCATCATTAGGATATTTTTATTTTCCACTCTGAAAATTATTGTACTATATTTACATTTGAATTTCAACCTAAAGTTGAAGGAGTGATAATTAGGCATAATTTTGCATTGGTTTCCGTATGTAGTTAATTGCACACGTCACTTAAATGATAATTGTAACTCACCTCCACGACCGGCCGGGGTGGCCGAGCGGTTCTAGGCGCCACGGTCTGGAACCGCGTGACCGCTGCTGTCGCAGGTTCGAATCCTGCCTCGGGCGTGGATGTGTGTGATGTCCTTAGGTTAGTTAGGTTTAAGTAGTTCTAAGTTCTGGGGGACTGATGACCTCAGAAGTTAAGTCTCATAGTGCTCAGAGCCATTTGAACTAATCACCGTGGTACACCCCAGGCAACGCTGCCAAGCGGCTAAAGTGTTAGAAACCTAGGCAGTACGGACTGTCTTACAACCTCCAGGTTGGCCATCCCCAAGGTCCTAGGACAAAGACCGTGGGACCAATCTTGCGCGTCTGTCAGTTTAATGTAGAAAACATAGGTGCACCAAAGAGTGAATGCATAAAAGCTTCTTTTAGACCATGGCATTGACATCCTTTTAATACAAGAAACACACACTGCAGACGAAGCAGAACTCCAGTCGAGAGGAAAAATCCCAGGGTTCAGATTGATTGGCGCAAAATACCACCCAAACTATGGCACCGCTACTTATGCAAAGACAAGTATTGATAATGTGAAGGTTGTCTCTACATCTGACAGCGATAACATCCGTAACACTACTATGAAAGTGGGAGATTTAACTATCATTAACATATACAAACCTCCCGTCGTTTCCTGGCCAACAAACCAGTCCATAATTGCATGTGATTTCAATAGCCACCATATTGAATGGAAGTACAGGGAAAACGGCGCAAACGGGCTCAGGATTATGGAATGGGCTGAGGTGCAGAACATTCACCTAATTAATAGCCATAAAGACATGGAAACCTTCATATCAGCCAGATTGGGGTCGGAGACAAACCCCGACATATGTTTTGTTTCCACCAAGGGCTAAACCAGTCCCTGTTAACCGTCACATCGTTAACCACTTCCCGCACAGCCGGCACAGACCAATCTTTCTTGAGGAGAGCACATTGATCCCCGTGATCCTTACGTCTCCAGTACCCCGGTGGAATTTCTCCAAAGCTGACTGGTCTGGCTCTACTATAGACCTGGACTTTAATATACGATTCATACCCCCTCATCCTCAGCATGACCAAAACTTTGCCAACACTGTTACAAAGACGGCTAAAAAATACATTCCTAGGGGTATTAGAAAGCAGTATATACCAGGATGGAGTGAAGGTAGTATGAGGACTACGAGAAGAGCGGAAGATCTGAAGTCCTCCTGCATAGCCTGCACAAAGATAGGAGGGTCAACTGGTGGAACCCCACTGAAAAACTGGATTTTAGACGCTCTAGCAGAAAATCGTGAAGTCTTCTGAGGAAACTAGGAGCAAATTCACATTACCACAAACTAAACCAAGTACTACACCAGACCAAATTGCCAACAATATCGCCAAAACGTCTTAAGAGACTGTCTATAAAGAACACTCACGTAAAATAAATATAGAACTAAATACATTAAAGAAAAACAGCCTTGAACAACAAGACTTGAGAAAACTGTTTACAGTCACAGAAACGCTATAGGCTCTAGAAGGCATAAGAAACGGCAAGGCCCCTGGTCTCGACAACATACACACAGAGTTCCTAACACTCTGTGGACCAACAACAAAAGAATGGCTAACGACTTTTTACTGTCACATACTCCAGTCAAGAGCTTTGCTAAAACAATTCAAGAGGGCAAAGATCATTGCCATCCTCAAGCCAGGAAATCCATACCATAAACCAGAAAACTATAGACCAATCGCTCTCTTAAACGTAGCATATAAACCGCTTGAGCGCCTCCTTGAGGCGTAGCGCCGTGTACCGATCCTGCCTTGGAGGCGGTTAAGTGGGAGATGTGTCTCAGAGCTGGATAGTGACAGATGGTGACGCGAGCCTGGACGCGCACGTAGTTTGTGTGTCAGCCGATAGGACAGGATTGGATAGGGGGACTGATTTAGTTTCGATTGTGCCCACTAGAGTGCACTAAGGAAATAGAATGTTTTGATAAACTGTTGTAGTATTTTCATAAAGTGTTATTTTGTCTTTTTATGTATGTAAAATGTTATAAATGTGTTTTAGCAGTATGAATGTTGCTTGAGTCTGGTTTAAGGCTAATATGAAGATAATTGTGCAAAACTTCAGCATATTAGATAATTACGTCGGTAAAAAGTTCAGTCGGTAGGTTTACTATTTTGCGATTGGTTATTGATGAAAAGCGCGGATTGACGCGGGAGAATGTTGTTTTCCAATTGGCTGTTGAGTAAACTG
The DNA here is from genome assembly GCF_023897955.1 of Schistocerca gregaria. Lineage (NCBI taxonomy): Eukaryota > Metazoa > Arthropoda > Insecta > Orthoptera > Acrididae > Schistocerca > Schistocerca gregaria. The sequence goes on along the minus strand of NC_064920.1, from coordinate 1,107,444,568 downwards.
ACCAATGATAAACCAATATTCTTCGCGCGCCTTTCCTTGCTTGTAGCAAAGACTTAGAGTATTCTAGAGAAGAGTGGGAGCCTAGCCATGAAACAGTTCAAAAATGTTCAAATGTGTGTGAAATCTTATGGTACTTAACTGCTAAGGTCATCAGTCCCTAAGCTTACACACTACTTAACGTAAATCATCCTAAGGACAAACACTCACACCCATTTCCGAGGGAGGACTCGAACCTCCGCCGGGACCAGCCGCACAGTCCATGACTGAATCGCCTCAGACCGATCGGCTAATCCCGCGCGGCATGAAACAGTTCGGACGTGTGTAGTAGTAGTTCCGATGGAAATGATAAGTTGCCAGATCTATCAGTGTTTCATACATCATAAGTGTGGTAAAAGTGACGGCATAATTAATCCGTTGGGCGTGTAGAAATTTCGGAATTTTTAAGTGAATTTTGTGACGAGAAAATACATAAATTCCTCGTAGCGTATTGAGCAGGTCGGTGGCTAAAAACTGTGACTGAGTTTCGTACCGACAGGCTTAATATTTGGCGAGCATTAGCAATCAAACACTATCAGTATTTTTGTAGCTATTACGTTTTCGGGAAAAGCATCAGAATAAACTTATTAACGTGAGTGAAAGGGATTGTGAGTGACTAGCACGGGCTTGGCAGTGATACTTGTTCACCTAAGTTTCAGAATATATTAATTGAGGACAAAATTTCCAACCTTTCATTTTGTGTGAAAACTTTCTCCCGAAACGTAGATTAGTGACTTTAATTGCAGTCTGGTTCACGTCGAAGTACAGTAGGTTTCGCACGACGTCCCTACTGATGATATGCTGAGACAATGTTCACAGGTAGGTTCAGATCCGTCGTGAAGGGACGGAAAAGAACCGCGCCGCCGCATCCTTTTTAACAGGTTAAATCCAATCATACTGGAGTCCTATCGACAAAGCCGGTTTCAGACCCAGTCGAAACTGCGAAGATCAGGTCCTCACACTAACAACGTTAATTGAGCGGGGCTATGAACAACGCTTGAAAACTGGTGCGGTTTACGTCGATTTGACAGCGGCATATGATACTGTCTGGAGAGAGGATCTAACATGTTAGTTCCTAAAAGCTACTAGATGTAAAACGATGACGTCTGTTTTTGAGAACATGTTGTCAAATAGAGTCTTGAAAATCTCATTGGGTGGCTCTTTCAGCAAATCAAAACTCCTGAGTAGTGGTCTCCTTCAAGGATCATGCTTGCGCCTCTGCTGTTCAATCTCTAGGTAGCCGACCTACCAACTACCACATCCAGAAAATTTATTTACGCAGATGACATCACTCTTGCATTCCAACATACTAATATGGGTGCTCTTGAACAGACTCTCAGCCAAGATCTAGAACTGATGACTGAATACTTCAGGAAATGGCGTCTAATCTCAAGCGCACTTAAAACGGAGACCTTATGCTTCCACCTAAATATAGTCTGGCTAGAACACCTCTACAGATATCTCTGAATGGTACTGCGCTTCCATACAATTCCCATCCAAAATATCTGGGCGTAACATTGGATCGCACTCTCTCTTATATAAAAAAAAACATAAACGATTTGCGATAAGCAAACTACTCTCAACTGAAATAACGCTAAATGGAGTATAGCAAAGGTAAAAGGGAACGCTTCTTTAATGATCAGTTTTTCATTAATACATTTGACCAGCTATTTCAGATTGACGCTGACCGGCCGATTGTGGCCGAGAGGTTCTACGCGCTTCAGTCCATAACCGTGCTGCTGCTACGGTCGCAGGTTCGAACCCTGCCTCAGGCATGGATGTGTGTGATGTCCTTATGTTAGTTACGTTTAAGTAGTTCGAAGTCTAGGGGACTGATGAACTCAGATGTTAAGTCCCACAGCGCTTGGAGCCATTTTGAACTGACGCTCATAAACAATTGCACGAATAAGCGCGTTATGAGGGTGGTTGGACATGAATGAAGTTGTACAGTGTTGTGCAAAAGACTGAAAAGCAGCCGTCGTGTGGCGGCACACCTCGCTTCTTCCCCATTTAGTCTGAAAAGTGGAACCAAAGAAGATGACACCGAACCGTGCAGCCTTCGAAGCTCGAGCCTACTTACAGGCGTGACTCAAGAAGTCATTCAAACACCGATTAGTCAAAGGACCGAACTACAGTGATTACTATGGGAACATCCCAAACTTGTCTCGTTAATTAAAATGTAGTATTCATCATTAGGCTACACATGTGATCAAAACAAAACTTACCAAATGATATTGACGAAACCAATATAGGGAGACGAGCAAGACAGAGAAATACTAACAATGAGCAGTAACAGTGGACCATGATGGCTTATTACCTACACCGTAGCACCTAGTAGTAGTAGTAGTAGTAGTTTTATATATCTGTAGATCTCTTTTATGATGTGTCTCGCTATTGCAATTTAAAAATAACAAAACTAAAGTAATTCACATTGTGAGATCACGAGTTAATGCGCGATAACAATTATTGCAGTAAGCTACATTGCAGTACAGCCCGCAGTATTGGAAACGGAGGCTGTGAAGGATACAGCAAGTTGTGTCCTAACAACGAGTTACGTGCACCTGTTGCTACTGCAGCGTTTCACTTAACAGGAGCCTATATTAATGCCACCTATGAATCTAATTAAAATATATTAAATATTATTCAATCATTATCAAAATCGGTACACTAGTTTTTGTTATTCAGGAGAAGATTGTACAAACATTTGAACGTTGTAACTATCATAGTTCCGGAGATACAGAATATTACTTAAAAAGTCAAAAAACTTTTTTATCATTTGAAAACATAACCAGAACTCTCAATGGACAAAATTATTTAAATAAGATTTAATTAAAAAAACTATAACTACTTTACATTTTCGTAATATAAAAATCAGACAAAATTATTATTTGTGTCTAATATCATTGTGGGAGTAAATGAGAGTGAGAGTGTGTATGTGGGACGTACATTAAATTTCAAGATTAAATTTTGGTAATACATTACGTAATCATGGTGTGGGAAAGATGTTTGTATTCACATTGCTGATGAAATACGTCTAAGTGTAATTGCTTTTGTAAGGAGGCACACAGAATAACAGTTAAAAGTAAAATCATATTCCAAATTTATTCCAAGATTAATTTTCGTTTCGTTTGGTTTTATTAAATCTTATAGGTATTTGAATGTTGGAATGACGTAAATGCATCTGTAAATAATGATTGGCGCAGACCAGTTTTGGCGCGAGAATGATCTCGAACAATTCTTCTGATTGGCGAGCCTAAATGATCGACCAATCAGAGTTAAGCACTTCCCGCACACTGCTAGATAGATAAGCTGTGGTAGAAGCAGCATCCAAGAGAGTCGCTAGTCAGCTATTAGACGTGCAGGTCATTTTGAATGTTTCAGTCTTCATTATGTGTAAAATGAAGAAGTAATTGGTTTCTCGCGTCTAGATTGTGTTGCCATGAAAGCAGTTGCATTTACGAACAGTTTTTTGAAAGTTGGAAATTTTGTTATTGTTTTGTTGAAAAGTGATATCGCGCGTGAATCTTTGGCCTGTCTAAGAATTCCGAGTGGCATGTTCTGTTTTCATATATGGAATATTTGGCGAGGAGTTTCTGTTAAAAAAATCCACTGAAAAGGACCGAATGTGAAACTCATTATTAGTAGCGGAACTTTGTCTCTAAGATCGTGTAATAATTCTGGGACGGAGTTAGGTAAAATTCTGGCTGCTTTGCGTGTGATCTGGATTGCTTCAACTGTGAACTGAGAGCAGTAGTTTTGTTAGTTAAATACATGCGGGCTTGATGACAGGTTTTCTCATGTGCGCTAGGAGCAAGGCTTATCTTCAAATGTTATGAACATTTATTGAAGGAGAGAAGCAACCACCTTCCCCCCGAAAATTATTGTAAGGAATTTACAGGATAGCTGACGAGTAGAGTTTACGCGGACTTTAATACGTAAGTATCGGCGACATTTTGATCAAGGCTGCTTTTACGCCAACTGAACAGTACAGTACATACGTATGCAGAGAAACGGGACGGTGAACTGACGCCGTACTGAGGTAGGTCGAAATTTTGCATTAAACAGTGTGATGAACGAGCAAACTTTTATAACGCGCCCCGCCGCGACATATACAGACATTTACAGATTTACGGGTCTAGAATGACAAGGAAGGGACAGGTAGCCTGCTGTCGCCTTATAGTAGGAACTATCACGGTATTCGCCTAAAATAATTTAGGGAAACCACGGAAAAACTAAATCAGTATGGCCGGATAAATATTGAAGCCCGCACCCTCCAGAATACGAAACCACTCTATCCTGCAAAACTGAGTTACCATCCCTTTATGACGAGTTAGATGTTGAGCTCAGAAAGAGGATAAGGTGTTAGTATTATAAATTGAGGGGACAAAAGTCATAGGATACCCCCTATTATCGTGCCGGACCTCCTTTTGCCTGGAGTAGTGCAGATATTCGACGTGGCAGGGACTCAACAAGTCTTTGGAAGTCCCCTGCAGAAATACTGAGCCACGCTAACTCTACAGCCGGCCATAATTGCGACTGGGTTCCTCTGCTCGCAGTCATTAAGTGTAGGCCGTCGGCCACTGCATGGTCAGTGGTGATAGATAAGGCCAGAAATTTTGTTTTCTCGGCAGACTCTTGATACTGTGCATCTCGGAATACTGAATTTCGGAACGATTTCTAAAATGGAATTTCCCATGTGTCTAGCTCCAAGTACCATTTCGTGTTCAAAGTCTGTTATTCCCGTCGTCCGGCCATAATCACATGAGAAATATTTTTACATTAATCCTCTGAGTACAAATGACAGCACCGCTAATGCACTACCGTTTTAAATCTAGTGTATGCGATATCACCGGCATATTCATATCACTATCTACATCTACATTCATACTCCGCAAGCCACCCAACGGTGTGTGGCGGAGGGCACTTTACGTGCCACTTTCATTACCTCCCTTTTCTGTCGCGTATGGTTCGCGGGAAGAACGACTGTCTGTAAGCCTCCGTGCGCGCTCGAATCTCTCTAATTTTACATTCGTGATCTCCACGGGAGGTATAAGAAGGGGGAAGCAGTATATTCGATACCTCATCCAGAAACGCACCCTCTCGAAACCTGGCGAGCAAGCTACAGCGCGATGCAGAGCGCCTCTCTTGCAAAGTCTGCCACTTGAGTTTGCTAAACATCTCCGTAACGCTATCACGGTTACCAGATAACCCTGTGACGAAACGCGCCGCTCTTCTTTGGATCGTCTCTATCTCCTCCGCAACCCGATCTGGTACGGATCCCACACTGATGAGCAATACTCAAGTATAGGTCGAACGAGTGTTTTGTAAGCCACCTCCTTTGTTGACGGACTACATTTTCTAAGGACTCTCCCAACGAATCTCAACCTGGTACCCGCCTCACCAACAATTAATGATCATTCCATTTCAAATCGTTCCGCACGCATACTCCCAGATATTTAACAGAAGTAACTGCTACCAGTGTTTGTTCCGCTATCATATAATCATACAATAAAAGATCCTTCTTTCTATGTATTCGCAATACATTACATTTGTCTATGTTAAGGGTCAGTTGCCACTCCCTACACCAAGTGCCTATCCGCTGCAGCTCTTCCTGCATTTCGCTACAATTTTCTAATGCTGCAACTTCTCTGTATACTACAGCATCCCATGACTTTTGTGACCTCACTGTGCCTCACATAGCTCTGAGAGTAACTATTTGCAGAAAAGAAAAGAAAGAAGAAAATATATAGTATGAAAGTGCTATGGCGAGCCGGCCGTGGTGACCGAGAGGTTCTAGGCGCAAATGTCTGGAACCACGCGACCGCTGCGGTCGCAGGTTGGAATCCTTGCTCGGGCATGGATGTTTTTTTGATGTCCTTAGGTTAGTTAGGTTTCAGTAGTTCTAAGTTCTAGGGGACTCATGACCTCAGATGTTAAGTCCCATAGTGCTCAGAGTCATATGAACCATTTTGCTACGGCGTATGATAAATGTTTTATTTTCGGTATTACTAGTTTTTTGAGTTACACTTTTTTTAGGAAACCCGGTACTCTCCAATCCATAGAATGTATTCCCGAACAGGTACTTTTTAACTGTTTTAGCAATTTCTTTAATCTCCTTTAGCAGCTTATTGTATCGTTTTATTTTTTGGTATAACACGCTATTCTGATTTTTATGTTTATTCTTTCTTCCAGTCTAGATTTTGTTCTAAGGGCCTCGACACAGCTGTTTGTGCAGTAATTATTAACGCTATTTGCTATGCGAACAAGTGACCGGTAAAAGTACTCACACAGTGCTATTAAAATTTCCAGTATTTTGAACAGATGTTTACAATGAGCTCGACTACTAGTTTTGGTCATTATTCTTACGAACCATTTCTGCAATTTGAAAACTGTGTTTATACTTCGTGCATTCCACAGAAAGAATTCCATAACTAAGAACTGAATGTACATATGAATAGTAATTAACTAAAAAACACTGGCTGTTACATAGAGACGACAGGATTCTAAGAAGAACATTACATGGTGATGGCATGCTGCTTGCAGGTATCTTTATGTGTTCACACTACTTCAGCAGAGAATCAGTATTCATTCCTATAAATTTTGCATTTATTACACAATCTATAGAGGTGCCATCTACATTTAATTTAACATGGCGTACGTTTTCTTAATGTTCAGTGTTACTTCATCTCCTCTGTAAAAATCAACATGGATTCCGCAAACAGAGACCCCGTGAAACTCAGCTCGCTCTGTTCCTACGTGAGATCCGCTGCGCAGTGGACAACGGTGCTCAGGCTGATGCCGTGTCGCGTAATTTCAGTAAGGCATTTCACACAGTCCAACACTCCCGTTTCGTGTGAGAAATACTGGCTTACGGAATATCGGAGCAGACCTGCTATTGGATTCAAGACTTTGTTGCAGATAGAACTCAACACGTTGATCTTAACAGAATAAAATCGACAGATGTAAAGGTAATATCCGGAGTACCACAGGGAAGCAGTTCACCCTGACCGTGCATCCCTCGCGCCGCACTCTCCCGAACTGCCCTGTCCTCTCTCGAAACGATCCTCCGCCCCATTAACGAGTGCTGTGATTGATTAGAGTGCTCCTCCCATGTCTCCAAGCCAACGTACATTCACAGACGTATTTAAACATACACGAAATACTGGAGTTACATTTAAATAACTTGAAATTAAATAAATATTCCTACGGCTGGACCATAAACACGCTCTAACACACATTATTAAATACATAAACAAATCAAATAAACATGTATCAAAGGAATAGAAACAAAAGTAGGCCAGTAACCTAATGTCCTTGTGCTTTCTAAAACACAGTAAATATTTGACCAATTTCTTCATGAAACGTATCTATAGGATATAAACAAAGACATAGACGAATAAATATATTTATAAGCATGCTGCTACCGTGTTCTCGTGTAACTGCCCGAAGTACTTATGGCCTGATGCGATCAATAGTAATCGGCCACTTTGACATCCAACAGCTCACGTACTATTCAAGTTATATGCCTGTAGTTCATACCAATTTCGGTTTACACTAATAGCTTTCTAAAGACAAGTCGATCGACAAAATCGGATGACCTGTTCAGATTTCGGAAATTCGTTGTTGGGTGTTACTTGTACAATTTACAGTCAGATACTAAACTTTAAACTAATAAAGATATTGAAAATCTGATTACACCATCAGAATCATAGTGCAAATAATGGTAATGTACATGTTTCATTTTGAGGTATCATGATTCATCTGGCTATTATTAATTTCCATACGAACTGTGAAATGTCTGCAATTAAGGTTTCACGAGGTCCGCCATCTTTGGCACTCCCGGCATGTCTCCTTCATCGACACAGCGTCACCATGGAATTCCCAGCCACTCCGCTGGACCACGCCCTGGGGCTACCCTTCATTCTCAGCTAACGTTCGCCACCACGTGCTTGCTGCTGGGCCACGGCCCACCGATCGAATTATCAGCCGATCGTTCCCAGATGCTTGGCTGGCACGATCACCTGATCTCACTCACTGTGATTTCTGGTTGTGGGGGTACCTGAATTATTGTATTTACCAGGGGAACATTCACATACGTGTCGATCCGAAGCGCAGCATATCAAGAGAGGTAGCCAGCATATCTATGGACATGTTTCGTTCTGCTGTTCGGAATGCAATCCTGCGATTTCAGACTTTTCTGGATGCTATTGGGCGCCATATTGAGCCACTTTTGTAGCAGTCACGGTACCAGTATTTAATACACCACAGCAGCACATTACAAGTATTTCAATTGATTCTGCATTAATTCTGTTCCCCATGCCCGTGACATTAATGCTGCCAAGTTTGGTCCTCATACGGTAATTTGTTTCCATGGTATAGCGAGTTAAATAGGCAAAGTTTCATTATAACCATCTGGTATATAACAACATTCCACCAATGAAATATTAAAGCAAGTAGCCACTACCTGCAAAGATCGGCAACTTGCTGAAAATGTATAAAAATGTAAAATCGTGCACATTCCAAAATGAAAACAAGTGTTAGTTTATGGCTACAGTACCAACGAGTCCAACTGAAAAGCTCAGCTCATATAAACACCTGTGTATGACACTTTATAGCGATACGAAATGGAACGATCATATAAGCTCAGTCAGTAGTTAAGCAGATCGCAGACTTCGGTTACTTGGTAGAATATTAAGGAAATGCTATCAATCTACAAAGGACATTGCTCATAAACCACTGACCCCTTACAAATAGGGCCGGCGGGGTGGCCAAGCGGTTCTAGGCGCTACAGTCTGGAACCGCGTGGCCGCTACGGTCGCAGGTTCGAACCCTGCCTCGGGCATGGATGTGTGTGATGTCCTTAGGTTAGTTAGGGTTAAGTAGTTCTAAGTTCTAGGGGACTGATGACCTCAGAAGTTAAGTCCCATAGTTCTCAGAGCCATTTTTGAACCTAACAAATAGGGCTAACAGGTGATATTGAACGTATACAGAAAGACCAGAATGAATGGTCACACTTTTGTTTAATCCGTGAGAAGTGTCACAGAGGCGCTGAAGAAATTGTCCTGGCAGTCACTTGAAGGTAGACGTAAACTACCCTGACAAATCCCACTTACAAAATGTCAGGTACGGGCTTGAACTAATGCTTCTTGGAATGTACAGCAACCACCTACGTACCACTCCCGTAGGGACTGTGATGACAAGATTAGAGTAATTACAGCACCTATAGTCGCATTTAAGCTGGCTCCACAGCTGAATGGAACGGGAAGAAGCCCTTATCTGGTACTATGGGATATTTCCTCTGCCATGTGCTCCACAGTGGTTAGCAGAATACAGATGTATACTGTATGTAGAAGGCTGCTGAATTCGTTCAGCGTCATTACTCCGTACAACTACTGAGCCAAAACACACTGTCTGAGAAAAAAAAAAGTTTAGGAGTATGAGCTCTCTTATCAGACAGAAATTGCAACCTTTCTGGCTAGGACGCATGCACTGATTGCAACGGGAAATATGTCACAAAGCCAGAATGAGATTTTCACACTGCAGCGGAGTGTGCGCTGTTATGAAACTTTGTGGCAGATTTAAAACTCTGTGCCAGACCGAGACTCGAACTCGGGACCTTTGCCTTTCGCTTGTTCTGCTAGAGCACTTGCCCGCGAAAGGCAAAGGTCCCGAGTTCGAATCTCGGTCCGGCACACAGTTTTAATCTGCCACGAATTTTCATGTCACAAAGCCATTTCATCCTCTCCTGAAGAGAGCTGGCCCACGAATCTAGTAGCTGCTCGTTGATATGCTGGATACTGGCACAGGGATGGAATTGCCATCCTAGATGGCCCCACAGGTGTTCTGTCAAGGACAGATCTGGGTATCTTGTCGGCCACAGGAGTACGGCAACAAGACGATGACGATTCATAGAAACACTTATGGAAAAATGCCACCACCAACCTGCTTCACTAGAGATAACACATGAGGACGCAGGATGTCTGTGATGTACCGCCGTACTGTAGGAATTCCCTCAATCACTACCAGCCGCAACCAGAAGTCACACCTGATGGCTCCCCACACCGTGATGCCAGCAGCAACACAGCTGAGCCCCTCTAAAACATTGGGAGACTGGGACCTCTCACCAGGTCGCGCCATATTCGGCCGACGACAGTCATCTGCGGTATTACACCCCGCGTCATCAAGCTGGCCTGCTGATTGCAGTCAAATGGAACTTCTGTACATCCCGTCAAGGCGGAGAGAACAGTGCGCTGTTTATAGTCCAGTAGCCTCGCTGCGTAGCGCTAAAGGAAAAATTGAAGACATGCGCGGAAAAACGGACTAACACTCAAATATAAAAGCTTGAGGATAAGTGTAGCCCTCTGTTGTTGGGTACGGGAACTATAAAAACTGACATTAGTCTCACTCATAAAAATCACATTACGATGTTAGATATAAGTGTTTCCATCTGTTGTTGCATACTGAACCTATCAAAATCGACATTGGTCTCACCACTGAATATCACATTAAGATATTTCGGGGTAGACCAATCTCAATTTTGATAGTTCCCGCACCCCGCAACAGTTGGCAACACCTTTACGTAAGTTTTTACATTTGAGAGTTAACAAGTTGTTCTGCGTATGTATTCAATTCACGAAGAATGAAGGGCAGACGGAAGGCAATTTTTATCCCTACACTGCCAATGCTATTTCACTCTTTGTATGGGTACACTTTACAAAAGAACTATAAGTGTCAAAACAGTGAAATTTTTGCTGAACGTATATAATATAGATGCCTGCATTTACAAAGACAATGAACAAAATACCTCTCTCTTTAACTAATAAAATTTCACGTTTATTAATACATAAGCTATTAGAAAACAGTTTTTGTCGGGTTGTAGATCTCAATGTATTTGTAATAACTTATTACCATCCTGGGCACAAACTGACCAAAGTTCATATTTCTAACCCAATTAGCTTAGAAAGTAATAGTACCTGAAAATCAAAAAATGTAGTTTTGAAAAAAATCTATTTAAAGTTTCAGTCGACTCACCCCACCGCCGCCCCAGGGTTATTTTGTGGCTCGGCTCCAGTGGACCTCCCCAGGAGCGTCTCACACCAGACGAGTGTAGCCCCAATGTTTGCGTGCTAGAGTAATTACGGTGTACACAGTGTTTGCGCAGCAATCGCCGACCTAGTGTAACTGAGGCGGAATAAGGGGCACCAGCCCGCATTCAACGAGGCAGATGGAAAACCACCTTAAAAACCATCAGCAGACTGCCCGGCACACCGGACCCGATACTTATCCGCCAGGCGGATTCGTGCCGTGGACCGGCACGCCTTCCCGCCCGCAAAGCAGTGCGTTAGACCGAACGGCTAACCGGGCGGGCTTGATGAGAATTACCTAGCACTAGTATCTTCCTGCACCGTACTGAGAATCTGCGGAAACTGATTAATCTTCTTTTCTTCTCTCAGGCCCTCTTGTTTCCTGTCTAGCTTCTTCTGTGCATTTTAAATTAGGAATTTCTACTTTACGGATTCTCTCTTAAGATCAAATAAGGCAGAACGGATAGATAACATTCCAACAGAATCTCTAAAGTCATTGAGGGAAGTGGCAACAAAATGACTATTCACTTTGCTGTGTAGAATGCATGAGTCTGGCGCCATACCATCTGACTTTTGGAAACGCATCATCCGCACTGGAGAGCAGCCCACAAAACTTCATGGGACTGCCCTTCCTCATTCACCCTACAACCCGGATCCCGCGGGGTCCTGCCCGTCTGTTTGGCCCAATGAAGATTTGTCTGATGTGATAGAAGAAGAAACAGGAGTCGATTTAGAAGAGATAGGGGATCCAGTATTAGAATCGGAATTTAAAAGAGCTTTAGAGGACTTACGGTCAAATAAGGCAGAAGGGATAGATAACATTCCATCAGAATTTCTAAAATCATTAGGGGAAGTAGCAACAAAACGACTATTCACGTTGGTGTGTAGAATACACTCCTGGAAATGGAAAAAAGAACACATTGACACCGGTGTGTCAGACCCACCATACTTGCTCCGGACACTGCGAGAGGGCTGTACAAGCAATGATCACACGCACGGCACAGCGGACACACCAGGAACCGCGGTGTTGGCCGTCGAATGGCGCTAGCTGCGCAGCATTTGTGCACCGCCGCCGTCAGTGTCAGCCAGTTTGCAGTGGCATACGGAGTTCCATCGCAGTCTTTAACACTGGTAGCATGCCGCGACAGCGTGGACGTGAACCGTATGTGCAGTTGACGGACTTTGAGCGAGGGCGTATAGTGGGCATGCGGGAGGCCGGGTGGACGTACCGCCGAATTGCTCAACACGTGGGGCGTGAGGTCTCCACAGTACATCGATGTTGTCGCCAGTGGTCGGTGGAAGGTGCACGTGCCCGTCGACATGGGACCGGACCGCAGCGACGCACGGATGCACGCCAAGACCGTAGGATCCTACGCAGTGCGGTAGGGGACCGCACCGCCACTTCCCAGCAAATTAGGGACACTGTTGCTCCTGGGGTATCGGCGAGGACCATTCGCAACCGTCTCCATGAAGCTGGGCTACGGTGCCGCACACCGTTAGGCCGTCTTCCGCTCACGCCCCAACATCGTGCACCTCCAGTGGTGTCGCGACAGGCATGAATGGAGGGACGAATCGAGACGTGTCGTCTTCAGCGATGAGAGTCGCTTCTGCCTTGGTGCCAATGATGGTCGTATGCGTGTTTGGCGCCGTGCAGGTGAGCGCCACAATCAGGACTGCATACGACCGAGGCACACAGGGCCAACACCCGGCATCATGGTGTGGGGAGCGATCTCCTACACTGGCCGTACACCTCTGGTGATCGTCGAGGGGACACTGAATAGTGCACGGTACATCCAAACCGTCATCGAACCCATCGTTCTACCATTCCTAGACCGGCAAGGGAACTTGCTGTTCCAACAGGACAATGCACGTCCGCGTGTATCCCGTGCCACGTGCTCTAGAAGGTGTAAGTCAACTACCCTGGCCAGCAAGATCTCCGGATCTGTCCCCCATTGAGCATGTTTGGGACTGGATGAAGCGTCGTCTCGCGCGGTCTGCACTTCCAGCACGAACGCTGGTCCATCTGAGGCGCCAGGTGTAAATGGCATGGCAAGCCGTTCCACAGGACTACATCCAGCATCTCTGCGATCGTCTCCATGGGAGAATAGCAGCCTGCATTGCTGCGAAAGGTGGATATACACTGTAATAGTGCCGACATTGTGCATGCTCTGTTGCCTGTGTCTATGTGCCTGTGGTTCTGTCAGTGTGATCATGTGATGTGTCTGACCCCAGGAATGTGCCAATAAAGTTTCCCCTTCCTGGGACAATGAATTCACGGTGTTCTTATTTCAATTTCCAGGAGTGTATATGAGTCTGGCGACATACCATCTGACTTTCGGAAAAGCATCATCCACACAATTCCGAAGACGGCAAGAAATGACAAGTGCGAGAATTATCGCACAATCAGCTTAACAGCTCATGCATCGAAGCTGCTTACAAGAATAATATACAGAAGAATGGAAAAGAAAATTGAGAATGCGCTAGGTGACGATCAGTTTGGCTTTAGGAAAAGTAAAGGCATGAGAGAGGCAATCCTGACGTTTCGGTTAACAACGGAAGCAAGACTAAAGAAAAGTCAAGACACGTTCATAGGATTTCTCGATCTGGAAAAAGTGTTCGACAATGTAAAATGGTGCAAGAAATTAGAAATTCTGAGAAAAATAGTGGTACACTATACGGAGAGACGGGTCGTATACAATATGTACAACAACGAAGACTGGACGACCAAGAACGAAGTGCTTTTATGAAAAAGGCTGTAAGACAGGGAGATAGTCTTTTGCCCCTACTGTTCAATTTGTACATCGAGGAAGCAATGATGGACATAAAAGAAAGGTTCAGCATTGGAATTAAAATTCAAGGTGAAAGGATATCAATGATACGATTCGCTGATGACATTGCTATCCCGAGTGAAAGTGAAGAAGAAGTACATGATCTGCTGAATGGAATGAACAGTCTAAAACGTACAGGTTGTGAATTGAGAGCAAATCGAAGAAAGACGAAGGTAATGAGAAGTAGCAGAAATGAGAACAGCGAGAAACTTAACATCAGGATTGATGGTCACGAAGTCAATGAAGTTAAGGAATTCTGCTACCTAGGCAGTAAAATAACCAATGATGGACGGAGCAAGGAGCACATCAAAAGCAGACTCGCAATGGCAAAAAAGGCATTTCTGGCCAAGAGAAGTCTACTAATATCAAATACCGGCCTTAATTTGAGGAAGAAATTTCTGAGGATGTACGTCTGGAGTACAGCATGGACTGTGGGAGAACGGGAACAGAAGAGAATCGAAGCATTTGAGATGTGGTGCTACAGAAGAATGTTGAAAATTAGGTGGACTGATAAAGTAAGGAATGTGGAGGTTCTGTGCAGAATCGGATAGGAAAGGAATATGTGTAAAACAATGATAAGGGGGACAGGATGATATGACATCTGTTAAGACATGATGGAATGGTACTAGACGGAGCCTTAGACGGCAATGACTGTAGGGGGAGACACAGATTGGAATACATCCAGCAAATAACTGAGGACGTAGGTTGCAAGTGCTACTCTGAGATGAAGAAATTAGCACAGGAGAGAAATTCGTGGCGGACCGCATCAGATTAGTAAGAAGACTGGTGACCCAATAAAAAAATAAATGAGAACAATTCAGAGTAGAGAAGAATATTCTATGTCAGTAGCTATACTTCTGTACGGAGAAAGCAATCAAAGCAGAAATTTCTTAGCAATCGATTCTTCATACAAGCAATGATAAACTCTATTCCTAACAACGGAGTTCGTTTATGGATTTTGGTGGTACTGCAACCAGTACCCTTCCGAGTGCCCTCTAACCAGTATTAACAGAGATAAGCATGTAATCAGTTCAAGGACGCGCCATCAAACATCTGCCGCCAATACGATAAATTATTACTCGATAACGTTTATTTCATTGCTTCAGGGCCACGGAGACACAGTAAGATTGCGCTATGCACATGATATCGAAAAGAGCGATTACATTTAGGTCTCTTCATTGACGATCAAGTTCGGCACTTATCAATGTCATTAAAGATAGTAAGTAAACATATAACTTGTGTTTTTATCAAGGCACTTGCCACTAAATCCTACTTTGAATGGAACTTAGATCTATCATCGCTCGCAGATTCATTCACAAGTAGTAGCGCAGTTTGCTGTCTCGTCTTGGAGCATTCCAAAAACAAGTCGCAATTTCCCTCTCTCGACTACTAATACCGACAGAAGTTGGTGCATCTCGCCTCTGTCAGTCATTATGCCCTGGGGGACGTCTATCGGTTGTCCCTTCTATTCCAGTCTCGCATTGTTCGTGGAAAGAAGGATTGTCGGTATGCTGCTATGACACTCCCCTACGGCACACCTGGAATCACTCTTACTTCGGAAGACTTCTCTCCATTGAGAATGACGTGCTGCGTTCTGTTGTCTAGGAACTCTTCAATCCAATCACACAATTGGTCTGATAGTCCACATGCTCTTACTTTGTTCAGAAAACGACTGTGGGGAACTGTATCAAACGCCTTGCGGAAGTCAAGAAACACGGCATCTACCTGTGAACCAATGTCTATGGCCCTCTGACTCTCGTGGACGAATAGCGCGAGCTGGGTTTCACGCGACCGTCTTTTTCGAAACCCATGCTGATTCCTACAGAGTAGATTTCTAGTCTCCAGAAAAGTCATTATACTCGAACATAATAGGTGTTCCACAATTCTACAACTGATCCACGTTAGAGATATAGGTCTATAGTTCTGCACATCTGTTCGACGTCCCTTCTTGAAAACAGGAATGACCTGTGCCCTTTTTCAGTCCTTTCGAACGCTACGCTCTTCTAGAGGCCTACGGTGCCGCCTCTGCAAGAAGGGGGGCAAGTTCCTTCGCGTACTCTGTGTAAAATCGAACTGGTATCCCACCAGGTCCAGCGGCCTTTCCTCTTTTCAACGATTTTAATTGTTTCTCTATCCCTCTGTCGTCTATTTCAATATCTACCATATTGTCATCTGTCGACAATCTAGAGAAGGAACTACGGTGCAGTCTTCCTCTGTGAAACAGCTTTGGAAAAAGACATTTAGTATTTCGGCCTTTAGTCTGTCATCCTCTGTTTCAGCACCATTTTGGTCACAGAGTGTCTGGACACTTTGTTTTGATCCACCTACCGCTTTGACATAAGACCAAAATTTCTTAGGATTTTCTGCCAAGTCAGCACATGGAACTTTACTTTGGAATTTATTGAACGCCTCACGCATAGCCCTCCTCACACTACATTTCGCTTCGCGTAATTTTTGTTTGTCTGCAAGGCTTTGGCTATGTTTATGTTTGCTGTGAAGTTCCCTCTCTTTTATTTTATATCTCAAATGCTACCATTTTCGGCAACTCAATATTGCCATCTTCAGGCCCCATACGCGATTATCGTATTAACAATCTTATCGAAAGGTGCCATAAAACTGGAATCGTAAATCCGATCGTTATGCAACAGATTCCTGTGAACGGGTAACACTGACTGAGCCCTACATACAGTTCTCGACGAGAAAAACAGATGGTACATGGTCGATCTACTCCAGCCATACTTATAAAAAGTGTCAGTAACTCCCGGAAATTCGTAATACAGTGCAGGTGCACTGCTAAACGACTGTTTTAGGTTGATTCCCTCGACTTCGGTTCCTAAATTTGACCTAGCCTGCTCGCTGCTAGTTTGTCCCTTAATATACCCTTTCGGAGTATGACACATCTATGAGCACTTGTTGTTCGGCAGAGGTATCACGTCTCACTTTCAGAATCAGGGGTCCCAATGAGTACATTTATAGCAGAAACAGCTCGGTCAAATACTTCTTATACATAGCTCTAACAGTTCAAGAACAAATCAATAGCCGGTCCGAGTGGCCGAGCGGTTCTAGGCACTACAGTCTTCGACCGCGCGACCGCTACGGTCGCAGATTCGAATCCTGCCTCGGGCATGGACGTGTGTGATGTCCTTAGGTTAGTTAGGTTTAAGTAGTTCTAAGTTCTAGGGGACTGATGACCTCAGAAGTCAAGTCCCATAGTGCTCAGAGCCATTTGCACCATCTGAACCCACACTTCCCTTCATTACGAAATTAAGGAGTGCTTGTTGCCTTCTTCGGTCGACCCGTCTCAACTTCAACAGCCTTGTGTAGCACCACATTTCAAAAGCTTCCATTAACTTCTTGCCTGAACTGTTATTATCCACGCTTCGCTTCCATACAAGGTTAAACTCCAGACAAATGCCGTCAGGAAAGACTTCCTGACAGATTTATATTAAATTGTAACAAATTCTTCTTTTTCAGAAATGCTGTTCTTGCTACTCCCAGTCTGCATTTTATATTCTCTCTCGTTCGTCCACCATCAACTATTTTGCTGCTCAAATAATTAGGAGAGGTGGATGGCTTCTGCAACAAAGGGTGTATTGTTCTTTCTTGTACACAAACTTGACACTTGTCCTAGCGTTCTTATGTGAACAAATCGCTCACCTGAGCTCTTGTTCTGTTTATGTAGGACTGATTAACCGCCCAAAGCTGTCTTTATAATTACCTTAATTTATGAGCCAAGATGGCCCCCAAGTAGTGAACTTTCGCTCTTGTTCACCAATGTGTTACTTAATGGTCCAATACTTTTAGTCTAAAGTGATAACTGTAATCTTAATGATCATAATTTGTTGCCCAAAAATATCGGTCTCATTTTCCCTTCTAATGCAACGTACTCATTTTGGTCCCCCAGTATAAGTTCTATCCATTCTCTCAAAAATGGTTCAAATGGCTCTGAGCACTATGGGACTCAACATCTGAGGTCATCAGTCCCCTAGAACTAAGAACTACTTAAACCTAACTAACCTAAGGACATCACACACATCCATGCCCGAAGCAGGATTCGAACCTGCGACCGTAGCAGTCGCACGGTTCCAGACTGAAGCGCCTAGAACCGCTCGTCCACACGGGCCGGCCCCATTCTCTCCTCTTATGGAGTGCAGAGAGCAGAAACGTTGACTATTTAAATATGTATGTGTGTGCTGTGATTAGTCTACACATGCTTTTGCTGTTCCTACAAGAGTGATGAATATGGAGCTGCAACACATTCGTACTGTAGTTGCTCACTTAATCCTAGTTACGGGAGCTCTGTTCTGCAAAAAGCACCATTTTACGATCATTAACATTGAAAACTAGTTGCCAATCTTTGCATAACTTTGACTTATTTCTAAATATACACTACTGGTGTGGTTACATCAGAAACCACGTTGGTACATTTGTGAAAAATAGTAAGTGGATGCAGTGAACTACTAATCATCAGGCTATGTCCTTGTTGGGTACATCTGAGGAAGTTTGTCGATTCATTTGTTCCTTTGACCACGTACGATTTCGCACCCGGGGCATAGGGGTAGCGTCTTTGCCTAGTAACCAAAACACGCTCGGTCCCGAGTTCGACCCCTGCTGGTGCAGAGATTCACGGAGTTTTCTTGTCCTTGGGGCAGAAAACTGTTCCTAAAAAGAAGAAGAATCAGCAATGATCAAAGGCATGAGAATGTAAAAAGTAGTGGAAACCACTACATTACACCCACGTAATGTGTATCCACAAGACACGTGATCTGTAATTGAAAAATGTGTCATGATGATCTGTCCACTGGCAAAAGATTCGTGATTAATCTCCCATTCGGATCACCGAGAGGGAACTGCCAAAGGGAGGTAACCATGAGAAAAAGATTGAATAACCAACAAAAAGGTAACGTTGGGGCTTGAAATGTTAGAAGTATAAAAATCACAGGGAAGCTAGAAAATCTGAAATGCGAAGTGCAGAAACTCGGTCTAAATATAGTGGGGGGTCAGTGAATTGAACTGGGAAGAAGACAAGGATTTCTGCTCATATGAGTATAGAGTAATATCAATAGCAGCAGAAAGTGGTGTAACGGGAGTAGCATCCGCTATGAATAGGAAGGTAACACAGAGAGTGAGTTATTGTGAACAGTTCAGTGATGGGATTGTTCTCTTCAGAATCGACAGTAAACCAACACCAACAACAATGGCTCAAATACACATGCCGACATCGGAAGCACAGGATGAAGAGATAGAGAAAGTATAGAGGATGGTCGAAAGCATAGGGTGAAGAGACAGAGAAAGTATATGAGGATATAGAACGGGTAATTGAGTCGAAATCACAGGATGAAGCGATAGAGAAAGTGTATGACGACTTTCAAGGAGTAATTCAGTTCATGAAGGGAGGTGAAAACCTAATAGTGATGTGAGATTAGACTGTGGTTATAGGAGAGGATGTAGAAGAGAGTGTTATAGGTGAATATGGGCTCTGTACAAGGAACGACAGAGAGGAAAGACTAATTGAGATCTGCAATAAATATTAGTTAGTAATAGTGAGTATTCTGTTAAAGAATCACAAGCGTAGGAGGTATACTTCGAAAAGGCCGGGAGGAAAAGGAAAATTCCAGGTAGATTACATCATGGCCAGACAGATATTACGAAGTCAGACATTAGAGTGTAAGGTGTACCTAGGAGCAGATATAATCTCAGATTACAGTTTAGTAATGATGAAGAGTGGGCTGAAGCTTAAGACAACAGTCAGGAAGAGTCAATGGTCAGGGAAGTGGGATTTAGAAATAATAAGGAAGGAAGAGACTCGCTTGAAGTTCTCTGAGCCTATAGATACTGCTATAATGAATAGCTCAGTAGGCATTTCAGTTGAAGAGGAATGGGCATCTCAATAGAGGGCAATCATAGAAGTGAGAAAGAATGGGAAAGAAAACCGTAGCTACAAGGAAGGTAACTGCGAAAAATCATGATAACAAAATAAATACTTCAGTTTATCGACAAACGAAAGAAGTACAAAATGTTCAAGGAAATAAATAAGAAATGTAGGGAAACTAAGGAGAAATGGCTACAAGAAAAATATGAAGAAATCGAAAAACAAATTATTGTCAGAAAGAAAAACACAGCATGTAGGGAAGTCAAAACAACCTTCGGTGAAATTAAAATCAGAGGCGGTAACATTAAGAGTTTCACTGTTAAATACGGAAGACAGAGCGGATAGGTAGAAAGAATACATTGAAGTGCTATACGAACGGGGGGGGGGGGGGGGGGGGGGGGGGGAAGGGAAGGTGGAAGACTTGTCTGATAATGTGGTAGAAGAAGAAACACTAGTCGACAGGAAAGAGTTAGGGCATCCAGTATTAGAATTACAAAGAATTTCGGGCGAGTTAAGATCAGATAGGACAGAAGGGACAAATAACATTCTATCGTGATTTCTACAATTTTGGAGGGAAGTGGCAAAAAATCGACTATTCAAGTTAGTTTGTAGAATGTATGAGTCTAACTATAGACCATCTGATTTTCGGAAAAAGTATCATCCACGCAATACCGAAGAATGTAAGAGCTGATAAATACGAGAATCATTGCACAACCACATTAACAGTCCATGCATCCAAGTTGCTGACAAGAATAATATACAGGAAAATGGAAAAGGAAACTGAGGATCTTTAGATGTTGATTAGTTTGGCGTTAGGAAAGTTAAAGGCACCAGAGAGGCAGTTCTGATGTTGCGGTTGATAATGAAAGCAAGACTAAACAACAATCAAGACATGTTAATTGAACTTTTTCGACCTTTAAAGAGCGTTCGACATTGTAAAAAGGTGCAAGATGTTAGTCCTGCCCGGAGATATATGAAAGAGTATGATTCTACAGAAATCAAATGATAATAAGATACTGAAGACACTGTCTAGTATTATGTATAACATATACAGTGGTTTGTGTAAGTGAGTAGCCTTTTCTTGTGTGTGTTATCGTAAATACAAACCTAGGACTGCGAACTGACAACCTAAATGTACTACTGAGCTCAAAGCCACGTCAGTTACATGAAACTGAAAAGAATCCTCTCTATGTAGTGGTAACTTCCTATTGGACCAAACTGCTGAGGTCATCGGTCCCTAGGCTTACATGCATCTTAATCTAACTTAAACTGACTTACGCTAAGGACAACATACACACCCATGCTCGAAGGAGGACTCGAACCTCCGATGGGGGTAGCCGCGCGGATCATGGCAAGGTGCCTAAGACCGCGTGACTACCCCGCGCGGCTGTGTGTGTGTGTGTGTGTGTGTGAAAACCGATCTCATTCATAAGCCCTCGGACGTTGGCGCGCCAAGTACATATAGTCTGAGGGTGCGAGCTCGGCTCCAGTTCACCACCAGCAATGGAGGGTCGAGCTTTGACCATGCCAGCCACTCGTGCTGGCGAAACATCAGTAAAATCATCAGACTAACGTCGGCCGAAGAACACGAGACAGACGCCAATAGGCAGTTTATAATTGTTTGTTTTCTTTGATAAATTTCTTGCTAACTGAAATTTCAGTACTTCAAGGTTGAATCATGTGTTTCATTGGCGTTCTGTGTTAAGATTACGAATCCAATTTCCATGGACCAACTGCAGTTAGTCTTTAAAAAAAAAAAAAAAAAGCTGTTGCGTAGTCTTGCTGCGTTGCTGTTTCTGCCAGTACATCATTTTGCAGATGATTGTTTCGTTTGCTTTGTGCGATGTCGGTTCTGTCAGTTTCTCTATTTTACCAGCGCCATTTGTCAGAGCAGAAATTTCCGAGTGATTCAGGTTACATTCTTAAACAGGTCAACATTACAGTTTTTTACATCGTTATGTTTTTTCTTAAAACGTTCGCACTGATCAAGTTCACTGAGGTTGAAGTTATTGGTTTGTTTATTTATTTGCTCTATCTCTTCATCCTGTGATTGCGACGTCGGCATGTATGGTTGAGCCATTGTTGTTGGCGTTGATTTACCGTTGATTCTGAAAAGGACAACCCTGTCACTGAACTGTTCACAGTAACTCACTCTCTGCCGTATCTTCCTGTTCATAACGAATCCTACTCCCGTTATACCATTTCCTGTTTCTGTTGATATTACCCTGTACTCGCGTGACCAGAAATCCTTGCTTTCTTTCCGTTTCACTTTACTGACACCCCCCCTCCCCCCCGTCCCCCCCCGCCCCCCCTCTCCCCCCCCCCTCGCCCACAATATCTAGCCGGAGCCTTAGTGTTTCCCTTTTCAGATTTTCTAGCTTCCCTACCTCGTACCTCTTGTTCATCCGAATGGCGGACTTGTTCAGATTCTTTTGACAATACAGAGTTCATTATGGCACATTTTTCAATTTCAGACGACATGTCGTGTGTATGCACATTATATAGCTTTGACGTGGTGCTTTCCACTGCCTTCTAAAACACAATGCCGTTGATCATTGCCGGTCCTTCCGCCTTTTGAGGGCAGTTTCTAATAGAAAGAGCAAGAGAGTGCCCTGACCCTCTGTATGATCCTCCGCCCTCTTTGAGAAGGCCCTCGGCTGCTAATGCTGGAAGTCTTCGGTCCCATCCCTGACGATTTTCATTCAGATTTTAGCCTGCGGCGAGGTTCGAACCTGGAACTGACGGCCTTTTGATTATCGTTTAGTTCTAAGCAACGAGTTTTCATTATTTTCCCAAATCTTCATCCATAAGTTATTACTCTTCCACCAACTCTTTCCAAAATGAGAGCATTCATTGTCACTGTTATAGAGTGAATGAGTTCGGCACAAGAAAGACGGAGAAGTTAGACGACTAAAGCGGGAGTCTGCTGCTGGGCTTTACATAGATACAAATACTGTATCTCAATGCTTGGGCTTTCTCATGGAGAATATAGTGAAATTTAGATGAATCTGTGTGAGTTATCTTCAAAATTAAATTCTACTTCAGTTTTTTGCACTGAAAAAAGAAATTAATTAAACAAAAGAAAGATCAGTATTTACATGGAAACAAACATACATGTGGGCACGTCGCTTACTGACCGCATAGTGCAGCAGAAGTGGCAGAGATCTACATCTGTATCTACATATAAATTGATACTCTGCAAATCACATTCAAATGTCTGGCAGAGGGTTCATCGAATCACAGTCACAATTCTCTATTATGCCAATCTCGTATAGCGCGTGGAAAGAACCAAGACCTTTATCTTTCCACACGAGCTCTGATTTCCCTTATTTCATCATGGTGATCGTTTCTCCCCATGTAGGTCGGTAGGAACAAAATATTTTCGCCTTCGGAGGAGAAAGTTGGTGACTGGAATTTCGTGAGAAGATTGCGCCGCAACGAAACACGCCTTTGTTTTAATGATGTCCACCCCTAATTCTGTATCTCAAGTGACTCTCTCTCCCCTATTTTGCGATAATACAAAATTGTTAACCTTCTTTGAACTAATTCGGTATACTCCATCAATCCCATACTGCGCAGCAGTATTCTAAAAGAGGACGAACAAGCGTAGTGTATGCAGTCTTTTCAGTAGATCTGTTACATTTTCTCTGTCCTGACCATTAAACGCACTCTTTGGTTAGCCTTCGCCACAACATTTTCTATGTGTTCCTTCCAATTTAAGTTGTTCGTAATTGTAATTCCTAGGTAATTAGTTTAATTTAAAGGCTTTATATTTGACTGATTTATCATGTAACCGAAGTTTAACGGATTCCTTTTAGGATGACCTCACACCACACTTTTCGTTATTTAGGATCAGTTGCCAATTTTTCCACCATGCAGATTCTTTTCTAAATAGATTTACAATTTGTTTTGATCTTCTGATGACTTTACTAGACGATAAACGACGGCATCATCTGCAAACAACCTAAGACAGCTGCTCAGATTGTCTTATAAATCGTTAATTAGGTAAGGAAGAGCAAAGGGTCTATAACACTACCTTGGGCAACAACAGAAATTACTTCTGTTTTACTCGATGTGTTTCCGTCAATTACTACGATCTGTGACATCTGACAGGAAAACACGAATCCAGTCGGATAACTGAGACGATATTCCATAAGCACGCAATTTTACTACAAGTCGCTTGTGTCGTGCCGTGTCGAAAGCCTTCTGGAAATCTAGAAATACGGATTCAATTTGAAATCCTTTGTCAAAAGTACTCAACACTTCGTGTGAGTAAAGAGCTATAGTAGTTGCGTTTCACAAGAACAATGTTTTGTAAATCCGTGTTGACTGTGTGTCAGTAGACCAGTCTCTTTGAAGTAATTCATAATGAACGAACACAACGTATGTTCCAAAATCCTGCTGCACATCGACGTTACGATACGGGCCTGTAATTTAGTGGATTATTCCTACTACCTTTCGTGACTATTAGTGTGGCCTGTGCATCTTTCCAGTCTTTGGGTACTAATCTTTCGTCGAAAGAACGGTTGTATGTGATTGTTAAGTATGGAGCTAATGCATCGGCACCTAATATATACAGTCTGGGCCGGAAGGCTTGCCTTTCTTAAGTGATTTCGGTTGCTTCACTACTCCGAGGATCTCTGCTTCTACGTTGGTAGCTGTTCTCGATTCGAATTCTGGAATACTTTCTTCGTGTTCTTTGGTGAAGGAGTTTCTGAAGACTATGTTTAATAACTCTCCTTTAGCAACACTATCATCAATAGAATTTCCATTGCTATCGCGCAAAGGAGGCATTGATTGTGTCTTGTCGCTGCATCTCGCATTGAAGTCCGCACTAAATTTGGAGCTTCTGTAAAAAATCGCCAATCTTTGAGATCTTGCGTCCATTTAAATTCGGCAGGCTGGTCCCGGCGGAGGTTCGAGTCCTCCCTCGGGCTTGGGTGTGTGTGTCTGTCAAATGGTTCAAATGGCTCTCAGCACTATGGGACTTAACTGCTGAGGTCATCAGTCCCCTAGAACTTAGAACTACTTAAGCCTAACTAACCTAAGGACATCACACACATCCATGCCCGAGGCAGGATTCGAACCTGCGACCGTAGCGGTCGCGCGCTTCCGAACTGTAGCGCCTAGAACCGCTCGGCCACTCTGGACGTCGTGTGTCTGTCCTTAGGATAATTTAGGTTAAGTAGTGTGTAAGCTTAGGGACTGATGACCTTAGCAGTTAAGTCCAATAAGATTTCACACACATTTGAACATTTTTTTTAAAATTTGCATGTTTTTTTTCATTGCTTCTGCTAGTGTTCTGACCAGTTTTGTGCATCAAGAAGGATGAGCTCCGTGCTAAGTGCGATATTCGGTAGCCGGTTGCTGTTCTTAACGTCTAAATTTGAGAGAAGGGTCAGGGTCGACATAGTTGCATGCTCTCATTCCACGAGGCAGTGAGGAGAAGCTTGTATTTTAACTCAAGACATTGCTGGACAAAACCTTTAGGTAACCGAGTCTCCCCCCCCCCCCCCCCGTGCCGTACAAGTTCTAGTCTCACCAATTTGCTTCACAGCCGGGATTCGAAACGGCTACCGCTAAGACGAGTGCTACCGGTCAGATGTGAGATAGCGACTTCCATTACGGAGTCGAGTGTATTAAGGGAATCACCTCAGTATTTGCATTTAGGAAAATCACAAAAAATTTAAAAATCACAATGATTGGACAGGTTTGACCTCAAGTTCTCTCGACTGCCGCTAAAAAAAAAGTGTCATGTAATATTTTGTGTAATGTAACATCTTGTATAGAGACCTTTTATTAACCTGACACGTTCCACATCATTACGAAGTGTCGTATTCATGATCTATGGAACAAGTACTAATCTAATCTGATCTCTAATGCAAAACTTGTATCTTAAATTCCGCCCAATTTCGTTCTGTATTACATAACTGTCGGAAAACTAAGTAAACCTTGTCTTCAGAGGCTGTTCGAATTCTGAGTTATTTTAACTACACTGTATCCCGATAGTATATTGCATAATTCATCTGTAACAGAATCATGGCACATGACACTGTATTAGATTCCCCTGACTTTAAACATTTTTATTCGTCTCTGAAATGATCGCGGATAAAAACAAAACAAATAGCTATGTCACTTTACGTTTAATTAAATACAGGGTGAAACATCACTCCATCAACAAACTTTCCGAGGTTGCTCAGGATTACCATCTCAGTGTTTTGGTCTAAGATCACTTAGTCTCTAGCGCCTCATTTCGGGATTATTGCATTTCATTCGGTTTATAGCAACACTTAGCTTTTATGTACGTATTTCATTTAAAACAGTGCACAACAGCGCTAATGTCGACGGTACGCGCGGCGTGTGTTGTTTCCATTCGCGCACGGTACCTGTTGTAGACAACAGTGACAGCCAGTACTGCTCGGT
Organism: Schistocerca gregaria; assembly: GCF_023897955.1. Taxonomy (NCBI): domain Eukaryota; kingdom Metazoa; phylum Arthropoda; class Insecta; order Orthoptera; family Acrididae; genus Schistocerca; species Schistocerca gregaria. Next base: position 1,107,418,325 of record NC_064920.1, on the reverse strand, counting down.
TCCGTCCAGGGTTTTGTTTTCCAGCTGTCCTGGTTGTGCGTTAACAGTGACACACAGCAGTACTGTGGGTGGCTATAATGAAAAGAAGTGATCGATATGCTCCGCGTGTTCACAGAAAATAATGGGAGAGGCTACACTGATACATCTCCGCAGCGACGGCAACCATATCACAGTACCCCTGCATCTGCAAATAGGCGCCTACGAGAAAACGGATCCTTGTGTGTAATGTTGATCATATGTCGAGAGCCTTTTGACCGCTGTGAAGGTACGTTGGGCTTCCAGTAAGTAGTGCAACACATTATTTTTCCTCGGGTAGTTTCGTTTGGAAAATGTGGAATTTGTTGGGAACATCGTGGAATATTCCTGCTTCAGCCCGTAAGATTTCGTGAAGTTGCGATAGTTGGCGGCGCTTTATTAGCCTTCAAAATGGCGTCTGTAACGGAGGTACGTTCCAAGCAGAGAGCTGTCATTGACTTTGAAATGTTCAAATGTGTGTGAGCTCCTAAGGTACCAAACTGCTGAGGTCATGGGTCCCTAGACTTACACACTGCTTAAACTAACTTATGCTAAGAACAACACGCATACCTATGCCCGAGGGAGGACTCTCATTGAGTTTCTTTTGGCTGAAAACCAGAGCATCGCAGGTATTCATAGGCGCTTGCAGAATGTCTACGGAGACCTGGGAGTGAACAAAAGGACCGTGAGTCGTTGGGCGAGGCGTCTGTCACATCGCAACAAGATCTCGCAAACCTGTCCGATCTGTCGCGTGCCGGCCGCCGCACACAGCTGTGACCCCTTACTCGAGGTGATCGATGGATCACTATCAGACACCTCGCTCCACAACTGGTGGTCTCTGTTGATAGTGCTGACACCAGTCCACTAGTTGGGGCACTCAAAGGCCTGTACCCGCTGTGGTCGGTAGTTGTGGCAGAGCGGTTCTAGGCGCTTCAGTCTGGAACCGCGCTGCTGCTACGGTCGCAGGTTCGAATCCTGCCTCGGGCTTGGATGTGTGTGATGTCCTTAGGTTAGTTAGGTTTAAGTAGTTCTAAGTCTAGGGGACTGATGACCTCAGATGTTAAGTCCCATAGTGCTTACAAGGAGACGGCACGACCGTGGGGTCGGGGATTTGTCCGGTATTTTGTGTGGTGAAAGAGGACCCCTAACACCTCACGTGGTTACAATATTAGGACCCACTACTCGGAAAATCTCGAGAAAAATCGATAAAATCGATCCAAAGTTTCTTAGCTGCCTTATGAGTATAAAATGTTAGTCCCGTCCCGAGCCGCCGTCTGCCCTACCTGGTTAGCGTTCGGACCCTTACGCCAGAGGTCTCGGGTTCGATTCCTCCTCTGTCACTTTCTTTTTTCTTCTGTTGCTTGCAAAATTGCAGCGCACCATCATTTATCGTCAGCAATATTCCGAGACATGATTCAATATGCCTGGTTTGCCTCAAAATTATCAGAAACTGAAAACATTTTCGTAAATGTTAATGGGACATATTTTTGTACAGGTTTATTGCAAACGCCCTGTGATTGTAAAAAATCCGCTTTTATATGTTGTGCAAGATGTCGCAAAAATTATTGCTTTGTTTGTTTTTGCGATAATTACCACTGCGGTTCTTGTTTATAATTATTATATGAACAAAAATTGAATGTTTCCCAATTGCATTTGTTATTCTGATTAAAAACCCAATGATTCCTCTTATATACCTTACAATGAAAAATGGGAAACCCACCGCCATGAATTGTGTTGTTGGACAAAAAGAAAATAATTTTTATTCAATGATGTAACTAATTTGTTAAAGATAATGCAGGTTTGGGAAAGTTTCTGAATAATTGGTCGAATAACAGAAGAAAAAAAAGTGCCACAGAAGGAATAGAACCCGAGACCTCTGGCGTAAGAGTCCGAGCCCTAAACATCTGAGCCAGACGGTGGCTCGGCAGTAGACTAACATTTTAAACTCATAAGGCACCTAAAAAACTTTGGATCGATTTTTCCCGTCCTAATATTTTAACCACGTGAGGTGTTAGGGGTTCTCTTTCACCACACAAAATTTCGGACAACTCCCCGACCCCACGCTCTTGCCGTCTCCTTGTTAGAGCCATTTTGTACTCGCTGAGTTCCTCGCCGCCAATAGACCATTAAAAGCAACAAATTGTTCACTATTATGTGGCTCATTGTGACAGATTGGTTTTTTTTTTTATTCTTCGTGACAACGCAAGGCCTCACACAGATCAGCGCACCCGAGAGCAGCCCACAAAACTTCATGGGACTGCCCTTCCTCATTCACCCTACAACCCGGATCCCGTGGGGTCCTACCCGTCTGTTTGGCCCAATGAAGCATGCACTCGGCGGCAAGCAGTACGTGGATGACGATTAGGTTACTGATCCAGCAAGATGTTGGCTCCGACGTCGACCAGCAGAGCGGAGCCATAATGAGATTTTCTCTCTGTAGCGGAGAGTGCGCTGATATGAAACTTCCTGGCAGATTGAAACTGTGTGCCCGACCGAGACTTTCGCGGGCAAGTGCTCTACCATCTCAGCTACCCAAGCACGACTCACGCCCCATCCTCACAGCCTTTATTCCGCCAGTGCCTCTGGGAAGTTTGGAAAGTAGGAGACGAGGTACTGGCGGAAGTAAAGCTATGAGGATGGGGCGTGAGTCGTGCTTGGGTAGCTGAGATGGTGGAGCACTTGCCTGCGAAAGGCAAAGGTCCCGAGTTCGAGTCTGTCTCGTGCACAGTTTTAATCTGCCAGGAAATTTCAGTAGAGTGATACCACGTGGGCATACAGGCCCTCACAGTAGGGTAACGTAAGGCAGTCGCACTGAACGGAGAGTATGTTGAAAAATAGGTCTTTGTAGCCAAAAGAATGGGGAATAAGACAGCATATTGGAATCCTGAATAGATCTAATCTGCTTCCAGAAAAAAATGTGTTGGGTCACTTATTGAGCGCCTCAGAAACAAGGATAATTGCTGGAGCAAACAGAGTAAATCATAATTAGGCCCTACATTATTACTTTGTAATGATTAAAAAAGGTGCAAGACAGGGATGTAGTCTTCCGCCCCTGCTGTTCAATCTGTATACCGAAGAAGCAATGATGGAAATAAAATAAAGTTTCTGAGTGGAATTAAAATTCAAGGTGAAAGGATGTCCAGGATATATCGCTGATGGCATTGCTATCCTGACTGAAATTGAAGAAGAATTACATGGAATGGACAATCTAATGAGTACAGAATATGGATTAAAAGTGAATCAAAGAAAAACGAGATTAATGAGAAGTGGCAGAAATGAGAACAACGAAAAACTTAACATCACGATTGATGGTCACGAAGTAGATGAAGTTAAGAAATTTTGCTACCTAGGCAACAAACTAACCAATGGCGGACGGAGCAAGGAGGACACCAAAAGCAGACTAGCAATGGCTAAAAGGGCATTCCTGACCAAGAAAGGTCTACTAGTATCAGACACAGGTCTTAATTTGAAAAAGTAATTTCCGAAAATGTAAGTTTGGAGCACAGCATTGTATGGTAGTGAAACATGAACTTTGAGAAAAGGGGAACAGAAGAAAATCCAAGCATTTGAGACGTGGTGTTACAGACGCGTGCTGAGAATTAGTAGGATTGATAAAGTAAGAAATGAAGAGGTTCTGCGCCGAATCAGAGGAGAAAGGCATATGTGGAAAACACTGACAAGAAGAAGAGACGAGATGATAGGACATCTATTAAGACATCTGTGGAATAAAGTCCATTATACTAGAGGGAGCTGTAGAGGCATAAACTGTAGAGGTGACAGAGATCGGAATACATTCAGCAAATAACTCAGCACGTAGTTTGCAAGTGCCACTCTGAGATGAAGAGGTTGGCTCAAGATAGAAATTCATTGCGGGACGCATCAAACCAATCAGAAGACTGATGACCCAAAAAAATTAAACAAAATAAAAAACGGAGCCTCCAGAGAACGTGGGTTCCGTGTACAAAAATACTCAGATGGTATCCTTGAATAGCATCTGAACGTTTTTCGGCGAATTTCTGGTTCACCCTGGCGATGTAATGAACTGATAATTAGAAGAGCTGGCGCAATAAACACGAAAAACATCTTAAGCAATCAGCGCAGTTCAGACAGCACGTGTGTTTTGCTGTTGTCATTATGCTGCAGGTGTCGTTTGGTAGCGCAGACTGCTAATGTATCTGGACGGATATCGGAGGGCCTCCGATTTCAGTACGACTTGTTATTGTGTTTTCGACAGGCACTTAATGTGGTTTTCACATGTAGCGGAGACTGGGGGAGTCAAGAATGCGAAGCTCTTCCATGCTTAGGATCCTGCGTGAGGTGGAGATTCTATGCGTCTACTTTCGCAAATCTGGTGGACTATAGTAACAGAGAACTGGAAGAACCTACCGTTCCCATTCGAATGCTTTCTGTCAAAGGAGTCTCGCAAACCTCGTACTGCTCACAGTCAAGGATTCTACTTGACGCTTTAAAAGATCAATATTGACATTAACATCATCAGTTAATTCAAAAATGGCTCTGAGCACTATGCGACTTAACTTCTGAGGTCATCAGTCCTCTAGAACTTAGAAGTACTTAAACCTAACTAACCTAAGGACATTACACACACCCATGCCCGAGGCAGGATTCGAACCTGCGACCGTAGCGGTTTCCCGGTTCCAGACTGTAGTGCCTAGAACCGCCGGCCACTCCGGTCGGCTATCAGTTAATTGCTCCGTCAAATACCTCAATCACGAAAGATTTAGAAATCACCCTTCGCATTTTACAGTGTACTGAGCTACACCTATGCTACTGTGGTGCAGAGGAAAAAACTAACCACATTGTCATGCCATATCCTCTGCAATCATAAAAAATAACTCGTTGACTACAGCGTCTGATCAATAGTGGAGGGGAACTTTGCATGTGTGTGAAGAGTTCGTAAGTAACAAATGAGGTATTTTTATTTTATCTACACGTCAAGTTCCGTAGGACAAAATTGTGGAGGGAATCTCCAAGGTCATGGAACCTGTCAATACATGAAATTACCACATCAAAGTAATAACAAATAAAAATAAATATTTATGAAAGCAAAAAAGTCAGCCCATAAGTTTATGGAAACGCTATCAACAATACAACAAGAATCAGCTTAATTTCTCAAGGAACTCCTCAACAGAATAGAAAACTCTTCAGTATCGATTTGAAAGCGCATGGGTTACTGCTAAGATTTTTGAATTCGAGTGGTAGCTTACTGAAACTGGATGCAGCACTATACTGCACACCTTCCTGCACAAGAGTTTAGGAAGTCCGATCCAAATGGAGGTTTGATTTCTGCTATTAACTGAGTGAAAGCTACTTATTATTGGGATAAGATAATAATGTTAACAAGAAATGACAGTAAGGAATATATATATCTAGAGGCCAATGTCAAAATACTTAGACTCTTGAACAGCGGTCGACAAGAGGTTCGTGAACTTACACCACTTATTGCTCGAACCGCGCCTATTTGATCCAAAAATATCCATTTAGAATGGAAAGAGTTACCCCAAAATACGATGGTTGACTGAAAAGTAATGCCTCCACCTTCGTAACTCTTCAGCAGTTGCCAGCATTGGTATGCGGCAGGTACTGGCTTGTTCCGTAGCCCCTTTTCTACAGCTCCAGCTGGCGGGAAGCCTTAGCATTGAATGGTCGTGTTGTTAAGTGTAAATTATGGAATCTTGCGCAGACGGGAAGTCAGTGCGATTTAAGCAACGTGCAGTCATTGAATTCTTGACAGTAAAAGCTGTTACCCAAAAGGAGATTCAACACAGAATGAAAGCAGTCTATGGTGACTGTGCTGATGTGAGTACTGTGCGTCGTTGGGCGAGTAAGTTTAAAGATGTTGAGGCGGGACAAACCAAGAGTTGGACGCCCTGCGGCAGCAACCACTGAGTTTCACAAACAAAACGTTGACAGATTGATTCAGGACGATCGTCGTATCACTCAGAAAGAAACTGCAAGCACAGTCGGCATTTCACAAGAACGTGTGAGTCACATTATTGCTTTGCTTGACTATCGGAAGATCTGTGCACCACAGCACCACAGCTGAACTTCAGAGACTTAATCACCACCGTACGGCATCCTCCATACACTCCAGATTTAGCACCGTCTGACTTCCATCTGTTCCTGATAAAGAAAGGCGATCTGATGAAGACGTTGAGAGAACTGTGAGACTGTGGTTGCGGAAACGGAGTGTCGACTTATTCGGTGTTGGCTTAAGAAAACGTGTTCATTGTTGGCAGAAATGTATGGTGCTGGTGATTATGTGGAAAAGTGAATATTAGTAATTAAAGATCACAATATAAGGATTATTTCTGAATTTGATTTATTAAGTTATTCCCATCCAAACCCAATTAAGGAAGTAGAGGCATTACTTTTCATGCAACCCTCGTAGAATACCATACGACATAAGCGATTGGAAATAAGCAAAGTAGACTAATTTTCGCGTCGAATGATCACTTACTTGCGCTACCGTTCGAATAGTAAAAATTGCAGCATGAAGTCTTTGAATTAGATCCTGAACGTGGGCTTTCCACCATCTATCTGAACACCTAGAAATTTGAACTGTTCCGTTTCACTAACCATATGACAATTCTGTGAAATTAAAACGTCCAGTTTTGTTGAATTGTGTGTTAGAAACTGTAAAAACTCAGTTTTACTGTGATTTAGTGTCAGTTTATTTTCTACAATCAATGAACTAAGGTCATGAAGTGTACTATTTGAAACAGAGCCAATGTTTCACACGACATCTTTACTACCAAGCTAGTATCATCAGCAAACAAAAATATTTTAGAGTTACCTATAATACTAGAGAGCATATCATAAAGAAAGAACAGGTGTGGGTCTAACACTGATCCTTGGGAGACCCCCCCCCCCCCCCCATTTGAGCGTACCCCACTAAGACCCCACATCACAGCCATTCTCAACACTGTGAATAATGACCTTTTGCTGTCTGTTGTTAAAGTAAGAGATGAACCAATTGCGAGCTACTCCTCGTATTCCGCAATGGTCCAACTTCTGGAGTAATATTTTGTGATCAACACAATCAAATACCATAGTCAAATCAAAAAATGCCTACCGTCGAAACCTTTTGTTTTACCCATCTAGTACCTAACAGAGAAAAGAGAATATAGCATTTTCAATAGTTAAACGACTTCTAAAGCCGAACTGTACATTTGACAGAAAATCATGTGATATAAAATCATCAATTATCCTTACATACACAGTCTCTTCAATAACTTTAGCGCACACTGATGTCATAGAAATAGGTCTACAATTATTTAAATTATCTCTTTCTCCCTTTTTATAAAGCGGCTTTATTACTGAGTACTTTAATCGTTCAGGAAACTGAACATTCCTAAATGAAAATTTTCAAATATAGCTAAACACAGGGCTAACATGTGGAGCATAGTACTTTAATATTCTGCTAGGCACTCCACCATAACCATAAGAGTCCTTAGTCTTTAGTGATTTAATAATTGACTCAATCTCCCACTTGTCTGTATTACAGAGGAGTATTTCAGACATCAATCTCGAAAAGGCATTTGCCAATAATGTTATATGATTCCCTGTAGGTGCTAAATTTTTATTTAATTAATTTTCATTTAATAATTTTAATTTAATTTTTCTTTAATTAACCAGCAATGCTCAGAAAATGATTGTTAAATACTGTACATATATCTGATTTATCAGTAACAGAAATATTTTTACGGTGAACTGATTTTATATTCTCAACCTTCAGGACTGGCCATACAGTTTTAATTTTATCCTGTGAATTAGCTATTCTATTTGCATACCACAAACTCATTGCCATCCTAGTAACATTTTAAGCATCTTACAATACTGTTTTTAATGGGCTACATAAGTTTTGTTCTGACTACTTCTAAAATTTTGATATAATTCCCACTTTGTTCTACACGATGTCCTTATCCCACTCGTCAGCCACCCAAGCTGCCTATTATTGCTAGTACCCCGTTTAGAACGTTCTAATGGAAAGAAACTCTCAAAGAGCACGAGAAATGTGTGAAGGAAAGCGCTATATTTATCATCTATGTTATTGGTTCTATAAACGTCCTGCAACTCTTCTCCCTTGACAAGATTTAAAAAACTCTCTGTTGTCATTGGATTAACTTTCCTACACAGTCTGTAATTAAATATGACATTTGTTTGAGTTCTAAAGCCTTTTCGTGTTAAAATTTGTGGATCATGGCCTGAAAGACCATTCACCATTTTACTAACAGAATGTCCATCTAGTACTGAATTATGAATAAAAATATTGTCTATGGCTGTGCTACTGTTTCCCTGCACCATAGTTGGAAAAAACACAATCTGCATCAAATCATACGAATTTATGAGATTTACCAACATCCTTTTTCTTGCACCATCATACATAATATTTATATTGAAGTCAACATGTATAACTAATTTCTGGTACTTCCTACAAATGGAATCAAGAACCCTCTCTAGCTTGAGCAGAAATGCTCTGAAGTCAGAGTTAGGGAACCTAAAAACAACAACAATTAGAAGTTTAGTTTCACTAAATTCAACTGCCCCTACATAACATTCAAATATCTGTCAAGTGCAGTGCCGTGACATGTCTATGGACTCAAATGGAATACTGTTTTTTATGTGCATAGCCACTCTCCCACCCCAGAAGGGATCTCCTTGAAAAACAGCCAGCTAATCTGTATCCTGGTAAAGGAAGCTTCTGAATTGTCATATTATACATGTGGTGCTCTGCTATACTAATAATTTCATAGTCAACATCTACAAGCAGTTCACAAAGTTTATCTCTAATACCTCATATATTTTGATGAAATATGCTGATTCCATCTCTGCTTGGAAACAATACATCCTCTGAAGGTAAGCCCTTAGTTAGAGGAAGAAGCAGTTATACCTATCAGATGACTTTAATCTAAAAACGGTTCAACTCTAACACCAACTGCTACAGGAATTTTTCCATGAGTGATCCCACCACCACCACCACCCACTACACTGTCACCTATAAGCTTTGCCAGCCTCTCCTTCCCATACCTACTGAGGTGCAGGCCATGCCTAGTGAATGCCGATCTATTGATAGACCCAACTGGCACCATTGATAAGTGACCCATGCCCTCTGCCATCAGTGCCCTCCCCAACCCTATGTTAGCGCGCCTAACAGCCGCATTAAGATGAGGCCGATCATGACGCTGAAACAGTTGCACGAAATGCCCATTAGTGCCACCAGTTTGAGTCGCTGTCTTTACCAGGTCACCATCTACATCATATTCCCCGTCGCTACCAAGACTGTTCCCTGCTCCACCCACTATCACTACCTGATCCTCCATCGCAAAATTCCTACATAACTCCCCTACGCTGCCAGTCACTTGAGCCAACCCTGCACTAGGCTTCACAACGCTGGTGACCTGGTACTCACTCCCCAACACTTTCTGCAACTGCTGGCCCAAACCTCAACCGTGCGAACTACCTAGCAACAGAACCATCTTCTTTCTGCAACTGACCTAGACCTCCTAACTGCTGAGGACTACTACATGTTCCCTACATCTGCAGCTACACGAGGGTGACAGTTGGTCATATTTATTGCATATACTCAAAGTATAGCTGTCTGAATACCTCCTCTTACCAACTGCCTTCTTGCCAACTGCCAGTTCCCATTACCCGCCACCTTTCCACCCTCATCAACCTATCTAGTGATTTGACGGTATACGAATACATATTCAGCCTTTTAGCCATTGGGACTTCACGTCTGGTGAAATTAAAAGCAAGGGAGGTAGGATTAACGGCACAATGGGAATTCCACCGTTAAACGTAGAGGAGAGAGCAGATAGGTGGAAAGAGTACAATGAAGACGGCCGCTATGAGAAGAAATTAGAGCCGATAGGGATGACAGAAGATCCAGCATTTGCCAGAAGTTAAAAGCTCTGTGACATTTGCGATCAAATAAGACAGAAGGGATAGATAAGATTGCATCGCAATTCCGAAAATCATTGGGCGGGGCGGGGGGGGGGGGGGGGGGGAGTGAATCTATGAGACTGGCGAGATACTACTAGATTTTCGGAAAACCATCACCCAAACATTCCCGAAGAAAACATGCGTAGATAAGTGCTAGAACTGTCGCAAAATGTGCTTAATAGATCATTCATCCAAGCTGCTGACAAGAATAATATCCAGATGAATGGAAAAGAAAGTTTAGGATTTGCTAGATGGGGATCAGTTTGGCTTTAGGTTTACATTTTTTTTTTAAATATATCTTATAACAAAAGTCATATATTACAGATTGTCTTGCACATTCCTATAGTCTTCCAGAGTCCAAAATGATATTCTCCGAGGTCGGCTTCTACTAGTCATTCCCCTCTTGTGTTGATAATACATATTAATACCGAGCGAGGTGGCGCAGTGGTTAGCACACTGGACTCGCATTCGGGAGGACGACGGTTCAATCACGTCTCCGGCCATCCTGATTTAGGTTTTCCGTGATTTCCCTAAATCGCTTCAGGCAAATGGCGGGATGGTTCCTTTGAAAGGGCACGGCCGATTTCCTTCCCAATCCTTCCCTAACCCGAGCTTGCGCTCCGTCTCTAATGACCTGGTTGTCGACGGGACGTTAAACACTAACCACCACCACCACATATTAATATGAAATTACAATGAAATGAATACCCCTAGTTGGATACAGGCTTTGACATACGTCAACGGAGAAAGTTGAAAATATGTGGCCCGCCCGGAGCCCGAACCTGGGATCTCCTGCTTACATGGCAGCCGCTCTACCCTTTTTTTGTTTTTTCGATGTTGATCGTTGTATTTGGTCGTTTCGGACGTCACATGACATCCGTTAAATTTAGTTTGTTGATCGTTCCACTCAGTTTTATATTACAGAGGCAAGCCAGCTCTCTGGCCTAACTCGCTGAGCTACCGTGCCGGCTATCCATCTGAGTCACCGATGACACAGAGGATAGTGCGACTGCAGGGACTTATCTCTGGCATGCCTCCCGTGAACTCACATTCCCAACTTACTGTCCTGCACTATATTCTTAGTACCCCAACCCATTAAACTCATTACTCGCCCCCTTTATTCCCCTAAGAGTTCGGGCGCTGTATGTGCATCCGCACAGAAGATGGTCAAATGGCCGGTGAGCCATAACTGTATATATATATGAAGATGGTGTCTGTTCTTTCGGATATGTCCGAAAGTATATAATGTCGAATCAAACACCTTTCAGCTGTCTAATTTCGAAATAGTTAGTTTATTGGGCTACCGGTTTCGAAGATGTATCGTGCCATTTTCAGGCCCCCTGACCGACGTTTAGGAAGATTCCAACCTCAGTTCCGGTCAAAATACCGGCCAGCAATAGCCAGCCGGTGTGGCCTAGCGGTTCTAGGCGCTTCAGTCTGAAACCGCGAACCGCTTCTGTCGCACGTTCGAATCCTGCCTCAGGCATGGATGTGTGTGATGTCCTAAGGTTAGTTAGGTTTAAGTAGTTCTAAGTTCTAGGGGACTGATGACCTCAGATGTTAACTCCCATAGTGCTCAGAGCCATTTGAACCATTTGAGACGGCCAGCATTCAAAGACTCATATCTGTATATTTCTTCTTGATTCGGCGTTCTACATTGTAATGTTTATCTAACAGTTGGCAGATGATATTTGAAGTACCTCTTACGGTATTTGATTTTCAAACAGTTCAGCAGAACTGAACGTACTCAGACATTTCTCTCTTTAGTTATTCTGATCAACACTAAACTGACACTCAATATTTTTAGCGCAACGCAATCTGACTTTCAAAAATAACTACAAAAGAATGGTCCTGACTAACAATAGATTATACCTTTCATGAATCACTTACCTCACAAAAATCTTCGTTACTCGAAATACTGCAATACAGCGAGCGCCAATACTGCCAGCTAAATAAAGGATTCTAACTACTTAAGGCACTAACTACTGACAGGCACAGTTACACACGTCTAAATCGTCTGCTCTCAAAATTCTGCCATCTCTCTCCCCATATCCACCACTGCTGGCGACTCACCTCCAACTGCACAACGCTACACGCTGTTCACATCCAACTGCCCAACACTACAATAGCGAATATTCCAACAATGCCAACCAGCCACATACTGCGCACAGCACACCCAGTGATTTTCATACAGAGCGCTGCGTGGTGTTCCCAACATAAAAACCTAAACAGCCTACTTACACTACATCCACAACTCCATACTGAGTTTTATCAAAGAAGAAGTCCTCAATCTCGTTCGCACACGCTTCGGTTTTTCGTAAGTGTGCACATACACGTCACGAAACTGTATCAGCAGTCTTCTAAAATCAAGAAATGTGCTACACATCTCACCGACCTTAACTAATGCGTTTTTAATCTCGTGAATGTAGAGCCGAAAGTCACACATATATTCCTTGTATAGCCCCATTAGTTTGACATCCTCCTCGATTGCCAGCTATTTTGTACAAAGATATCCATATTTACACATGTTTAACATCAAACATCATGATATTCTTTTTTACATATTATTTTGTCTGTGCTTACAGTTTCACTCTTTCCAGTGAGAATTGTGCAACTAATAATAAAGAGGAAAAGCTTCCTATTGTTCTACAAAATCATATTTATTTGGTTAGGAATCGTCTTTCCGCTTCTTAGTCCGTCTTCAGGAGAGAATGGAAAGTCGCAAACGCAGATGAAACGACATATGACTTGCACAGATATCATTAATACAGAAGGTACAAGAGATACATAAATGATGACATGTGAAAGTGTTTAGATTGGAAAGCATTACATTTTTGTCACAAAATAATAGTTACGTCTATATTTACAGAAAAAGGAAACGAAGCTTTTTACACTGAGATAGAATCAACAAGTGATGAAACATAAAATTTAATTTACGATTTATTTGTAACAGGACAAAAGGGAAGCTGAGTTTGGTTAATACCAAGCGTGCATTGTGTGTCTTATGTTTGTAAATTTCCAGCAGATGTGGGGCGACAGGTAAAAATTTTAGGTTTTTCCTTAGTTTTGGTAGTTTTTAACTTGAAATGTTTGAAAGATTTAAGTTCATGCGAATACTACTGCCTTTCACAACGGCGCGAAAACGAATTGTGCAGATAGCCAGAAAGCGATGGAGAATACGCTGTCCATAACTTCACTCCACAGGTCCACAACTCAACTCACTGAAACTGAAATAAAATCTTTTAACTCAGAAAGAGTAATGCATAGTTTTTAATCCTCAAGTATCGACTGCACACCGACCACAGTATCACCTTGAAACGGCATCAAGAAGGCTCTGACCCCCGCGCCAGTGGAAGGAGTCGTATCTAGACGTATCAGAGGTCCCGTATCGCTTCAGCTGCACACGCCTAGACCGTTACAGAGCCTCCACCAGCTTGAACAGTCCCCTGCTGACATGCAGGGTCAAGGGATTCATGAGGTTGTCTCCATACCCTTACACGTTCATCCGCTCGATACAATTTGACGCGAGACTCGTCCGACCAGGCAACTTGTTCCCAGTCATCAACAGTCCAATGTCGGTGTTGACAGGCCCAGGCGAGGTCATCTAGGGTACAAGAGTGGGCCTTCGGCTCCGAAAGCCCATATAGATGACATTTCGTTGAATGGTACACACGGTGACACTTGTTGATGGCCCAACACTGAAATAGTGGATGGGTTGCACTTCTGCCTCGTTGAACGATTCTCTTCAGTTGTACTTGCAGGATCATTTTCCTGCCACAGTCATGTCGGAGGTTTGATGTTTTACCAAATTCCTGATATTGATGATGATATTGATGATGATGATGATGATGATGATGATGTTTGATTTGTGTGGCGCTCAACTGCGAGGTTATCAGCACACGTAGAAAATCTCAACCTTTGCTCAGTCCAATCTCGCCACTTTCATGAATGATGATGAAATGATGAACCCAACAGAAACACCCAGTCATCTAGAGGCAGATAAAAATCCCTGACCCCGCCGGAAATCGAGCCCGGGACCACATGGAATTCCTAATATTCACGGTACAGTCGTGAAACAGTCGTACGGGAAAATCCCCACTTCATTGCTCCCTCGGAAATGCCGTGTCCCATCGCCGTGCCGGCTATAAAAACCACATTCAAACCCACTTAAATCTTGATAGCGTGCCATTGTAGCAGCAGTAACCGATTTAATAGCTACGCCGACACTTGTCTTATATAGGCGTTGCCGAACGCAGCTCCGTGTTCTGCCTGTTTACATATCTGCGTATTTGAATACGCATGTCTATACCACTTTCTTTGGCGCTTCAGTGTAATTGCATGTAGGTGGCACAAAAAACACAGGAAGTCCCTCACCGCAAGAACTTACGTTTTGTTTTTCTCTTTAATAGAAATAAAGTTTTTTGAGAATATGTTTGCGCAAGTGATCTTGGATTCCCGCCACCAGCCATCGCAACTTCTCTTCTTCTACATCTACATCTACATGATTACGCTGCAATTCACATTTAAGTGCTTGGCAGAGGGTTCATCGAACCACAATCATACTATCTCTCTACCATTCCATTCCCAAACAGCGCGCGGGAAAAACGAACACCTAAACCTTTCTGTTCGAGCTCTGATTTCTCTTATTTTATTTTGATGATCATTCCTACTTATGTAGGTTGGGCTCAACAAAATATTTTCGCATTCGGAAGAGAAAGTTGGTGACTGAAATTTCGTAAATAGATCTCGCCACGACGGAAAACGTCTTTGCTTTAATGAGTCTATCCCAACTCGTGTATCATATCCGCCACACTCTCTCCCCTATTACGTGATAATAGAAAATGAGCTGCCCTTTTTTGCACCCTTTCGATGTCCTCCGTCAATCCCACCTGGTAAGGATCCCACACCGGGCACCAATATTCTAACAGAGGACGAACGAGTGTAGTGTAAGCTGTCTCTTTAGTGGACTTGTTGCATCTTCTAAGTGTCCTGCCAATGAAACGCAACCTTTGGCTCGCCTTCCCCACAATGTTTTCTGTGTGGTATTTCCAACTGAAGTTGTTCGTAATTTTAACACCCAGGTACTTAGTTGAATTGACAGCCTTGAGAATTGTACTATTTATCGAGTAATCGAATTCCAATGGATTTCGTTTGGAACTCATCTGGATCACCTCACACTTTTCATTGTTTAGCGTCAGCTTCCACCTGCCACACCATACTGCAATCTTTTCTAAATCGATTTTAAACTGATACTGGTCTTCGGATGACCTTACTAGACAGTAAATTACAGCATCATCTGCGAACAACCTAAGAGAACTGCTCAGATTGTCACCCAGGTCATTTATATAGATCAGGAATAGCAGAGGTCCGAGGACGCTTCCCTGGGGAACACCTGATATCACTTCAGTTTTACTCGATGATTTGCCGTCTATTACTACGAACTGCGGCCTTCCTGACAGGAAATCACGAATCCAGTCGCACAACTGAGACGACACCCCATAGGTCCGCAGCTTGATTAGAAGTCGCTTGTGAACGGTGTCAAAAGCTTTCTGGAATTCTAGAAATACGGAATCAACTTGAGATCCGCTGTCGATAGCGGCCATTACTTCGTGCGAATAAAGAGCTAGCTGCGTTGCACAAGAACGATGTTTTCTGAAACCATACTGATTACGTATCAATAGATCTTTGCCTTCGAGGTGATTCATAATGTTTGAATACAGTATATGTTCCAAAACCCTACTGCAAAACGACGTCAATGATATAGGTCTGTAGTTAAATGGATTACTCCTACTACCCTTCTTAAAGACTGGTGCGACCTGCGCAATTTTCCAATCTGTACGTACAGACCTATCGGAGAGCGAGCGGTTGTATATGATTGCTCAGTAGGGAGCTATTGTACCAGCGTAATCTGAAAGAAACCGAATCGGTATACAATCTGTACCTGAAGACTTGCCTGTATCAAGCGATTTGAGTTGCTTCGCAACCCCTAAGGTATCTACTTCTAAGAAACTCATTCTAGCAACTGTTCGTGTTTCAAATTCTGGAATATTCCATTCGTCTTCCCTGGTGAAGGAATTTCGGAAAACTGCGTTCAATAACTCCACTTTAGCGGCACAGTCATCGGTAACAGTACCATCGGCACTGCGCAGCGAAGGTATTGACTGCGTCTTGCCGCTTGTGTACTTTACATACGACCAAAATTTCTTCCTTGCTTTTGTCGGTGCTGACTCCCATAATAGAAGCCACAACATCTGGGAGCGAGGATTCCAGAACCAAGGCTGCCTTCGTCACAGCGTGTCACTAATATTTCCCTCTATTCTTTCAGAGGAGCGTAGCTACAAATTGTGTTCTTTGTTGCAGACTAGCCGCAACGCTAGAGCTATTTTTATATTTTCAATGTTTCTAATTATTTTAATGCGGCGCTCCTCTCAATAAAATGGCCTCTAATCTGCCTTCTACACCACCTCCACCTGCGCCTATGCCTTCTGGCTTTGATCTAACGCAGTTTATTCAGTTTCAGAACCACCAAGCGTCGCCGTTGATGAGGGCAGTCCAGCAGCTCATTAATGCACAAGACGCTGTTGCATCAACTCCACCGCAATAACCAGTCACATCCACAACACCGCCTTCATGCATTCCACCGTTCCAAGCTTTCGTGAACAAAAAGAGGAAAGGAATGAGTGGCATGCTCAGTTCAACGCTCATTGTGCTGGAAGGTACTGTGAAACTTTCTTATTTCTTGTCAACAGCTGACACAGGAGTTTACGGCCTCGCTAAGAAAGTTATTCCCGACTAGTAGGCTGGAGTTGATAGTTTTTACAGATTTCGTTTCTGCCCTCACTAAGGATTACGAGGATGAGGTACAAGTTGTTGCAGCTTGCTACAAGTTCTTTCAATTGCGGAGTATTCTGGAGATTGGAAATATACTCTGTAGGAACCATCATGGGTTTCGAAAAATACGATCGTTTGAAACCCAGCTCGCGCTATTCGTCCACGAGGCTCAGAGGGCCAGGTAGATGCCGTGTTTCTTGACTTCCGCAAGGCGTTCGATACAGTTCCCCACAGTCGTTTAATGAACAAAGTAAGAGCATATGGACTATCAGACCAATTGTGTGATTGGATTGAAGAGTTCCTCGGCAACAGTACGAGGCATGTCATTCTCAATGGAGAGAAGTCTTGCGAAGTGAGAGTGATTTCGGGTGTGCCGCAGGGGAGTGTCATAGGACCGTTGCTATTCACAATATACGTAAATGACCTTATGGATGACATCGTAAGTTCACTGAGGCTTTTGGCAGATGACGTCGTGGTATATCGAGAGGTTGTAACAATGGAAAATTGTACTGAAATGCTGGAGGATATGCAGCGAATTGACGCACGGTGCAGGGAATGGCAATTGAATCTCAATGTAGACAAGTGTAATGTGCTGCGAATACATAGATAGAAAGATCCCTTATCATTTAGCTACAATATAGCAGGTCAGCAACTGGAAGCAGTGAATTGTTTAAATTATCTGGGAGTACGCATTAGGAGTGATTTAACATGGAATGATCATATAAAGTTGATCGTCGGTAAAGCAGATGCCAGATTGAGATTCATTGGAAGAATCGTAAGGAAATGCAATCCGAAAACAAAGGAAGTAGGTTACAGTACGCTTGTTCGCCCACTGCTTGAATACTGCTCAGCAGTGTGGGATCCGTACCAGATAGGGTTGATAGAAGAGATAGAGAAGATCCAACGGAGAGCAGCGCGCTTCGTTACAGGATCATTTAGTAATCGCGGGAGCGTTACGCAGATGATAGATAAACTCCAGTGGAAGACTGTACAGGAGAGACGCTCAGTAGCTTGGTACGGGCTTTTGTTAAAGTTTCTTGAACCTACTTTCACCGAGGAGTCAAGCAGTATATTGCTCCCTCCTACGTATATCTCACGATGAGACCATGAGGATAAAATCAGAGAGATTAGAGCCCACACAGAGGCATACCGACAATCCTTTCCACGAGCAATACGAGACTGGAATAGAAGGGAGAACCGATAGAGGTACTCAAGGTGCCCTCCGCCACAAGCCGTCAGGTTGCTTGCGGAGTATGGATGTAGATGTAGATGTAGATCCATAACAAACATACTGTCAGTGGGTCACTGAAGTTCAGGGTTTTAATACAGTGTCGTTTTTAGTATGACTGTGGACTGAACTATAGTGACGCAATGATTCGTGATGCAATTGCGTGTAGTGTGCCAGACAGCAGCTTGATTGGTTGGTTTAAAAGGGGGAAACGGACCAAACCGCGGGGTCATCGGTCCCTTGTTCCCAGTAGAACAATTACCCAAGGGAAAGAAGAAAACAAAGAAGACGTACGGCACAATACAAGGAGAGAAGGAAGAGCCAGAAGAACGACAGAATGACAATGGACAAAACAGGATGCGGTGGCACGGTTCTTTCCGTCCCTTTTTCACCTACCTATGAACATTGTCTCAGCAAATCATCAGTAGGAAAGCCGAGTGAAACCTACTGTACTTCGACGTGAACCAGGCTGCTATTAAAGTCACTAATCTACGTTTCGGGAGAAAATTTTCACACGAAATGAAAGGTTGGAAATTTTGTCCTCAATTAATATATTCTGAAACTTAGGTGAAGAAGTATCACCGGCAAACCCTAACTACTCTTAACACAATCACTCACAATCCCTTTCACTCGCGTTAGCAAGTTTATGGTGTTGCATTTCCCGAAAACGTAATAGCTACAAAAATACTGATTGTTTTAGATCGATAAGGCTCGCCAAATATTAAGTCTGTCGGTACCAAAAGCAGTCACAGTTTTTTGCCACCGACCTGCTCAATACGCCACGCGGAATATATCTTTTCTCGTCACAAAAGTCACTTAAAAATTCCGAAATTTCTATACACACATCGGAATAATTATGCCGTCACTTCCCAACACTTTTGACGTATGAAACACTGCTAGATCCGGCAACTTATCATTTCAATCGGAACTACTGCTACACACGTCCGATCTGTTTCATGGCTAGGGTTCGACTCTTCCCTAGAATACTCTAAGTCTTCTCTACCAGCAGAAAAAGGCGTGCGAAGAATACTGCTTTACCATTGGTCAGTTTACTCAACAGCCAATAGCAAAACAACATTCTCCCGCGTCAGTCCGCGCTTTTCATCCGTAACCAATCACAAAATAGTAAATCTCACGACTGCACTTTTTACCGACGTAATTATCTAATATGCTGCAGTTTTGCTTCTGCATAAAATTATTTACTGTTGTTATTTATACCTGAATTGACTTTCCCTTTACGATAAACTTAGTTTACAAATCTATTCTACAAAAATCCCCTTTGTCCATATCCATACTTCTTCGAAATGTTCCCACACTAAATGGTACTACATAACTCGTTAAACAATTATCTTCATATTAACCTTAAACCACACTCACGCATCATTCATACTGCTAAAACACATTTATAACATTTTACATACACAAAAAGACATAATAACACTTTATGAAAATACTAGAAAAGTTTATGAAAAAAATTCTATTTCCTTAGTGAACTCTAGTGGGCACAATCGAAACTAAAATCACAGTCCCCCTATCCAATATTGTCCTCTATCGGCTGATACATAAACTACGTGTGCGTCCAGTCTCGCGTCACCATCTGTCACCACCCAGCTCTGAGACGCATCTCGCACTTAACTGCCTCCAAGGCAGGATCGTTATACGGCGCTACACCTCAGACACCCTAAAAGCCCTAGGTTGGGGGACACAGAGTGATTAAGGTCATGCACTAAAACTTAGATCAAATGATAAAACCCACCATCATGAATAAAAGGTAAAACAAAAGCTGCTGTTGTGGCATTGTCGCCCCACACCGAAATTAGGGTGATGGGGAAGTTAAAAGTCCGCCGCAGAACGGCTAAAAGTGGGCAGCCCAGCAGGTTTTTTTTTTTTTTTTTTTTTTTTTTTTGCCTGGAAGGGTTGTCCTAAGTGTTGGTTACAGACAACGGACCACAGTTTATGGCTCGGGACTTTGAACAGTTTTGTACAGTCAAAGGTATCACACGCCTTACCAGCGCTTCACTTCATCCTCAGTCGAACGGAGAAGCTGAACGATTCATGCATACTTACAAGCAACAGAGGACCAAACTACGTGCCTCCCACATACGGAAGCAAGCGCTGCTGCTCTTCCTTGCAAAGGTACCGCTGCCAGCCTCGAGACGGTCCGTCGCCGGCGGAGCTCCTACAAGGCCGGCGCTACCGTATGCCGCTCTAGCTGGTGCACGCACTGCAGCGCGCGGCATTTCCCACGTTCCACCAAGTATCGCTTTGCGCCTATGATTCTCTTCTTTTCAGAGATTTTGTTCGCAACCGGTGCTGGGAGAGAGGAACGATTCTTAGAAATTTGGGCGCTGGCATGTATTTAATTCAATGTCCCGCTGGGTTACTGCGCCGCCATCAGAACCAGATTCGTCCTTGTCGACTACGAGACTCTTCCGCAGATCTTCTGTCACCAGATTCATATCGTCCCGGCATCTTGCGGCCAGCGCTGTCCCGGAGGATTCAGTAGAGAAATTAAGTTTTGTTTCTTCTCTTAATAGAAATAAAGTTTTCTGTTAATTTAAAAGTGTTTTGTACAGATTACTTTGGTTTCCTGTCACCGTGATACGCCGGAAATGAATATCCTCCTATTTCCATCTATTGTACTATATTTTTTTCCTTATTTTGTTACCTGAAGATATGACATTTCTGTGTCTTTAGATATTGTAATTGTTTTGCTATTTGTATACAGGGTGTTACAAAAAGGTACGGCCAAACTTTCAGGAAACATTCCTCACACACAAATAAAGAAAATATGTTATGTGGACATCTGTCCGGAAACGCTTAATTTCCATGTTAGAGCTCATTTTATTACTTCCCTTCAAATCATATTAATCATGGAATGGAAACACACAGCAACAGAACGTACCAGCGTGACTTCAAACACTTTGTTACAAGAAATGTTCAAAATGTCCTCCGTTAGCGAGGATAAATGCATCCACCCTCCGTCGCATGGAATCCCTGATGCGCTGATGCAGCCCTGGAGAATTGCGTATTGTATCACAGCCGTCCACAATACGAGCACGAATAGTCTCTACATTTGGTACCGGGGTTGCGTAGACAACAGCTTTCAAATTCCCCCATAAATGAAAGTCAAGAGGGTTGAGGTCAGGAGAGCGTGGAGGCCATGGAATTGGTCCGCCTCTACCAATCCATCGGTCACCGAATCTGTTGTTGAGAAGCGTACGAACACTTCGACTGAAATGTGCAGGAGCTCCATCGTGCATGAACCACATGTTGTGTCGTACTTGTAAAGGCACATGTTCTAGCAGCACCGGTAGAGTATCCCGTATGAAATAATGATAACGTGCTCCATTGAGCGTAGGTGGAACAACATGGGGCCTAATCAAGACATCACCAACAATGCCTGCCCAAACGTTCACAGAAAATCTTGTTGATGACGTGATTGCACAATTGCGTGCGGATTCTCGTCAGCTCCCCCATGTTGATTGTGAAAATTTACAATTTGATCACGTTGGAATGAAGACTCATCCGTAAAGAGAACATTTGCACTGAAATGAGGATTGACACATTGTTGGAGGAACCATTCGCAAAAGTGTACCCGTGGAGCCCAATCACCTGCTGATAGTGCCTGCACACGCTGTACATGGTACGGAAAAAACTGGTTCTCCCGTAGCACTCTCCATACAGTGACGTGGTCAATGTTACCTTGTACAGCAGCAACTTCTCTGATGTTGACATTAGGGTTATCGTCAACTGCACGAAGAATTTCCTCGTCCATTGCAGGTGCCCTCGTCGTTCTAGGTCTTCCCCAGTCGCGAGTCATACGCTGGAATGTTCCGTGCTCCCTAGGATGCCGGTCAATTGCTTCGAACGTCTTCCTGTCGGGACACCTTCGTTCTGGGAATCTGTCTCGATACGAACGTACCGCGCCACGGCTATTGCCTCGTGCTAATCCATACATCAAATGGGCATCTGCCAACTCTGCATTTGTAAACATTGCACTGACTGCAAACCCACGTTCGTTATGAACACTAACCTGTTGATGCCACCTACTGATGTGCTTGATGCTAGTACTGTAGAGCAATGAGTCGCATATCAACACAAGCACCGAAGTCAACATTACCTTCCTTCAATTGGGCCAACTGGCGGTGAATCGAGGAAGTACAGTACATACTGACGAAACTAAAATGAGCTCTAACATGGAAATTAAGCGTTTCCGGATACATGTCCACATAACATCTTTTCTTTATCTGTGTGTCAGGAATGTTTCCTGAAAGTTTGGCCGTACCTTTTTGTAACACCCTGTATACATACTTATGCATTTATGTGTATAATTGGTTTGTTTTGTAAATACTATTTGTATTTTTACGCTGGGTCTTGCCTAGGGAAAACTATGCTATCCAACGATTACATCGCTAGGTCGTGTAGAGAACCAAAGTCTTCAGTATCCTTAGTAGTGTTAACTCTCCCGCGTGGAGCGCGGGCAGAGCGGAGTCTGGCTCGAGTAGAGCGGTGGAGCAGGTGTGTTGAGTGACGCTCCCGCGAGTTGCCGCGCTTTCGGGGTTTGGCAGCATGTAATTGCGCTGGACTTGCTATGATAGTTTCTGGCACGGTGTCGCAGACGGGAAATATTAGCTGGCACACATCAAGACCCCGTTTCGCCTGGAGACCGTGTCGATAAGAAGATGCGCCAACATCCAGCTTCTGCAACAGCTACGGCCGACAATGAGCGACTGTCGCCACCTCCTCGATCGAAGACTTCAAACTTTCAATCAACAAACAAGGAAGACTGAAAGCAGCTAAAGTTTTAGAACTGTATGGCAGACCTCAGCTTTTCAAACTAATCCATTAGCATCACTAAAATACAGCAACTTAGCATGAAGCTTTGTTGCTCATTGTCCCAATTGCATTACCAACCAGGGTCCCTTCCTTTTCCGAAATTAACTCGAGTATCGTTGAAATTCAAACGCCGGCATTAAAGTAATATCATTCGATTTCACTGCTTTAATTTCAATGTTCAGTTGAGATATTCATATCTGGCTACAATATTTAGATTACACAAGCACAAATTATGAGTGCGAGATTTGTTACCATATTTTAGCTTATCTGTGACTACAGCTCAGCTTGGTACGTACTAAATTTTACTATTGTTAATTGTTCAAAATCATTTAATTCAAGTTCAAAGTTAAATCTCTTATTTCCTAACTGCGTAGATTCAAGTAGCTTTCGAAATGGTTGTTGAGGTAGCCCAAGACTAAGCTTATTTTGTTGAATTTCGTAGTGATTCAGAAATAAAGTTCACTATTAATTTCAGTTACTAAATTAACTTTCAACTGTGGCCGAGCGGTTCTAGGAGCTACAGTCTGGAACCGCGCGACCGCTACGGTCGCAGGTTCGAATCCTGTGTCGGGCATGGATGTGTGTGCTGTCCTTAGGATAGTTAGGTTTAAGTAGTTCTAAGTTCTAGGAGACTGATGACCTCAGACGTTAAGTCACATAGTGCTCAGAGCAATTTTTTAACTTTCAACTTTCCGATTCTATTAATTCTTTTGCTAAATTAAGTCAGAGTGTAGCGAAATTTGTTATTTCTGACAAACATTCAGTTTTCACACAACACGTGTCAACCTTCAGTTGCCACGCTTTTAGTGCTAATTATATGTGCAACAACCTTTCTTTTTCAGTTATTATAGTAGTTGTCCATAGGGCTGGCGACCGTAATTTTCCCCAACTCTCAAATATCTAATTAACGCCAGTTAACTGTTAACGTAACGACCGCACATTTACTTTCTTTATTAACTTTCCCCCTTTTCAAAATTAATTTCCACCAGTTTCATTTGCATTTTTCCTTTCATTTAGATGTAACCCTTTCCTCCCTCTTTACCGATAGATTAACTTCGATGAAGATTGCTTTTCCCAAATTTCCATTAGGTACACCCGGTTTAATTTTTACTGTCATTAAGGTCGATAAGTGAGGGGCAGGTTACAACCGGTAACCACAACTTCTCTTCTTCCTTGTTTGTGTCGGTGCTGACTCCCACAGTAGCCGACACAATGCACAGGAGTCAGGAGCTACGCCGATACATAAGTCCACTGTCGCTTAAGGACGCTGTTGTTGTGGTGGTGGTGGTGGTCTTCAATCCAAAGACTGGTTTGATGCAGCTCTCCACACTACTCTATCCTGTGCAAGCATCTTCGTCTCCGAGTACTTACTGCAACATACATCCGTCTGAATCTGTTTACTGTATTCATCTCTTATCTGCCTCCATGATTTTTACCTCCCCCTCGCTTCGCTCCAGTACTAGACTGGTGATCCCTTGATGCCTCTGAATGAGTCCGTTCTTTTAGTCATGTTTGACATAAATTTCTGTCCTCCCCAATTCTATTCAGTACCTCCCATCTAATCTTCAGCATTCTTCTGTAGGACCTCATTTCAAAACCTTCTATTCTCTCCTTGTCTAAACTGTTAATCGCCCATCTTTCACATCCATAAAACTACTTTCAGAAAGGACTTCTTGACACTTCAATCTACAGTCCATGTTAACAAATTTCTCTTCTTCAGAAACGCTTTTCTTACCATTCCCAGTGTACCTTTTATATCACCCCTACTACGACCTTCAAAGCTATTTTTCTTCCCAAACGGCAAAACTCATTTACTACTTTAAGTGTCTCATTTCCTGATCTAATCCCCTCAGCATCACCTGATGTAACTCGACTAAATTCCATTATTGTCCATTATTCCATTACTTTCTAATAAATGTTCACGTGCAGAAGTATTAATGTTACGAGTCATTAAAGTTTATCGCCGGCGGCTGTGGCCGAGCGGTTCTAGGCGCTTCAGTCTGGCACCGCGCGACCTCTACGGTCGCAGGTTCGAATCCTGCCTCGGGCATATATGTGTGTGATGTCCTTAGGTTAGTTAGATTTAAGTAGTTCTAATTTATAGGGGAATGATGACCTCAGATGTTAAGTCCCATAGTGCTCAGAGCCATTTGAACCCTTTAAGTTTATCGCGTTGCACTCAGCGCTCGACACAGTACTGAGGCAATTACTATTCAGTTCATATTACAAATAACCATCATTTATTCTGTTAATTATGTACAGTTGATTGCTCGCCTTAAAAGTGGAAAATAATCTGTAACACTTACCACGCATAGTGCTCAGAGCCATTTGAAGTTACCACGCAGCTTTTCTATCACGTAGCGGGCAGTACAGGAAAGAATGGCTTTCCTGTAAACTATTAACCCCAGTAAGTTCACTTTCACGGCTGAAAGCAAGGGGAAACTACAGCCGTAATTTTTCCTAGAGCATGCTGCTTTACTGTATGGTTAAATGATGATGGCGTCCTCTTGGACTAAATATTCCGGAGGTAAAATAGTCCCCCATTCGGATCTCCGGGCGGGGACTACCCAAGAGGACGTCGTTATCAGGAGAAAGAAAACCGGCGTTCTACGGATCGGAGCGTGAAATGTCAGATCCCCTAACCGGGCAGGTAGGTTAGAAAATTTAAAAAGGGAAATGGATAGGTTAAAGTCAGATATAGTGGGAATTAGTGAAGTTCGGTGGCAGGAGGAACAAGACTTCTGGTCAGGTGACTACAGGGTTATAAACACTAAATCAAATAGGGGTAATGCAGGAGTAGGTTTAATAATGAATCAAAAAATAGGAGTGCGGGTAAGCTACTACAAACAGCATAGTGAACGCATTATTGTGGTCAAGATAGACAAGAAGCCCTTGCCTACTAGAGTAGTACAAGTTTATAAGCCAACTAGCTCTGCAAATAATGAAGAAATTGAAGAAATGTATGATGAGATAAAAGAAATTATTCAGGTAGTGAAGGGAGACGAAAATTTAATAATCATGAGTGACTGGAATTCGAGAGTAGGGAAAGGGAGAGAAAGAAATATAGTAGGTGAATATGGATTGGGGGCCAGAAATGAAAGAGGAAGCCGTCTGGTAGAATTTTGCACAGAGCATAATTTAATCATAGCTAACACTTGGTTCAAGAATCATGAAAGAAGGTTGTATACATGGAAGAATCCTGTAGATAGCATGGAAGTGAAACAAGGACGATAAATAGTTTAGACAAGAAGAGAAGAGAAGCTTTCGAAATGTGGTGCTACAGAAGAATGCTCAGGATTAGATGGGTAGATCACATAACTAATGAGGAGGTATTGAACAGAATTGGGGAGAAGAGAAATTTGTGGTACAACTTGTCTAGAAGAAGGGATCGGTTGGTAGGACATGTTCTGAGGCATCAAGAGATCAACAATTTAGTATTGGAGGGCAGTGTGGAGGGTAAAAATCGTAGAGGGAGACCAAGAGATGAATACACTAAGCAGATTCAGAAGGATGTAGGTTGCAGTAGTTATTCGGAGATGAAGAGACGTCCAAGTCCGATCGGCGACTATGGAGATAAGTAGCTGGAAGTTGGAGCTAACTGTTGCAAATGAAACAGTTTTGATTTTCACAGGTTTCCATTTCGCGACCTATCGTTCCTTACTTTCCGAATAGCCCTCGTATTTGAAGAATTGTGGTCAGAGAAATAGTTGTTAGGCAACACTACTTGTGTCTGCGGTGGCAGCACAGTGGAGTCGTAGAATCTTTGACAGTCAGTAGCGGAAAGCTGCGGTGTGCAGCAGGCGAGGACTCGTGGGGTGTGCAGTGTAATGCATGAACGCACTTTTGGAACTATGAGAGTTGCAGATATATTACGAGGAGAAACGATGACTCAGAACAATGTCTGGACAGCGTACGGATATAAAAAAGGTTTTGAAATGAAGAACAAGGTACTGTTTGATGAGGTAAAAAGTTTATTTTTATTTTTGTAGACTTGTGTTCTTGGTCCACTTCACCCTCGTCACAATCGAGTTGTTGATAATTATTCTATTGACTGATCTTCTGAGTTAATTTACTGTACCATGGAAGTTATTAGGTTAAATGAATTTTCATATTTGAGTCTATAATTGCTTTCTTTGATAACTGAAGTTTCAGTACATAAAGGTTGAGTCATGTGTTTCATTGGAATTATTTGTCAAGATTATGAACCCACTTTCCCTGGACCAACTGTAGTTAGTTTTTAGAAGTATTATTTTAGCTGCTGTAGAGTCACGTTGTGTTGCTGTTTCTGACAGTACTTCATTTTGCAGGTGAGGTTCATAATACGTGATTGCTTCGTTTCCTTTGCGCAATGTAGGTTGTGTCAGTTTTTCTATTTTACCAGGGCCACATGTCAGTGCAGAAATTTTCGTCTGTTTCAGGTTTACATTCTTATACAGGCTGACATTACAGTTTTTTTATACAGTTGCGTTTTTTCAAACAGTTCACACTGACAAAGTCTACTGAGAGAAGAATTATTAGTTTGCTTATTTATTTGCTTGTAAATGAACTCGGTTTTCACACGCAGAATTCTTTTCAGTTTTTTGTAGGTAATGTGGCTTTGAGCTCAGTGGGCATTTAGGTTGTCATTTCGCGTTCCCAGATTTGTATTTACGATAACAAAAAACACAAGTAAAAGCTACTCACTGACAACCGTAACACCACCTCCTTCGTACTTCACTTTTGGCAATACACATGATCGCAGGTAAAACTCTCGAGGCATTCGCCAAACACAGACACAGGAAGATAAGTTTTTGTTAAGTGTAGTCATAACACTAATAAAGCTATTTTGGAGTTTCCTTCTCTTCATTATTCACTGGAAGGCTTTCAATATAGCAATGACGGAGCAGGTAGGTATCAAGCAACTTCTTTTTTTATTTAATAGGGCCTGATCCAGCACATTTTCTTGCTAAAGCTGAGGTGGTAGGAATTGCCTCTGTACCTAATTTTTGGAATGTAACGTTTAAGACGTCTGCATTCGCTTGACCTTCATTGACATTGTTACCTGGCTCCGTCCTAAGAACAATTGTACACAAGTGTCTGAGTAATAAAACACGGTAAAGCCTGAGCTATCCCACTATGTCTAACGTTAGTGGCAAAGCAATGGTAACCCTCAGACAAGTTCATTATAGGGTTTCTCCATGCGAGAAGGTAAGATAAAGCAATGACTGTAGTCATCTTATAGGCGTTCACTGCTGCTAACATTAAAGAATTTTGCAAAATTTAATAGATGATATGTATAAAACCTTATGAGATTAGACAAGTACAATGTAATGCTAAGACACAATTGCGGTATTTTCAAAGTATGAGGAATCCCAGGTGCCTAATCAGGATATTCATCTCTGTCGTCAAAGAATAGAGCTCTGTTGTCATTATCACTCTCTCCAAACAACCATCTCTTTACTCGATTGCAAGATTTCGACGTCACTGCCATATTGTCGTTGTGGAATGGCACTGTTTTCATTCAAAGACAAGAAGATAAACATGGTAAGGCGAAACATTGTATACAGCCGACAATACTTTCTAACAGTTCAAATGGAACTTATTGTTGCCAGCTTGTGCTATAGCTGAAACCACGACAGCTAGCGCGATCACATTAATTCTCACTAAGTTGAGGTGTAGCACTTCCTTCCACTAAACCCCTCGATTATTTTCACATAAAGACACAAATTATATATTACTTTCACATAAATTTTGATCACATATCAAGAAGAAGAGTGAATTTTATACACTAAATAATCAGTACGTTTCTTTTGAGCCGGATTCATTTTTACGTCAGTGAAACCTATGCCGGAATCATTGTAAGCACGTTATACATCAAATTCAACAGCATTGTCTTTTTTAGCAATTCTCCTTCATCCGTCCTATGCAGAGAATCCTTTTGTCCATGGTCACGAACATCTTTTCCTCCTTAATGTCATTTTGCACTCGCAACAAACGGTGGCAAATTCACAGGCGCCGACTCCATGGGGCCTGACGGGGCCCAAGCCCCTCCAAAAATTCGTTTGGGGGAGGGGGGTCAGAGGCACCCCTCCAATAATTTAAGAAAATTGTTAGTTATATTATGCTTTGTAAAATCACAAAATTATGTTGGAATTTTTTATTTTCCTTGTTTGACGATAGTTACCTTTTAAAATACATTCTGTAATGAGTTAAAACAAATAATTATTACGGTAGTAAGCAGGTTAACTGAAAATGAGTGGTGTGAATCATGTTACTGTTACGGTGCTGTGGGCACATTTAGAATTTGTCCCGTGCGCGAATCTTTGGGTAAAGTCTGGCGCCGGCCGCGGCGACATCAAAAGGACTGGAGCAGAAGCACCTGGAACCCTACGCCTCGCGTCACCTTGACGCTCCAAGACATTACGGCCCCGCGACTATATAAAGCCCACCCTGCTGTCGCAGTCATTCAGTGTGGATAGTTTCGTTCAGTGCACGCTGCAGACGTGTTTAGTTTTCCGACTTTAGTGTCTAGTGGACTATTTTATATTACTCTATTTTATTCGTTTACTTTAGTCTCTTAGTGTATTGTGAATTAAGTTTGCAATGGATAAATTTGTTACCAAAAAGGGGCACTTGGAAGTTGATGATACTGCAAGTCAACCTCCAACAATTATTGTCATTAATTGCTTCATCATCTTCAGGCAAGAAACATTCACAGCCAAAACCTGGACAATCCAGTAAGGGAAGATCATTTCAGAAATCTTGTTTCATCATAAATACATGGCTACAATATGAAGCATCTACCGAAAAAGTTTTTTGCGAAACCTGCAAAGAGGCAGATGCTAAAAATCTATTACAATTTTCTTCAAAGAAAGCAGATGCATTTACTTTTGTAGGGTTTTTATAACTGGAAAAATTTTATTTATTTATTTATGCATTTATTTGACCTGGCAAGATTAGGGCCTTCAGGCCCTCTCTTACACCTAACCAGGCATACTCAGATTGAACGAGTTACAGTTTCTACAGAACATTAACGACATATAACGTATTATGCAGTATTGATGTTAAAGAAAAAATAGAGATTATAACAGTAGTACAATGATAATTATAACAATAAAAAATAATTATAACAATCAAGAATAATAATAATAATAGTAATAATATTAGTGACTATGTATATGAAAGTAAACATACTTTTCTTTTGTGAATGTCAGTCCGATTGTTAGTTGAGAATTTTCTCGTTATGTTCTTGCAGCTTGTGAGTTATTCTCATCGAGCAGAGACATAAGACGATAGAATGGGGTGAAAGAGATATATAAGAGGTATATAGGTTAGAGGAAGAGAAATAGAATGGTAAAATTCGAAGCTGTGATGGAGAGGAGAAAGAAAGAGATGGGAGGGGCACAACAATGGTGGCTATACCCTCCCTAACATGTAAGTTTTGAGTTCCCTCTTGAATGTTAAGTAGTTCTGGATAAGACGCAGATCACAGGGGAGCGCATTCCATACTCGTATGGCTGACATGAAGAATGACACAGAGAAAAATTTTGTGTTATGTAAAGGAACAGCCAAGATGCTAGACGTATCCGATCTGGTATTGCGATTGTGGAATGATGATAGGTGTTTAATGTGAGAAGATAAGTATTGGGGGCACCAGAGTCTAAGAAATCGATGAAGTAAGCACATCGTGTGGAGATCGCGTGCCTTATGTGGGCGTATCCAACCTAGCTGGGAGTATGAAGGACTGATATGATCATACAACCGAATATTGCACACGTATCTAACGCAAGCATTCATCACTAGCTCGAGGCATCTAGAATTTTCACTATTTGTGCCGTGTTGAATTACATCGCAGTAGTAAAGATTAGGCAAGACTAGTGTTTGAACTAATTTTTGTTTAACGTGAGATGGAAATATTTTTCTAAATTTTTGAATTGCATGCAGGGAGGAGAGCGATTTCCGGCAAGCTGTGACTGTCTGTTCTTCCCAGTTTAGGTGTTCATCCAAGATTATTCCAAGGTCTTTCACTGTTTTTTGGTATGGTAGTTGGGTACCATTGAGGAGTATTTTAGGGACTGTTTCGAGAAAGTACCGGCTGATTAACCTTGGATGAGATATAAGTATGACCTGGGATTTCTTGGGGTTTAGTTTCAGACCTAGGTTCTGTGCCCATCGAGAAACAGAGCAAAGATCTGCGTTCATACTCGCTACTGCGTCAGGAATGTTTTTGAGGCTTGCACTTATGTACAGTTGGATGTCGTCGGCATATAGATGGTAGTTGCAGGAGTGACTCACTGAAGAAATATCATTAATGTACAGTGAGAAAAGTAGTGGACCAAGGACGGAGCCTTGGGGAACTCCAGAGCGCACGTTTTTCCATGATGACTTTTCCGACCCACAAATGACTTGTTGACTTCTGTTTTTGAGGTAGCTGTCGAACCAGTGTATTGCGCTGTTTGAGAAATTCAGCTGTTTCATTTTAATTAGTAATATATCGAAGTCAACAGTGTCAAAAGCCTTGCTAAAGTCAAGCAGTGTTAGGATAGTAGCTTCACGTCTGTCCATAGCATGTTTAATGTCATCAGTTACTTTTATTAATGCAGTTGCTGTACTATGGTGCTTTCGAAAACCTGACTGATATTCGTCATGGATGTTACGAGTTTTGAGGTAATCTGTCAGCTGTTCATGGACGATGTATTCTAGGGCTTTAGATATTGCAGGTAGTATGCTGATCGGCCTGTAGTCACCTGGCGACTTAGGGTTGTCAGTCTTAGGTATAGGTTGAATTAAACTTCGCTTCCACTCAGTAGTATATGTACTACTGACAAGAGACAGGTTGAAGATGTCTGTGATAACTGGAATAATAGTGTCTACGACGTTCTTAATCATGCCAATGCTCACTCCATCATTTCCTACTGCCTCGGAAGAGATTCTCATAATTGCCTTGTGTACTGTGCTGGTAGTGACATGTTTTAGGAAAAACTTGTCTCTTGAGAGATTGATATCTTGGGGTGGTAATTTGTCGCTGCGTGGCATGAAAATACGTTTACGCATAAAGGTGTTCTGAAACTACATTCTATCACTAACCGAAGTGTGGCCTCCCAATTGAATGAACAATTAGATCGTGATATGAAGAAAGGCCCTTTAGCTCTAGCGACAATTTTTACTACCATGCAATTTCAATGCCGACAAGGTTCAAATGGCTCTGAGCACTATGCGACTTAACGTATGAGGTCATCAGTCGCCTAGAAATTAAAACTAATTAAACCTAACTAACTTAAGGACATTATACACATCCATGCCCGAGGCAGGATTGGAACCTGCGACCGTAGCGGTAGCTCGGCTGCAGACTGTAGTGCCTAGAACCGCACGGCCACTCTGGCCGGCTATGGCGACAAGGACTAGCAATTAGACGACACGAAGATGTAAACTCAATTTTTTTTCAATTGTTGGAACTCTAAAAGAATGAGACACCTGAGTTTAAAGATTAGTTAGGGCGTTTCGGGGTATAGATGGACGTCCCATGATATTCAAAACGAGATCATTGATCTACTAGGAAAGTCTGTGTTGATAAAGTTATTGGCTTCAATCAAGATGACTGAACATTTTTCTATTATGGCTGACGAAACAAGTGATTCTTCGATTCACGAACCAGTGTCATTTTGTAATCGTACTGTCGATGATTCCTTAATCATCAACGAAGACTTCATTGGCTTATATGAGACCCCCAACACTGAATCACAAACTCTGTTTAGTATTTTAAAAGACGTTTTTGCTCGTTTTCATTTGTCAATGGCAAACTTAAGAAGACAGTGTTATGATGGTGCCTCGAATATGAGAGGTAAGTTCAAATGACTAAAAAAAAGTTAGTTTTGGATATACGAGCAAAAGCACATTATCTGCACCGCACTGCTCACTGTTTAGACTTGGCAGATGTAGACAGTCTCTGCCATCTTACGTCTATGAGGGATATTATGGCCAAGGACTTAATGAACACCGCAAGGGAATCCAAGAAAAGGATGGGACTTTTCAGAAGCATAGGCTGTGAGAGCGCCAACGACCAAGCTGGTCTACGACCCCTTTGCCCAACTCGATGGATTACGCGAGCTTCTAGTATCCTGAGAATATTGAAAAAGTTTGAAGAACTTCTAGAGCTTTTTTGAAACATTTTCTGCAGAGGACAAAACGGAGGCAGGTTATAAATGTGCAGGCTACCTTGAGTCAAGGAACCCAGTAGTGGATGTCAATAAAAAAATTCAATGCCCTTATCTAAGTGTTGTTGATTTGGAAAAAAATATATGAGGGCTTGATTTGTATACTGAATGGAAGGCGTGATAGTTTTGAACACTTTTGAGAATTGTGTTTAAAACGAAAACCTTTACAAGTTGATGATCCTTCGCTTCCTCGGAATCGAAGTATACCAAAGAAGTATGAAAACAACGAAACCAGCTCAACGCACACTTTCAAAAACCCAAAGGAATACTACAAAGCTACTTACAATTGAAGTTTTGAAACGGTGCAATGTTGCATTACTGAGCGGATTGCTGCAACTGGACTCGCACAGTTCATTGCAGTTGAACAAGACTGCTTGCTTTTAGTAAACAGAGGTGAAACAAATTCGGAAAAATCAATTGAGTTTTTCAAAAATTACCTACACATTTGGAGACTGCGCTTACACTTCAGCATGTTATCAATATCGTTAATAAAAAATCAACTGGTCTTAAAAAAGACATGCGGGACGTAAGAAAGTATATTACACAAGAGCCTGTATTGGAGAAATGTTATGTGAAGTAGTGAAGTGCATTAAGCTTCTCCAAGTAGTTCCAATCACGACAGCAACAGCAGAATGGTCATTCACCGCCCTTAGAGTCTGAAGTCATATCTCCGATTAACAATAGGACAGCAGCGAGTGAACAACTTGGCTGTTCTTCATGCCCACCATGATTTTTTGAATGAATTGGATATCCGACCAGTCGTCAACGACTTCATATTCAGTAATCCAGTCAGACGGTCGACATTTGCACCATTCTAAAGACACTCTAGCCCTAATAAAGGCATTTAGAACAGTATTAAAAATATTCATAAAATAGAGAATTAAATACATACGTAATGTTATATTTTTAGTTTAGAAATATTAGTACTAGTTTCGTACTGTATTACTATAGTACTGTATTAGTTATTTTCAAATTCTTAAATATTTTTAGGATGTAAGACCCAACTGAAACCCGCTACTTAGACACTTTTCGACTGAAAGTATTTGGCATGCTGTATTAACTTTATTAACTGCATTAAAGCATTAACTTTGAGATATTGTTTTTATTTAATGAACCCTGAGCCTTATTCAGAATAAGCTTAAATTAGCTATTTCACATATTAATAAAAGCGCTAATGCTGTGCGACAGCAATATTTTATGTTTTATTCTTTTAATAATAGTTTAGGATTTACTTAAGTATAATTTCAATCTTTTCAGAGCTATATATTCACTGATCTTTAATAGTTTATAAGCATGATTATTACTGTAAATTAAATTAGCTTTTTACGAAAATACCGTGCGTGTTTATGTTTTGTTTCTTTTTTCAAAGCCAAAAAATGTGTCATGCTTGTCGAGTTTCCGGGAGTGTCAAGTTATCGAGAGTCTAGTTTTCGGGGTTCTAATGTTGATCATATTACTCTGAAATACTTTAAAAAACTTTAAAACCCACTATTTTTCATCTAAAATTTAGAAAATTTCCCAGGGCAAGACCCCCCAGTATGCCCCCCCCCTTCCAATATTTTTTATAAGTGGGTCACCTGGTGGCAATACAGTGCTATGTGCCTCAGAGGACAGGATGTAGTAGCCCACTTACATTATGTTCTATCTATAGGAGCAGTATTCGCTATTACAGGAGGTGTTATTCAGTAATACCCACTATTTACAGGATTAACTATAAACAATACATGACCAAAAATCCAGTTCACAATTATATTTATTGGAGTAAACTTAACATTCTTCCCTCAACACTTCTTAGGATTAGCAGGAATACCACGACGATATTCAAACTACCCACACCCATATACATCATGAAATATAGTATCAAGAATTGGATCTACAATTTCTATTGTAAGAATTATTATATTCATTGTAATCATATGATAAAGAATGGTTACAAACCAAGCAGTTATATTCAGAGCTAACATAAAAAGATCAACAGAATGACTTCAAACAAATCCACCTGCAGAACACAGTTACCCAGAAATACAATTAATCTCTAGATTCTAATATGACAGATTAGTGCAGTAGATTTAAGCTCTACAAATAAAGGTTTGACCTTTTATTAGAAAAACATTAATGGCAACATGATCAAATTTATGCCTTCAAGATGGAGCTTCACCATTAATGGAGCAACTATTATTCTTCCATGATCATACTACGGTCGTATTATTATTAATTACAGTAACTGTGGGTTGTGCCCTAAGTTATATATTATTTACTGCCTATTGTCACCCTGACATCTTGCCAGGGTCTATATAGGCCTGTTGACTGAATTTAAATGTAATGTTCCTAGTCGTAGATTTTTGCCGCTATTACGTCCTGAGTATTAAATACTGGACAGTTACTGTGCTTTAAAAAATGGAAATCGGTATAAACGAAGTTGTACTGTCGTCGGCCGCTGCTTTATCTTCTTTATTGTATCACAGTTCATGTGTGGAGATGCCTTTGATGGATTGGCACACCAGCCTTGGCATGAAATATGCGGCTACATATTTCACACTGTGAGGTAGTCATGTCAAATTCATTTTTGTATGTCATAGATGTGCACATCAGAGAGAGAGCAAGTTACGTTACTGTTAAACAAACTTTGGTCTTGTCGTGGCGCAGCCTTTGCCTCTTTACAGCCTGATTCATTCCTTTGTTGACGTGTGATGGGTGATGCACGCATTTACTTGTGCTGTGTGGACTTGTGATTGTATCTGTTAGATGAAGAAAGGACAGCAAGGATGATATCATGAAGACAATGAAAAGTGAAAGGAATACAAATCTTGAATAATGTGACTCTTTTTGAAGAGAAGACGTTTGAGGTAAGATTGCAGCATTGCGCAGCTAGGAATGATTATTGTCAGCTATTACACTTGTTCAGAGCTGAAAGAAAGACCACACCACTTTCCAGAATGATGGAGTAACATATTAAGGGACTAAGCTGTTTGATTTTTATAGAAATTCTCTGCTAACATTGTAAGCGTTCAAAACCATTGTTCTCCTTGTTAAGCATAGTATTGTTCATATCAGTGTTATGTATGAAGATCACGAGAAGTTTCAGTCTGTCTTTTTGTAAAATCTTTGTCTTGGCATACCATTTCAGAGGAATAGTTCCTCATCCCATCCCACTGTTCGTCACTACGCATTACCAGCATTGCCACAGTTCGAATATGTATTTAGAAATAAAAATCTGGCTTATCCGCTGCCTGCTTGCTGTTTGCTGTTGTGCTTGAGAGAAATCTGCAAAATATTGTCAAGACGCGAGGTAAGTGTAAATTTTAATTGCGAACAGTTAATTGCTTTACTTCAGTTGTACATTTAATACAGTCACAACACGCTTTCAGATCTGTTACAGTTCAGTTCATATTAGATTCTTTAAAACTAGGTTAAATTTCAGACAGAAACAAAATATAGAAAGTGACTCACAACACACAAGGGGGCAGAGCGTGATTAGGCCTAGCGAAGTTTGCGTCTCAGGCGTTTCTTGCGTTCAGTTTTCCGACGTTCGTGCTCAAAATGTAAAGCAGCAGCTGAAGCAGTTGTGCTCCAGCGAGTACGATCTCCTGCTGTGGCATACCAGTTATTCGGGTCAGTGTTCAGATTCTTAAGACTGAACTGACACTTATCTTGAAAGAGGCACCACTTCACCATACAAAATTTGTCGAGTAAGTCTGTCGTTTCTCACCCGCTGACATGCCCAGTCCATCCTAGTTGACGACCAATGACGGTGTCTTCTACATTGTACATCTTTCCTCCTCTGGAGCGGTTGTGTTTGATACCAACTCATGTCATCTGATGTTCATACGTAGCTAAGCTTCTGTTGGCTGAAGTGTTCTGGTTTCTGAAGATAACGATAACGTTCAGGTTTCGCTGTCATAGGGCAGGTTAGAAACAGCAGCTCATTGATAGACCATCAATTTGGTGCATAGCGTAAGGTCTCTACTCAGGAAGACTCGATGTAGGAGACGTCCAAAAGCAACACGTGCAGCACGTCCTTTTCCGATGAGCAGTTACTTAATAATAATACGGAATATATTCGCATTCTGCGACTAATGACATCAGTTGTTTGCCACACGTGAAAATTTGTGCCGGAATGGGACTCGAACGCGGAGTTCCCAGTCATCGCGAGCGGTCACCTTAAAACTTCGGTAATCCGAGCATGCCTCCAGGAACAATCCGACCTTCCATATTTTAATGAATAGTTAATTCTTGTTCTACTGTAAGCTTATTTCAGCATTATTGCTATTTTCCAATAATCTGCAATCATTATATATGGTACAACGTTGTCAGTTGGATGTTATTTCATATAGAATATGTACAAAGGTATACTTAAGTTTGGTTATTCGTAACGTATGAACATTCTGCGTCTGTATCAGCTCGCTTGCTGCCTTATATTACGAATAAGTATGTATTTTTCGTAAAATTTGTAGTTGGTTCTACATTGTGTGATCAAAAGTGTTCGGACGCCTGGCTGAAAATGACTTACAAGTTCAAAAGACGTTCAAATGGCTCTGAGCACTATGGGACTTAACTTCTAAGGTCATAAGCCTCCTAGAATTTAGAACTACTTAAACTACTTAAACCGTGCCCGAGGCAGGATTTGAACCTGCGACCGCAGCGGTCGCGCGGTTCCAGACTGTAGCGCCTAGAACCGCTCGAACACACCGGCCGACACTTACAAGTTCGTATCGCCCTCCATAGGTATGCTGAAATTCGCCCTTTGCCTTGATGACAGCTTCCACTCTTGCAGTCATACGTTCACTCAGGTTCTGGAAGGTTTCTTCGGGAATGGGAGCCCATTCTTCATGGAGTGCTGCACTAACAAGCGGTATCAGTCTCGGTTCCAAACCATCCCAAAGGTGTGCTATAGTCAAGACTCTGTGCAGTCCAGTCCATTACAGGTATGTTATTGTCGTGTAACCACTCCACCACAGGCCGTGAATCATAAACAGGGGCTCAATCGTTTTGAAAGATGCAATCGCCATCCCCGAATTGCTCTTCAACAGTAGGAAGCAAGAAGGTACTTAAAACGTCAATGTAGGCCTGTGCTGTGATAATGCCAAGAAAAACAACAAAGGGTGGAACTCCCCTCCATGAAAAACACTATCACACCATAACACACTGCCACCGAATTTTACTGTTGGCACTACACATACTGGCAGATGACGTTCACCGGACATTCTCCACACCTAGAGTCTGCCATAAATTGTGTACCGTGATTCGTCACTCCACCCAAAATTTTTCAACAGTTCAATCGCCCAATGTATATGCTCCTTACACCAAGGGAGGCGTGATGTGTTGTTCATGAGAAGCCACTCGACAATGAAATCCAAATTTTAGGACCTCCCGCCTAGCTGTCATAGCAGTTGCAGTGGATCCTGACGCAGTTTGGAATTCCTGTGCGATGGTCTGGATAGATGTCTGCCTATTACACATTACGATGTAGGCCTATTACACATTACGACCCTCTTCAACTGTCGGTGGTCTCTGTCAGTCAACATACGAGGCCGGCCTGTACAATTTTGTGCTGTACGTGTCCCTTTACGTTTCCACTTCACTATCACATCGAAAACAGTGGACCTAGGGATGTTTATCAGTGTGGAAATGGCACAAGTGACACCCAATCACCTGACCACATTCGACGTCGGTGAGTTCCGCGGAGCGCCCCCATTCTCCTCTCTCACTATGTCCAATGACTACTCAGGTCGCTGATGTGGAGTACCTGGCAATAGGTGGCAGCACAATGCACCTAATATGAAAAACGTATACTTTTGGGGGTGTCCGGATACCTTCTACATCTACATCTACATCCATACTCCGCAAGCCACCTGACGGTGTGTGGCGGAGGGTACCCTGAGTACCTCTATCGGTTCTCCCTTCTATTCCAGTCTCGTATTGTACGTGGAAAGAAGGATTGTCGGTATGCTTCTGTGTGGGCTCTAATCTCTCTGATTTTATCCTCATGGTCTCTTCGCGAGATATACGTAGGAGGGTGCAATATACCGCTTGACTCTTCGGTGAAGGTATGTTCTCGAAACTTTAACAAAAGCCCGTACCGAGCTACTGAGCGTCTCTCCTGCAGAGTCTTCCACTGGAGTTTATCTATCATCTCCGTAACGCTTTCGCAATTACTAAATGATCCTGTAACGAAGCGCGCTGCTCTCCGTTGGATCTTCTCTATCTCTTCTATCAACCCTACCTGGTGCGGATCCCACACTGCTGAGCAGTATTCAAGCATTGGGCGAACAAGCGTACTGTAACCTACTTCCTTTGTTGTCGGATTGCATTTCCTTAAGATTCTTCCAATGAATCTCAGTCTGGCATCTGCTTTACCGACGATCAACTTTATATGATCATTCCATTTTAAATCACTCCTAATGAGTACTCCCAGATAATTTATGGAATTAACTGCTTCCAGTTGCTGACCTGCTATTTTGTAGCTAAATGATAAGGGACCTATCTTTCTATGTATTCGCATCACATTACATTTGTCTACATTGAGATTCAATTGCCATTCCGTGCACCATGCGTCAATTCGCTGCAGATCCTCCTGCATTTCAGTACAATTTTCCATTGTTGCAACCTCTCGATACACCACAGCATCATCTGCAAAAAGCCTCAGTGAACTTCCGATGTCATCCACAAGGTCATTTATGTATATTGTGAACAGCAACGGTCCTATGACACTCCCCTGCGGCACACCTGAAATCACTCTTACTTCGGAAGACTTCTCTCCATTGAGAATGACGTGCTGCGTTCTGTTATCTAGGAACTCCTCAATCCAATCACACAATTGATCTGATAGTCCGTATGCTCTTACTTTGTTCATTAAACGACTGTGGGGAACTGTGTCAAACGCCTTGCGGAAGTCAAGAAACACGGCATCTACCTGTGAACCCGTGTCTAAGGCCCTCTGAGTCTCGTGGACGAATAGCGCGAGCTGGGTTTCACACGACCGTCTTTTTCGAAACCCATGCTGATTCCTACAGAGTAGATTTCTAGTCTCCAGAAAAGACATTATACTCGAACATAATACGTGTTCCAAAATTCTACAACTGATCGACGTTAGAGATATAGGTCTATAGTTCTGCACATCTGTTCGACGTCCCTTCTTGAAAACGGGGATGACCTGTGCTCTTTTCCAATCCTTTGGAACGCTTCGCTCTTCTAGAGACCTACGGTACACCGCTGCAAGAAGGGGGGCAAGTTCCTTCGCGTACTCTGTGTAAAATCGAACTGGTATTCCATCAGGACCAGCGGCCTTTCCTCTTTTGAGCGATTTTGTTTCTCTATCCCTCTGTCGTCTACTTCGATATCTACCATTTTGTCAACTGTGCGACAATCTAGAGAAGGAACTACAGTGCAGTCTTCCTCTGTGAAACAGCTTTGGAAGTGTATTTTGACAGTTTATTAATTTGATCCACGCTTTCTTTCGTTGTTATTACTAATTTGTATACTGTATTTGCACATGGCTGTTGTTTTCTTGCTATCTTACATTGAGAATAATTACGTAATTTTCGTATGATCTGAGAGTTGGTTCTATAGTGACAGGCTTATAGCTTGATCAAGAGATGCTGTACGTTTACATTTGTTTGTGGTGCATACTGTGGTTGGAGAATGGAGGTAATACTCGTAAAAGAAGATAGACGGCGCTATATACTTACGCTGTACCAAAGCCTAATACATACAGTCACGACACTCTCTGGTGAGAAGTTGTTATCGTTTGACAGATGGAACGATACTCGTGCTCCAAGCTGTGAGAAAGTAGTCACACGCTTGGGAAGGATAATGTTGCCCGCCCGGTTAGCCGTGCGGTCTAAGGCACTGCTTTTCGGGCAGGAAGGCGTGCCGGTCCCCGACACGAATCCGCCACCATAATTACTATACACTCGTCTGATGTGAGACGTTCCCGGGGATGTTGACCGGGTGCCGAGACACAGAATAACCCTGAGTTCGGTGTGGGGCGGCGGAGGGGTGATTGGACTGTGGTAGCCTGTTGTGGGGTTGTGTACCACTCCGGACTACGGCGTGGACGAAGCCTCTCCATCGTTTCTAGATCTCCAGTTCCATACAATTATTTACAAGGATAATGTTTGTTTTTAATTATTTTCCTCTTAACTAAAGGAACAGTAGTTATATTTTTGAGTATCCTGCGTTAGTAAGTCTCCAAGGCACATCTTTGAAACGACAGCGTTAACGTAATGTGCAGTGCAGCTACAGTATGAAGACCTTTTACAGCTCTACATCCCAATAAGTACAATCCACTTTCAGAAATTCATGTTTTTTAACATCTAAAGTGATTTTTCTAAATAAACAATTTTTATCATTAGTAAAAGACACGAAACAACCTCCACTGCGCTTCCTCTGCGACTGTGAAAAAGAGTCTGTACTCTTCACCAATACCAGCCACGTAAATGAACAATTCACCACCTGAAGATTGTGTAACCATTGAAACGCTTAGTGGCAAAATAGACAAGTGACTGGCGCATAATCTGTTGCATTTGTATTAATCAACAGCCGCAGCCCTCCCTCATAACGCTGTCGCTTATGGACGAAATATTCATGCAAGACACTTACCTACGTGTTCTTTGTTAGCCCATAAAACGTGTGCAAAGGGGAAAGAAGCAAGGGATGCTACCGTATCTTTTGCATGCCAACAAAGTGAACTGTTATTGAAATGTCAAGAACTGCGTAGAGGCATACCTTCATACAGAATAGAGTTCTCATTTTATTAGACGTCAGTTGTATTAATTTCACTGTAGTTTACACATCTTCTCATTTGAAATCCTCATCCTGTGTGTGACCAACAGTAGCAATTTACAGGGTTAAAAAAAACGATGTGTTGTTGTTGTGGTCTTCAGTCTTGAGACTGGTTTGATGCAGCTCTCCATGCTACTCTATCCTGTGCAAGCTTCTTCATCTCCCAGTACCTACTGCAACCTACATCCTTCTGAATCTGCTTAGTGTATTCATCTCTTGGTCTCCCTCTACGATTTTTATCCTCCACGCTGCCCTCCAATGCTAAATTTGTGATCCCTTGATGCCTCAGAACATGCCCTACCAGCCGATCCCTTCTTCTAGTCACTTTGTGCCTCAAACGTCTCTTCTCCCCAATTCTGTTCAATGCCTCCTCATTAGTTATGTGGTCTACCCATCTAATCTCCATCATTCTTCTGTAGCACATTTCGAAGCTTCTATTCTCTTCTTGTCTAAAGTCTTTATCGCCCATGTTTCACTTCCGTACATGGCTACACTCCATACAAATACTTTCAGAAACGACTTCCTGATACTTAAATCTATACTCGATATTAACACATTTCTCTTCTTCAGAAGTGCTTTCCTTGCCATCGCCAGTCTACATTTTATATCCTCTCTACTTCGACAATCATCAGTTAACTTGCTCCCGAAATAGCAAAATTCATCTACTACTTTAAGTGTCTCACTTCGTAATCTAATTCTCACAGCATCACCTGATTTAATTCGACTACATTCCATTATCCTCGTTTTGCTTTTGTTGATGTTCATCTTATATCCTTCTTTCAAGACTGTCCATTCCGTTCAACTGCTCTTCCAGGTCCTGTGCTGACAGAATTACAATGTCATTGGCGAACCTCAAAGTTTTTATTTCTTCTCCATGGATTTTAATTCCTACTCCGAGCTTTTGTTTTGTTTCCTTTACTGCTTGCTCAATATACAGATTGAATAGCATCGGGGAGAGGCTACAACCCTGTCTCACTCCCTTCCCAATCACAGCTTCCCTTTCATGCCCCTCAACTCTTATAACTGCCATCTGGTTTCTGTACAAATTGTAAATAGCCTTTCGCTCTCTGTATTTTACCCTTCCCACCTTCAGAACTTTAAAGAGAGCATTCCAGTCAACATTGTCAAAAGCTTTATCTAAGAAATGCTAGAAACGTAGGTTTGCCTTTCCTTAAACTTTCTCCTAAGATAATTCGTAGGGCCAGTATTGCCTCACGTGTTCCAACATTTCCACGGAATCCCCGAGGTCGTATTCCAGCAGTTTTTCCATTAGTCTGTAAAGAATTCGTGTTAGTATTTTCCAGCTGTAACTTATTAAACTGATAGTTCGGAAATTTTCACATCTGTCAACACCTGCTTTCTTTGGGACTGGAATTATTATATTCTTCTTGAAATCTGAGGTTATTTCGCCTGTCTTATATATGAAGGCCTTATTTCAATAGTGGTACAAGTACATTTTTGTTCATTTTGA
This sequence comes from Schistocerca gregaria, assembly GCF_023897955.1. Lineage (NCBI taxonomy): Eukaryota > Metazoa > Arthropoda > Insecta > Orthoptera > Acrididae > Schistocerca > Schistocerca gregaria. Next base: position 1,107,374,998 of record NC_064920.1, on the reverse strand, counting down.
GATACAGAGTCCTAAAGTTAAAAGACCGCTGAAAAATCTGCAGTTGAGATACCAGAAATATTCAAGTATATATATCCCAGAATGAACAAATATGGACTTGTCCCACTATTGAAATAAGCCCTTCATATCCTGCTCACCAGATGGTAGAGTTTTGTCAGGGCTGGATCTCCCAAGACTACCTGTAGTTCTAATGGAATCCCAGAATGAACAAAAATGGACTTGTCCCACTGTTGAAATAAGCCCTGCATATCCTTCTCACCAGATGGTAGAGTTTTGTCAGGACTGGCTCTCCCAAGGCTACCAGTAGTTCTAATGGTATCTTGTCTACTCCCGGCGCCTATAATTTTTTTAACGTGTCCCAACATTGTGCAATACTATAAATGTGATTAAGAGTGTGGTCTCAAACGCATAGATCGCGTAAAATGGATATTTCACTTTAACAGGTATGCAAATCGTTTTTTGGTTATGATAGCCTAACCTGTGTAACATAAAGGCCTACCTTTCCAGCAGCAGCCTATTTGTTTCTTTCCCCGAATATTTCTCGCCAGTGACTCTGTCAGTTTTTCAGGAATGACCAAGCATATCACAGTAGGAATATACGTCCGACTTGATCTCGTGCTTCATTTTACTTTTGAATTTCATTTTGAGGTCTCCAAAGTATATAAGGTGCTACCAAGATTTTTTATATGCCAATAGACAGTAGACAGTTTATACGCCATTATTTTTATCCTAGTATATTTTTAAATGTCAATAGTTAGTAGCCAGTTTACATGTCAATAGTCAGTAGAAGTATGTATAACTAGGGGTAAGGCAGATAATACCTACAGGATAATTAAAGAGACCTTTGGAGAAAAGAGAACCACCTGTATCAATATCAAGAGCCCAGTCCCAAGCAAAGAAGGGAAAGCAGAAAGGTGGAAGGAGTATATAGAGGGTCTCTACAAGGGCGGTGTGCTTCAGGGCAATATTATGGAAATGGAAGTGGAAGTAGGTGAAGATAATATGGGAGATATGATACTGCGCGAAGAATTGGACAGAGCACTGGAAGACCTAAGTCGAAACAAGGTCCCGAGTGTACAACTACTGATATCCTTGGGTTAGCCAGTCATGACAAAACTCTTTCCATTTGGTGAGCAAGAAGTATGAGATGGGCGAAATACCCTGTGACTTCAAGAACAATATAATAATTCCAAACCCAAAGAAAGCAAGAGTTCACAGGTGTGAAAATCACCGGACTATCAGTTTAAGATATCACGGTTGCAAAGTACTAACACGAATTCTTTACAGACGAATGGGAAAACTGGGAGAAGCCGACCTCGGGAAAGATCGGTTTGGATTCCGTAGAAATGTTGGAACACGTGGGGCAATGCTGACCCTACGACTTATCTTAGAAGATCGATTAAGGAAAGGCAGACCTACGTTTCTAGCAGTTGTAGACTTAGAGAAAGCGTTTGACAATGTTGACTGGAATGCTCTCTTTCAAATTATGAAGGTGGCAGGGGTAATATGCAGGGAGCGATAGGCTATTTACAGTTTGTACAGAAACGAGACGGCAGTTTTAAGAGTCGAGGGGCATAAAAGGGAAGCAGTGGTTGGGAAGGGAGTGAGGCAGGGTTGTAGCCTATCCCCGGTGTTATTCAATCCAAGACTAATTGAGCAATGAGTAAAGGAAACAGAAGAAAAATTTGGAGTTGGAATTAAAACCAATGGAGAAGAAATAAAAACTTTGTGGTTTGCCGACGACACTGTCGTCAGAGACGGAAAGGACCTGGAAGAGCAGCTGAACGGAATGGACAGTGTCTTGAAAGGAGGATATAAGATGAACATCAACAAAAGTAAATCGTGTGATGCTGAGGGAGTTAGATTCGGTAATGAGACACTTCAAGTAGTGTATGAATTTAGATTTTTGTGCAGAAAAATAACTGATGATGGTCGAAATAGAGAAGCTATAAAACGTAGACGGGCTATGGCAAGGAAAGCTTTTCTAAGGAAGAAAAATTTGTCGACATCGAGTATAGATTTAAGTGTCAGGAAGTCTTTTATGATAGTATTTGTATGGAATGCAGCCATTTATGAAATTGAAACATGAACGATAAATAGTTTTGACAAGAAGAGAATAGAAGCGTTCGAAATCTGGTGCTACAGAAGAATGATGAATATTGGGTGAGTAGATCACGTAACTAATGAGGAGGTACTGAACAGAACTGGGAAGAAGAGGAATTTGTGTCACAACTTGACTAGAAGAAAGGATCGGTTGGTAGGACACGTTCTGAGGCATCAAGAGATCGCCGATTTTGTTTGGAGGGAAGCGTGGAGGGTAAAAATCGTAGAAGGAGACCAAGAGATGAATACAGTAACCAGATTGAGAAGGGCATAGCTTGCAGTAGTTTTTCGGAGACGAAAAGGCTTGCACGGGATAGAGTAGCATGGAGAGTTCCATCAAACCAGTCTCTGGACTGAAGACCACAACAAAAACAACAGCTAGTTTGTTAGTTTCATGTTCCATGTATCATTTGCACGATAAATCGTAATGGTATGGAACAAATTATTTTATATTAACATTTTTTAATTATGCCTACATCCTCATCATTTAGCACTTTTTTGTTTTTTTAATTTAAGACCGATGTTGGTAATTCCTACCCATGACTATTTACAAATTAAATTAATAATCTTCTGCGGAATATGAGAAGTTGTCAACGAGAAACGTTTTCAGTTTAGTTTCTAATTTTGCTGTGCAGTCTGTCACACTGGGTAAGTTATCAAATCTTTTGATTGGAGAACAGTGGACCCCTGATTGTTCCACAGAAACCTTAAAGTAGCGTAAAAAATGTATTTTTTTTTGTATTGCAGTTATGTACGTCATTGTTCTTGCTGAAGTGGAGTGGATTATTTATATCAAACTTCATGACGGAGGAACGATACTGTGACGTGAATAGATTGCTTCTCAAAGGCCGAGTAGCAGGCAGACGCGAACAAAAGAACGTTCACATAAATTGTCGGCCGAAGCCTTCTTCAGAAAGTTGTGAGTACGTAGAACGACTAGCTACCCCCCCCCCCCCTTTCCCCCCGCCCCAATAATATCGCTGTATCGCTGCCTTACCGCAGCAAGAAAACTGTAATTTTTACCAGGTCAGTTCTCTGTAGTAAGCGCTCAATGCTACACGCATTGTGTACACACTACGATAATCAATAGTAATCATAGAAAGTGACGGGAGAATGAGAGATTATTTATCGTTGTAATCACCATGCCCGCTCCCCACTACCTACAAAACAAACCACTCACACACACATCCGTACAATCATGCACAGAAAACTCACACACACGACAGCCCTCTCCCGCTGTTCTAGCTAGGCTCTTTTTTGAAGATGGACGAAATGTGAACAATGATTAATTACCGGTGGAGGAATTTAGGGCATGAGATGCTGCACCACCTATCAGCGTGGTCAGAAAGTCGTGTGTCGAGCGGGAACGAGACCGTTGGTACAGTGTAGCGCGGTTGTTGGAGCTTTGCGGTATAGAAGACAATGAAAAACACAGGAAAGAATAAAAGTAAACAGCACAACCACAATTCATGTATACAAAAGACAATGTTGCTTGAACGGCTCCACTTACAAATGATTTGTGATTTCTTTAAACTTTAGATTACGATCGCATCGATTATTATTGACTGCTACGGTCGCAGGTTCGAATCCTGCCTCGGGCATGGATGTGTGTGATGTCCTTAGGTTAGTTAGGTTTAAGTAGTTCTAAGTTCTAGGGGACTGATGACCACAGATGTTAAGTCCCATAGTGCTCAGAGCCATTTGAACCATTTTTGATTATTATACCTGTAAACAACGCAAGCTGGCGTTGTTTATGAAACAACTACATCTCTACACAGTGAAAGCACCAGATGCTACTTGGGATGCGATCACAGAAGTCGTGATATATCTCCATAGGGTGACCAGATGCAATTGTTTATAAAGGACAAACAGCTTCAAAAAGGAGGACAAAGGAAGAAAAAAGAGGACACATCAAACGGGTCAACTGCAGATGAGGATGCCACCCATGAGCTTTGGACAAGTAGTTAATTGTTACTGGTGGTCAGGTGGTGATTCCCAGAGCAATATCTTTTTTTTTAATTAAAAACATTGATTGTGGGGACAGTGTGGTATCAATTGTTTTTATATTTACGTGTAGTTTTAAGATTTATCAAAGACGGCTGCCTAAACGTCACTCCTGATTGGCTACTTTCATGTGACTTGTCAAAAGCTGACGGGTGGTATTGTCATCTGCAGCATTCCCCATTAAAACATACGTTCAATTTTAATAAATGAGTTTATTATTTATAGACATAGCATACATACATTCCGTAACAATTATTGATACTTTAAGAAAAGAGCAATAGAACGGGACGAATTGTAAATTTAACTGTATTACACTCAACTTTGCGAAAAAGCCGGACACTGTAAAAATCCGCCCGGACCCCGGACAAAGAGCTAAAAAGGCGGACATGTCCGGATTAATCCGGACGCCTGGTCACCCTATATCTCCAACGGCTGAAACTGTACGCGGGCGCGTCAGAAGGGTGTCACGCGGAAGTATCATGGCGGTGAACCGTCCAGTTCTAAATGCGCTGAACCTAACGTTTTCGGCAACATGTATGGCGGACGTCGGCTTCAGGTTTGTGACGCAATGACAATTCCGCTTTTTTTTTTCTTCGTGGATATGAGTCATAGACCACATATAACATAAACCGTGCAAGTCCCTATCTCTGCCGTGTTAAGGCTTGAAGCCAGCGTCTAAGTCACGTGACTCCGGGCAGAAAGCCGAGCTCCTGTAATTATGCGCTCTGTGAAGTGGAGCTGACACAATTTTTCTCATTTACAGCTGAAATCAAGCACCGATTTTGACAGCTCAACGAACTGTAATATTACTGTTACAGATGTAGCAGTGCAGTTAACATGGTTTCTCAAAAATGGTTCAAATGGCTCTGAGCACTATGGGACTCAACTGCTGTGGTCATCAGTCCCCTAGAACTTAGAACTACTTAAACCTAACTAACCTAAGGACATCACACACAACCATGCCCGAGGCAGGATTCGAACCTGCGACCGTAGCAGTCGCACGGTTCCGGACTGCGCGCCTAGAACCGCGAGACCACCGCGGCCGGCTAACATGGTTTCTCCAAAATTCCTGATAATAAAGTAATGGTTTTAATTTTTCATGTGGTCATGTCGAAACGTATTGACAGTTCTTGTTAACAGGCGACGGGATCGCTGTTCCTTAGTGAATACTTTTTTTTTCCTGTGAATTCTTGCAGTTCACTAAATAACAATTTCGCACGGAGCACTAGTTCTCTAACGATGCGACAGGGATATGTGTGAAACGCTTTTGAAAGAAAGGAAATTCGTTTCTGTGCATAATGCCAGGTATTTACGCGAAATAAGCGCATAGATTTTCTGACTTTTGCTTAATTCAGTATGGATACGGAAACGATATCAAGATAGAAAGCGAAATATATTACAAAACGTTGATTGTACTTGTGTAGTGAGTTACATACTAGCGATATGTCGTCTCAAAATCTTAGTCACTCTACGAGTTTTAAATGCAGAGATCCTAGCTTTCGACTCATGGAAATAGCTCTGCAAGGATTTTGAAATAGTTCCGCTTCACAATTGAGATTTTCATCCCTTTGTGAACTGTGTAGCGTTAAAAGACTACTTCTCTGGGCATATATGGAGGTCATTGATTATGCTGCTAATACAAAGCACAAAATTTGATCTGTAATAAAATTACAGTGTAGATGGAGAACCCTCAGGGATGTGGAATGAGTCAAGATATATAGTAACAACAATCTGTATTAACGTTAGTATACATATCTCTAGACAGCATAGTTAAATTCACACCTAGAGCACCTGGTTAATTAAAGTAAAAAAAAAAAAAAAGCGGCTACTCTGAAAAATAGCTTCTGCATCCACAGTTACACTAAATACTTACTGCTTTCCTCTCACTGGTAGCTTAATAATAAACTCAATTACACTTGAATATTTCAAGCAAAATAGTTACTTACATCTGCAAAAACTAAGTCTTGCTTGCAATGGATAACTATTTAACATATAGCTTTACAACACGAATTCGTACCTACCATGTAACCGACAGAACTTTTCAATTACTGAATGTAGATCTTCAGGTAATGAAAAGAGTGGCTAATTTAGGCGTGGCTTTCTTATGAATTAGTAAAACTTCCTAATTTCTTGCTTCAAGTCGGATGGGACCTTGCTGAATACCATACCTTTGCAGCAGATACATTACTTCTGTCAGAACACTGGGCAAGAATGCAAAGTGCACATGAAAATGATTTTGATTGCTTTGTATTGTATTAAGTATATCACAATTCAGCTGTCACTTGTTTCTATCATCAGTACGAAAAACCATTAAGGAGTACAGGTATCGGGGGGTAAGCATTCCAAGCACTGTGCACAATGTGGGGTTATCTGCTTTACACAATAATTTTGCTTCTCACTTCTGGTGAACAGACACTATTTACTACACATGCTCAAACACTTTGTTTACTTAAAGTGCCCTTCCCCAGACGATTCATTTAATAACAGAGTGAAAATATGCGAATGTCTTAACATTATTGCATGTTTCTTATAGATGAACTACTCTCTCAGAAGATTAAAGTAAACTGCCTTTTCTGGACAGGATCATAATCAGTTTCATAACTTCTTTAGGATCTGCAATAGGCTACATTATTTGTATTAAGGTTTCTGCCTTTTCTGGTAAAGTGTAAGGGAAAGTACTTTTCTGATGACAACATTTTCACTTTCTGACCGGAGGCCAAAAAGTTGAACAAATTATAAAATCAGCGATTAATACAAAAGGAAAATGAATGTACTGATGGTCGTAATACAATTTATCACAGAAAAACAACACTTATGCAAAATTTATATCATCGTATTGTGGAAATTTATTACTGCGTCACTTAACACAGATCTTTCAGGATCAACTTTATTTAACCCAATTTTATCTGAATTGAAAACTCTCATGTGAGGGAAGAAGAAAAAATTGTTAAGTCATCTTAGAAAGTAAGATGATAACACAATTTTAAGGCATAGACATTTGGAAACTGAGTTACACACTGAAACAAATACACTCCTGGAAATGGAAAAAAGAACACATTGACACCGGTGTGTCAGACCCACCATACTTGCTCCGAACACTGCGAGAGGGCTGTACAAGCAATGATCACACGCACGGCACAGCGGACACACCAGGAACCGCGGTGTTGGCCGTCGAATGGCGCTAGCTGCGCAGCATTTGTGCACCGCCACCGTCAGTGTCAGCCAGTTTGCCGTGGCATACAGATCTCCATCGCAGTCTTTAACACTGGTAGCATGCCGCGACAGCGTGGGCGTGAACCGTATGTGCAGTTGACGGACTTTGAGCGAGGGCGTATAGTGGGCATGCGGGAGGCCGGGTGGACATACCGCCGAATTGCTCAACACGTGGGGCGTAAGGTCTCCACAGTACATCGATGTTGTCGCCAGTGGTCGGCGGAAGGTGCACGTGCCCTTCGACCTGGGACCGGACCGCAGCGACGCACGGATTCACGCCAAGACCGTAGGATCCTACGCAGTGCCGTAGGGGACCGCACCGCCACTTCCCAGCAAATTAGGGACACTGTTGCTCCTGGGGTATCGGCGAGGACCATTCGCAACCGTCTCCATGAATCTGGGCTACGGTCCCGCACACCGTTAGGCCGTCTTCCGCTCACGCCCCAACATCGTGCAGCCCGCCTCCAGTGGTGTCGCGACAGGCGTGAATGGAGGGACGAATGGAGACGTGTCGTCTTCAGCGGTGAGAGTCGCTTCTGCCTTGGTGCCAATGATGGTCGTATGCGTGTTTGGCGCCGTGCAGGTGAGCGCCACAATCAGGAATGCATACGACCGAGGCACACAGGGCCAACACCCGGCATCATGGTGTGAGGAGCGATCTCCTACACTGGCCGTACACCTCTGGTGATCGTCGAGGGGACACTGAATAGTGCACGGTACATCCAAACCGTCATCGAACCCATCATTCTACCATTCCTAGACCGGCAAGGGAACTTGCTGTTCCAACAGGACAATACAAGTCCACATGTATCCCGTGCCACCCAACGTGCTCTAGAAGGTGTAAGTCAACTACCCTGGCCAGCAAGATCTCCGGATCTGTCCCCGATTGAGCATGTTTGGGACTGGATGAAGCGTCGTCTCACGCGGTCTGCACGTCCAGCACGAACGCTGGTCCAACTGAGGCGGCAGGTGGAAATGGCATGTCAAGCCGTTCCACGGGACTACATCCAGCATCTCTACGATCGTCTCCATGGGATAATAGCAGCCTGCATTGCTGCGAAAGGTGGATATACACTGTACTAGTGCCAACATTGTGCATGCTCTGTTGCCGGTGTCTATGTGCCTGTGGTTCTGTCAGTGTGATCATGTGATGTATCTGACCCCAGGAATGTGTCAATAAAGTTTCCCCTTCCTGGGACAATGAATTCACGGTGTTCTTATTTCAATTTCCAGGAGTGTATAAAGCGTTAGTTTCTCACTAGCCATCAACAGAGTTAAGTAAAATACAGAGCACGTCTACAGAATGGGATACAAATTCATTAATTTATTTCACACAAATAAACTAAAAAACTACAGCTCAGCTGTTGGTGACTAAACTTCTGAAGCTGTAGTTGCCACAATATGTGTATGTAATTCTGTTTTCAAAACAGTCACAAAATCACTGATTATTAAACAAAACTATTTTTGCGTGGACACATCTAATCAGAACATGGTGTAGCTTGTTCCTGTGAAGTCCTGATTCATCATATAGCCTCATTTTACAATCTCAATGAATACAGATTTTTGTCCGGTGATGAATGGGATTATCAAGGCAAGGACTATTTGGACCATGACTATTCAGCTGAAGGAAAACATCATTCCTTATTTCCTGCAGAGCTAAGGTAACTAATTCCTTAAATGATTTTTCCCATTAAAAGTTGGCATCTAACACTTTCTGGCCCATCTTACACAAATAATTGAGAAACAATTGGATGTGATAGATAAGCCACCACTGTTTTTTCTGTTCAGGATACCGATACTAGATATTTTAGAACACAGTCAAATTTGCCAAATGTGGCATTCCAGATTTTTGTTCAGTGCCCTAGCCAAGTACAAAGTGTAATGAAACTGGATGAGGTTTGTAATCATAGTCGTTATTTATTGCAATGGCAGAGCAATTGGCACTAGCAGATATACCAGTCTGAATGTGTACCAAAAATCCAATGGAAGAAGCTTCAGAATATTGGGTTGACGTACTGCTCCTCCACGATTTATCACAACATCAAAAAACACTTCCAACAGCAGAAAAGTGCTTCGTGGTGCAGGTCTGCTTGTGACAGCGTCATTCACAACTGGAGATGAATGTAAACTGTCGATTGTACCTCTTGTTGAGTGAACCACTTAAGTTGCATTGGAACACGGGAGGCAATATTGACCCTACGACTTATCTTGGAAGCTAGATTACGGAAAGGCAAATCTACGTTTCTAGCATTTGTAGACTTAGAGAAAGCTTTTGACAATGTCGACTGGCATACTATTTTTCAGATTATGAAGGTGGCAGGGGTAAAATACAGAGAGCGAAACGCTATTTACAATTTGTACAGAAACCAAATGGCAGTTATAAGAGTTGAGGGGCATGAAAGGGAAACAGTGGTTGGGAAGGGAGTGAGACAGTGTTGTAGCGTCTCCCCGATGTTATTCAATCTGTATATTGAGCAAGCAGTGAAGGAAACAAAAGAAAAATTAGGAGTAGGTATTAAATCCATGGAGAAGAAATAAAAAACCTGAGGTTCGCCGATGACATTGTAACTCTGTCAGAGACAGCAAAGGACTTGGAAGAGCAGCTGAACGGAATGGATAGCGTCTTGAAAGGAGGATATAAGATGAACATCAACAAAAGCAAAACGAGGATAATGGAATGTAGTCGAACTAAGTCGGCAGATGCTGAGGGTATTAGATTAGGAAATGAGACACTTAAAGTAGTAAAGGAGTTTTGCTATTTGGGGAGCAAAATAACTTATAATGATCGAAGTAGAGAGGATATAAAATATAGACTGGCAATGGCAAGGAAAGCGTTTCTGAAGAAGAGAAATTTTTTAACATCGAGTATAGATTTATGTGTCAGGAAGTCATTTCTGAAAGTATTTGTATGGAGTGTAGCCATGTATGGAAGTGAAACATGGACCATAAATAGTTTGGACAAGAAGAGAATAGAAGGTTTCGAATTGTGGTGCTACAGAAGAATGCTGAAGATTAGATGGGTAGATCACGTAACTAATGAGGAGGTATTGAATAGGGTTGAGGAGAATTTTGTGGCACAACTAGACTAGAAGAAGGGATCGGTTGGTAGGACATGTTCTGAGGCATCAAGGGATCACTAATTTAGCATTGGAGGGCAGTGTGGAGGGTAAAAATGGTAGAGGGAGACCAAGAGATGAATACACTAAGTAGATTTAGAAGGATGTGGTTTGCAGTAGTTACTGGGAGATGAAGTTTGCACAGGATAGAGTAGCATGGAGAGCTGCATCAAACCAGTCTCATGACTGAAGACCACAACAACAACAGCAGACTCTTTTAATGTAAACTGTCAATCTTTCACTTGCTTTACATACCTGCATCACATGACAAGAGTCATGAAATATGTAAGCTCAAGTTGGGTAAAAACCGGATCTTATGGTTATAAATGAATTTCATTTCTTATAAAAGCATAACAAAACATTTCACACATTTGTTGAGGAATCGTCAGAAAAGTAACGCTGCCTGCCAAATTGATATTTTGTGTTTCACTCTTGTGGAATCGGTGCACTAAAAGATTCAGAATGCAACAAAAACAGATATTCACTGAAGAACTGTAATTTTGTTGCTTGTAAACAGTACTGACAGCACATTTCACCTCTCTACATGTAAAAACGATGATCGTCGCACTAATATCAGGAATTCAAGAATTTTGGATAAAGCAGATTAACTGCACTACTGCATGTTGGTTTTTTGATGAAAAACAGTATATACAGTTCTGTACAGTAAATGGCACAACTCCAGTAACAAATGTAGACTTTGAACAGAAGTCTGCAGCTAAGGTAGAATTTTCAAAATTTTTAGGTGTGTCCATTGATGAGAGGTTAAACTGTAAGCAAAAATTTTTAGGTGTGTCCATTGATGAGAGGTTAAACTGGAAGCAACACATTGATGGTCTGCTGAAACGTCTGAGTTCAGCTACGTATGCTATTAGGGTTACTGCAAATTTTGGTGATAAGAATCTCAGTAAATTAGCTTACTATGCCTACTTTCATTCACTGCTTTCGTATGGCATCATATTCTGGGGTAATTCAGCGTTGAGTAGAAACGTATTCATTGCTCAAAAACGTGTAATCAGAATAATTGCTGGAGCCCACCCGCGGTCATCCTGCAGACATCTATTTAAGGATCTAGGGATCCTCACAGTAACCTCACAGTATATATATTCACTTATGAAATATGTTGTTAATAATCCAACCCTGTTCAAAAGTAATAGCAGTGTGCATAGCTATAACACCAGGCGAAAGGATGATCTTCACTATGCAGGGTTAAATCTGACTTTGCACAGAAAGGGGTAAATTATACTGCCACAAAAGTCTTTGGTCACCTACCAAACAGCATCAAAATCGTGACAGATAGCCAACTAACATTTAAAAATGAATTAAAAGAATTTCTAGATGACAACTCCTTCTACTCATTGGCTGAATTTTTAGATATAAATTAAGGGGTAAAAAAGCTTAAACATTAGTGTCATGCAAGATTTTGTGTAACGTAATATCTTGTAAAGACATATTTTATTAACCTGACACGTTCCACATCATTACGAAGTGTCGTATTCATGATCTATGGAACAAGTATTAGTCTAATCTAATCATTTCACCTCCCTACATGTAAAAACTATGGTCGTCGCATTAATAACAGGAATTTAGGAATTTCGGATAAATCAGATTAACTGCACTACTGCATGTTGGTTGGTTGATTTTTTTTTTGGGGGGGAGGGGGGGGGGGCGTACCAAACAGGAAGGTTATCAGTCCCATCGGATTAGGGAAGGAAGTCGCCCGTGCCCTTTCATAGGAACCATCCCGGCATTTGCCTGAAGCGATTTAGGGAAATCACGGAAAATCTAAATCAGGATGGCCGGACGCGGGTTTGAACCGTCGTCCTCCCGAATACGAGTGCAGGGTGCTAACCACTGCGCCACCTCGCTCGATTTACTACACGTGTAACAGCAATAATGCAATCAGTGCTTAATTTGAACTATAAATGAGAAAAACTGTAACTATCAACTCCACTCCACGCATTGCGTAATGAGAGCAACTCGGCGTCCTGCTCTGGGTAACGTGACATAGATGACGGTTTGAGTCGAGGCCCACTCGTCACTATCTCGTAAGCCTCGGTTTCAGTGTTATGATGTCACGTGCAGTCTATCTTATCTATGGCCTATGGTTTGAGTTACTCTTCGTGTAACCTTTGGCTTAAGGTGCAATTTGGTTTATCATTTCAAAATGCTAATCCGCTAATGATGTTCTCTAAGAACTGTGTCTTTTAGGTCAGTTGTTCGTTTAGAATATCTTTTGGGTTGTTTTTATGTGTAGGTAAATATTCATTTCTTCTAGAATGTGTATGTTGATTCTTTTGACATATTTTGTGTTTTCTGTTTTTTAGATGTAATAAGGAGGTAAATTTCGGAAACTGTTGTGTTTTCGCTATATCTGATGTAGAAGTTGCGTCTCGCTTCTTCTATGTAAAATTTTCGCAGTTTCCGCAATTTTATATATTCCAGTATACAAGCTGTCCCAGCTATCTTCTCCACACAAAATATCTCTGGAACAATAACAGCTATTGGAAAACGACTTTCACCGGTATCAATGTAGGGCTGGGGCCCATGAATGTACATATTTGGAAACATTCTAAAACGAAATCATGTGTCTTTTTTAACACAAACTTATGTTTTTTTAAATGGACCTCCTATATTTTTTCTTCAGCAATCCATAGCATGACAAAGCACATACACAATGGCGTTGATTGCTTCGCAATATTCCCATTACATCCCGAGATATTGACACGCGAAGTTGACGTTTGAAACACCCGACATGCGCTGCTAGCGCACGTCCTGAGGCTCAGGCGTGAACCCCATGCTGCCCGTAATCGCGATGTGATTGACATGTGTAATCACACCTCCATACTTATCAAGAGGTCCGAAACGAATAATACGGTCTGCTGCCATCAACTCTCATAAGCACATAATGGTTTCCCTCTTGCACGTTTTACGTATCTACGTACACAATATGAACCAGTACCGATCGGTGTTCACCCGTCAGGTTGTCTTACTTATCCTGCACACCCAAAATTAGGTTTATCTAATGCGTTATATGACCCATTGTGCCTGTCGCGCAGGGCCTGGCTCTACCTAGTCAAGTGTCCAACGTAGTTCCCACTACTGCCACAGTTACCACTTCGCCTTGTTTATGATTTGCGACCCATGCAAACTCCTGTACTCCACCACCCTCCGAGCATCCCATTTGTTGTTGCTTTGGCGTGCAGTACACCGCTTGCCAGTGTAGTCGTGCATTAGAGTAATCCAGTGACGGCATTGTGAATAAACGTTGTGTTGTGGAACTTATACTGTACAGTGTAATGTACACACATCAAGATATGGTAGAAATGCTGCTGATCTGTGGAGAATGTACGTTGACGGGAAATACGTTGTGAGTTTGCTTGTTTGTTGATAGTACTGTTAGCGAACATTATGATTATTAAGTTAATATGTCTGTTTTCTACCCTACTCTACATACCTGTACTGTACCCTGTTGTAGGTGGACGAAATGCTGTTCAGGCAGAACGACTGTACGGAAGACGATTTCCTGACAAGCCATCGCCTTCGCGCCGGATGTTTGGTCGTCTTACATCTCGTCTAAGTGAAACGGGAAGCTTAAATCCAAGACCTCGACATCGTCCTAGAACACGCACAGATGAACGTGCTGAAGTTGCTGTGCTCGCTACCATAGCTGTGAATCCTCAAGTCAGCACACGTCAAATTGAACGTGAAGTTGGTGTGTCGAAATCAAGTACACAGCGTATTCTTAAACGTCATAAATTTCATCCTTACCATGTTCATTTACACCAGGATCTTCATGGAAATGACTTCCGCAATAGGGTAACATTTTGTGGGTCGGCTCAGCAAAAACTTCTGACTAATCCAAATTTTTTTGCAGATGTCCTCTTTACCGACGAGGCATCATTCTCCAACAAAGGAATTGTCAATATGAGGAATATGCATTATTGGTCCGCAGACAATCCAAAATGGCTCCGTCAGGTAGTGCATCAACGTCCGTGGAAAGTTAATGTTTGATGTGGGATTATTGGAAATACTATTATCGGACCTTTCTTTATAAATGGCATCCAAAATGGTAAACAATACTCCAGATTTATACGACACAATCTACCTGTTCTCTTGGACACCGTACCTCTGAACCGGAGAATGGCCATGTGGTATCAGCATGACGGATGACCTGCACATAACGCCTTGCGAGCACGACGACTTCTGAACCGTAAGTTCCATGGTAGGTGGATTGGACGAGGTGGCCCAGTTAGGTGTCCTGCCCGATCTCCGGACCTTACACCGCTGGATTATTTTCTTTGGGAAGCAGTGAAGGATGCTGTTTACCAACATGAACCAACAACACCAGAGGACATGAAGCAACGCATTATTCATGCTTGTACAGCCATCAAAGAGGAAACAGTAGCACATAATAGGGCATCCTTCATCCGCAGAGTGACCCTATGTATGCAAGCCAAGGGCATCACTTTGAGCATGAGATGTGAACGCTATGTTTAGTATGTAGTGTTTGTATCACAGTGGAAGTTTCTACAAAGGGCCATTTTACCCAGTGATGTTAAGAAACATTTGTTTGCAACAATTTTTCATTTAACGCATTAGATAAACATAAAATTGATAATTATGTGATAATAAAACTAACTGGTTAAACATGTTTACATTCATCTTCTATGTCCTACCTGAACTTCCCAAATCAAAACATTTTTACCTAAACAACGGTAAAACTTTCAGTCCACTTGCTCGTTTCACTAAAACCATCAACATGAATTTTACTATTACGTGTGAATGATTAACTGTCACTTGCGCTAGATCTACAGTAAAGTAAAGTTTTAACGTTGAACGGCATTACCTTTTTAGTAACGGATTAACGATAAACGAAGTTAACTTTGTGACTAACGTTGCGGTACACAGATATGTTACAGAACCGCATCGCCCCTAGCCTATGGGATAAATACGTTAATGCAGGATGGCAGCAGACCGTATTATTCGTTTCGGACCTCTTGATAAGTGTGGAGGTGTGATTACACACGTCAATCACATCGCGATTACGGGCAGCATGGGGTTCACGCCTGAGCCTCAGGACGTGCGCTAGCAGCGCATGTCGGGTGTTTCAAGCGTCAGCTTCGCGTCTTAATATCTCGGGATGTAATGGGAATATTGCGATGCAATCAACTCCATAGCGTACGTGCTTTGTCATGCTAAGGATTTCTGCAGAAAATATATAGGAGGTCCATTTCAAAAAACATAAGTTTGTGTTAAAAAACACATATGATTTCGTTTTAGAATGTTTCCAAATATGTACATTCATGGGCCCCAGCCCTACATTGATACCGGTGAAAGTCGTTTTCCAATAGCTGTTATTGTTCCAGAGATATTTTGGGTGGACAAGATAGCTAGGGCACCCTGTATAGCGGGTGATCAAAAATCAGTATAAATTTGAAAACTTAATAAACCACGGAATAATGAAGATAGAGAGGTAAAAATTTACACACATGCTTGGAATGACATGGATTTTCACTAGAACAAACAAAAGTTCACAAAATGTCCCACAAATGGCGCTGGACAGCGAAACGCCCACAACTTCAGAATTTGGGCTACCGAAAATCCTAGAACTGTCGTGGAAACTCCATTGCACGAGGAGAAAGTCACGGTATGGGTTGGATTTACCACATCTACCGTTATCGGGACTTTTTTCTTCGAGGAAATGCGTGATTCTGTTTTTGTAACTGCTACCGTGACGGGTGAGGTGTACGCCGATATGTTACAGAATCGCATCATCCCCAGCCTGGCTGATAAACACCTGCTGGCACGTACGATGTTTATGCAGCATGGCGCTCCACCCCCATATTGTCAGACGCGTGAAAGGTCTCTTGCGCGCGTCGTTTGGTGATGATCGTGTGCTCAGCCGCCACTTTCGTCATGCTTGGCCTCCCAGGTCCCCAGTCCGTGCAATTATTGGCTTTGGGGTTACCTGAAGTCGCAAGTGCATCGTGATCGACCGACATCTCTAGGGATGCTGAAAGACAACATCCGACTCCAATGCCTCACCATAACTCCAGACATGCTATACAGTGCTGTTCACAACATTATTCCTCGACTACAGCTATTGTTGAGGAATGATGTTGCACATATTGAGCATATCCTGTATAGAACATCATCTTTGCTTTGTCTTACTTTGTTATGCTAATTATTGCTATTCTGATCAGATGAAGTGCCATCTGTCGGACATTTTTTGAACTTTATATCTTTTTGGTTCTAATAAAACGCCATGTCATTCCAAGCATGTGTGTAAATTTGTACCTCTCTATCTACATTATTTCATGATTTCTTCAGTTTTCTGATTTATACTGATTTTTTGATCACCC
Source organism: Schistocerca gregaria (assembly GCF_023897955.1). NCBI lineage: Eukaryota > Metazoa > Arthropoda > Insecta > Orthoptera > Acrididae > Schistocerca > Schistocerca gregaria. The sequence continues at coordinate 1,107,358,200 of NC_064920.1, read as the reverse complement.
AGTAAGTATCCTATTATTCTGGCTTTTGTAGAATGAATTTTTGTGCTTGTTAGATGTTTTGAAAGCTGATTTTATAGATTTTAAGGTGACATTGTTTATCTGAGAGTTTACGAATGTAAGTGGCAGGTATGTATGTGTTTTCCTTTTTTGGCTGAATTTCTCATAGGAATGGCGTTTTTTGGTTGATAGGTCAGTCTACTGGCTCAAATGGCTCTGAGCACTATGGGACTCAACTGCTGTGGTCATTAGTCCCCTAGAACTTAGAACTACTTAAACCTAACTAACCTAAGGAAATCACACACATCCATGCCCAAGGCAGGATTCGAACCTGCGACCGTAGCAGTCGCACGGTTCCGGACTGCGCGCCTAGAACCGCGAGACCACCGCGGCCGGCGGTCAGTCTACTGACTGGTTTGATGCGGCCCGCCACGAATTCCTTTCCTGTGCTAACCTCTTCATCTCAGAGTAGCACTTGCAACCTACGTCCTCAATTATTTGCTTGACGTATTCCAATCTCTGTCTTCCTCTACAGTTTTTGCCCTCTACAGCTCCCTCTAGTACCATGGAAGTCATTCCCTCATGTCTTAGCAGATGTCCTATCATCCTGTCCCTTCTCCTTATTAGTGTTTTCCACATATTCCTTTCCTCTCCGATTCTGCGTAGAATCTCCTCATTCCTTACCTTATCAGTCCACATAATTTGCAACATTCGTCTATAGCACCACATCTGAAATGCTTCGATTCTCTTCTGTTCCGGTTTTCCCACAGTCCATGTTTCACTACCACACAATGCTGTACTCCAGACGTACATCCTCAGAAATTTCTTCCTCAAATTAAGGCCGGTATTTGATATTAGTAGACTTCTCTTGGCCAGAAATGCCTTTTTTGCCATAGCGAGTCTGCTTTTGATGTCCTTCTTGCTCCGTCCGTCATTGGTTATTTTACTGCCTAGGTAGCAGAATTCCTTAACTTCATTGACTTCGTGACCATCAATCCTGATGTTAAGTTTCTCGCTGTTCTCATTTCTACTACTTCTCATTACCTTCGTCTTTCTCCGATTTACTCTCAAACCATACTGTGTACTCATTAGACTGTACATTCCGTTCAGGAGATCATTTAATTCTTCTTCACTTTCACTCAGGATAGCAATGTCATCAGCGAATCGAATCATTGATATCCTTTCACCTTGTATTTTAATTCCACTCCTGAACCTTTCTTTTATTTCCATCATTGCTTCCTCGATGTACAGATTGAAGAGTAGGGGCGAAAGGCTACAGCCTTGTCTTGCTCCCTTCTTAATACGGGCACTTCGTTCTTGATCGTCCACTCTTATTATTCCCTCTTGGTTGTTGTACATATTGTATATGACCCGTCTCTCCCTATAGCTTACCCCAACTTTTTTCAGAATCTTGAACAGCTTGTACCATTTTATATTGTCGAACGCTTTTTCCAGGTCGACAAATCCTATGAACATGTCTTGATTTTTCTTTAGCCTTGCTTCCATTATTAGCCGTAACGTCAGAATTGCCTCTCTCGTGCCTTTGCTTTTCCTAAAGCCAAGCTGGTCGACACCTAGCGCATTCTCAATTTTCTTTTCCATTCTTCTGTATATTATTCTTGTAAGCAGCTTCGATGCATGAGCTGTTAAGCTGATTGTGCGATAATTCTCGCACTTCTCAGCTCTTGCCGTCTTCGGAACTGTGTGGATGATGCTTTTCCGAAAGTCAGATGGTATGTCGCCAGACTCTTATATTCTACACACCAACGTGAATAGTCGTTTTGTTGCCACTTCCCCTAATGATTTTAGAAATTCTGATGGAATGTTATCTATCCCTTCTGCCTTATTTGACCGTAAGTCCTCCAAAGCTCTTTTAAATTCCTATTCTAATACTGGATCCCCTATCTCTTCTAAATCGACTCCTGTTTCTTCTTCTATCACATCAGACAAATCTTCACCCTCATAGACGCTTTCAATGTATTCTTTCCACCTATCTTCTCTCTCCTCTGCATTTAACAGTGGAATTCCCGTTGCACTCTTAATGTTACCACCATTGCTTTTAATGTCACCAAAGGTTGTTTTGACTTTCATATATGCTGAGTCTGTCCTTCCGACAATCATATCTTTTTCGATGTCTTCACATTTTTCTTGAGCCATTTCGTCTTAGCTTCCCTGAACTTCCTATTTATTTCATTCCTCAGCGACTTGTATTTCTGTATTCCTGATTTTCCCGGAACATGTTTGTACTTCCTCCTTTCATCAATCAACTGAAGCATTTCTTCTGTTACCCATGATTTCTTCGCAGCTACCTTCTTTGTACCTATGGTTTCCTTCCCAACTTCTGTGATGGCCCTTTTTAGAGACGTCCATTCCTCTTCAACTGTGTTGCCTACTGCGCTATTCCTTATTGCTGTATCTATAGCGTTCGAGAACTCGTATCTCGTCATTCCTTAGAACTTCCGTATATCACTTCTTAGCGTATTGATTGTTCCTGACAAATGTCTTGAACATCAGCCTACTCTTCATCACTACTATATTGTGATCTGAGTCTATATCTGCTCCTGGGTACGCCTTACAATCCAGTTTCTGATTTCGGAATCTCTGTCTGACCATGATGTAATCTAATTGAAATCTTCCCGTACCTCCCGGCCTTTTCCAAGTATACCTCCTCCTCTTGTGATACTTGAACAGGGTATTCGCTATTACTAGCTGAAACTTGTTACAGAACTCAATTAGTCTTTCTCCTCTTTCATTCCTTGTCCCAAGCTCATATTCTCCTATAACCTTTTCTTCTACTCCTTCCCCTACAACTGCATTCCAGTCGCCCATGACTATTAGATTTTCGTCCCCCTTTACATACTGCATTACCCTTTCAATATCCTCATACACTTTCTCTCCCTGTTCATCTTCAGCTTGCGACGTCGGCATGTATACCTGAACTATCGTTGTCGGTGTTGGTCTGCTGTCGATTCTGATTAGAACAACCCGGTCACTGAACTGTTCACAGTAACAGACCCTCTGCCCTACCTTCCTATTCATAACGAATCCTACACCTGTTATACCATTTTCTGCTGCTGTTGATATTACCCGATACTCATCTGACCATAAATCCTTGTCTTCCTTCCACTTCACTTCACTGACCCCTACTATATCTAGATTGAGCCTCTGCATTTCCCTTTTCAGATTTTCTACTTTCCCTACCACGTTCAAGCTTCTGACATTCCACGCCCCGACTCGTAGAACATTATCCTTTCGTTGCTTATTCAATCTTTTTCTCATGGTAAGCTCCCCCTTGGCAGTCCCCTCCCGGAGATCCGAATGGGGGACTATTCCGGAATTTTTTGCCAATGGAGAGATCATCATGACACTTCTTCAACTACAGGCCACATGTCCTGTGGATACACGTTACGTGTCTTTAATGCAGTGGTTTCCATTGCCTTCTGCATCCACATGCCGTTGATCATTGCTCATTCTTCCGCCTTTCGGGGCAATTTCCCACCCCTTGGACAAGAGAGTGCCCTGAACCTCTTTCCGCTCCTCCGCCCTCTTTGACAAGGCCGTTGGCAGAATGAGGCTGACTTCTTATGCCGGAAGTCTTCGGCCGCCAATGCTGATTGTTTATCAAAATTTAGGCAGTGGTGGGGATCGAAGACGTTTTGATTATGAATCAAAGACGCTACCCCTAGACCACGGGCAGGTCGGTGTTAGTTTAGGTTTTATCGTTGTATGATCGTTGTACTACACCTGGATCGAAGTCATAGTTATATGCTATTCTAGTATTTTTATTTCGTTGTGTGTAGCATGTAGTTCGAGTTGTAGGTGTATCATTCTTTTTATGATAGGATTGAAGAATTATACCCTTACCACTCGAACAACAAGCCACTCCCAGTGGAATAAGAACACTAGAAAACATAGCTTATAAAAATGCTTTTGATCCAGGATAGTACGACGATTCTAGAACGAAATTCAGACAAACCTAAAACATAAACAATTTTTTGAAACTTTATTAGAATTTTGAAACGATACACCAACTTACAGCATACACCAAAGATTACACAAACAATAACTCAAACCACAATATCTTCGATGTAGATACGCATACAGTGACTCTGGATCAAGGTATAAACCTGTCAAATATTACGAAAAATACGTAATTATTCACAATGTAAGGCAACAAGAAAATTACGACCGTTTAGAAATCCAGTGTATAAATACGTTATTACAACTTAACGTAAGTAAACCTGGATCAAGTTGATAAGCTGTCAAAATAGAAACAACTGTCAAATCTTATGAAAAATACATGCTTGTAGACCAGTGAGCTGACGCTAATTCGTACGTTATGAACGACGTAAGTACGCTCCTGTGTATATTCTGTCTGATTGACGATACCTATACATGTATAATGATTGCAAGGTGTACTATAAAATGGCAATAACGCCGAAGTACGTTTACATATCGAAAGAATATTAAACTGTAAGCAGCTGACACGAATTAACTATTCATTAAAATGTCATACTGTGACCTATATTACACTGCACGGCCTACTAAGCGGACACATAATCGTAACTCTTATGCTCACAAAAGACGTGATAGCTGCACAGGGTGCCAAATATTATATCGTCATTTATTCCGTCGAAGAATGCTACATCATGGATGGTTACAATATCTGTCTTCGTACACTATTTGATCAAAAGTATCTGGACGCCCCAAAAAACATACGGTTTTCATTTTAGGTGCATTATACAGCCACGTACTGACAAGTACTCCGCATCAGCGACCTTAGTGGTCATTAGACATCGTAACAGAGCAGAATGGGGCGCTCGGTGGAACTCACGGACTTCGAACGCGGTCAGGTGATTGGGTGTCACTTGTGTCATACGTCTGTACGCGACATTTCCACACTCCTAAACATCCCTAGGTCCACTGTTTCCGATGTGGATGTGATTGTGAAGTGGAAACGTGAAGGGACACGTACAGCACAGAAGCGTACAGGCCTACTTCGTCTGTTGACTGACAGAGACCGCCGACTGTTGAAGAGGATCGTAATGTGTAATAAGCAGACATCTATTCAGACGATACACAGGATTTCCAAACTGCATCAGGATCCACTGCAAGTACTATGACAGTTAGGCAGGAGGTGAGAAAACATGGATTTCATGGTCGAGCGGCTACTCATAAGCCACACATCAAGCCGGTAAATGTCAAACGACACCTCGCTCGGTGTAAAGAGCGTAAACATTGGACGATGAACAGTGAAAAAATGTAGTGTGGAGTGACGAATCACCGGACACAATGTGGCAATCCGATGGCAGGGTGTGGGTATGGATAATGCCCGGTGAACGTCATCTGCCAGCGTCTGTAGTGCCAATAGTAAAATTCGGAGGCGGTGGTGTTATGGTGTGGCTGTGTTTTAGATGGAGGGGGCTTGCAGCCCTTGTTGTTTTGCGTAGCACTATTAGAGCAAAGGCTTTCATATATGTTTTAAGCACCTTCTTACTTCCCACTGTTGAAGAGCAATTCGGGGATGGCGACTGCATCTTTCAACACGATCGATCACCTGTTCATAATGCACTGCCTGTAGCGGAGTGGTTACACGTCAATGACATCCCTGTAATGGACTGGCCTGCACAGAGTCCTGACCTGAATCCTATAGAACCCCTTTCGGATGTTTTGGAACGCCGACTTCGTGCCAGACCTCACCGACCGACATCGATACCTCTCCTCAGCGAAGCACTCCGTGAAAAATAGGCTGCCGTTCCCCAAGAAACCTTCCAGCAACTGACTGAATGTATGCCTGCGAGAGTGGAAGCTGTCATCATAGCTAAGAGTAGGCAACACCATATTGAATTCCAGCATTACCGATGGAGGTCGGCACGAACTTGTAACATTTTTTCAGCCAGGTGTCCGGATACTTTTGATCATATAGTGCACGTTGGCCGAGCGGGGTAGCCGCTCGGTCTTGGGCGTCTTGTACGGTCCGCTCAACTACCCTCGTCGGTGGTTCGAATCCTCCGTCGGGCATGGGTGTGTGTGTTGTCTGTAGCTTAAGTTTCTTTAAGTTAGATTAAGTAGTGTGTAAGCTTAGGGATCGATGACCTAAGCATTTTGTTCCCAGAAGATATTACCACAAATTCACAAATTACAATTCGTACGCTGTCTGTATGTACACAACACAACACAATGTGCTTCAGACAAGCATGCACATCTGAAGGAACAGACACTGTTCTGTCTACTACGACTATGGTAGATTACATGAAATCCATTCAAATTTGGGATTCCGAATTGACGTCACCTGTTTGTGACACATGAAGGTTTCTGCAAAACCGTGACTCGAACCCGGAATTTCCACTTACAACGAGTAGGTAACATACTTCCTAGGTAGAGAAAGTGATCCACTTGTTCCACAGGTATACTGAAAATAGAAATACTGAAATCCGGAAACGCGATTCCAGGAGCTGTCTGTATGGGTACCTTTGAGTCAGGAGTATTGTTGTTCAAGCAAACCATTCATATGAGTACGGAAACAGTTTACATACAATTACAGCTCTGTGGGCGTATGATCTGAAGAAGCATTGTCGTCTGCATATTGCAGTTCACTTATTTCGATGAGACTTATGAACCTTGTATAACAGAGTTGGTTCAAATGGCTCTGAACACTATGGGACTTAACTTCTGAGATCATCAGTCCCCTAGAACTTAGAACTACTTAAACCTAACTAACCTAAGTACGACACACATATCCATGCCCGAGGCAGGATTCTAACCTGCGACCGTAGCAATCGCACCGTTCCAGACTGTAGCGCCTAGAACCGCTCGGCCATCCCGGATGGCTATAGAACACAGTCTAGACTGATAATTGTCCTCCGTCAAATTTGTATTTAAGTACAAAACGTGCTCTTTTTACTGATTTTGTCTTAAGCGTGACTGGGAGGTGCAGGACAAACAATGTTGGTGCGAGGGAACATCCTTGTTTAAACCTATTAGTAATAGAGTTTTGTCAGATATTTTGTCCTGATAAACAACACATGTCATCGTGGAGAGCTTGAACAAAGTGTACAGGACAACGGAAATATTTAGAGACTTTCCACGAAGCTTTCCTGGGCACTATCAAAGTTATTTCCTACCTCATAAATCACCGACAGAGAAAAGCTGACGTACTGTATACTTTACGGACAAATAACCCTCTTTCAGGTATGTGACAAAGGAAGGCTGACGTATATTTTACTGTATATTTTAAGGACAAAAAACCCTCTTTCAAGTATGTGACAAGAGTCACTGAAGGATTATCTGCGGTAAAACATGCACAAAGTAGTTTGGCGCGATACGTGTGTTACCTGGCCAGACGTCATATTATCTACTGGGAGGGCGGCGCGATCTAATGTGCCTGTTCGTTCCCTCTCCACCACACTAATAGCTCTCGTGCTGTCTCCGTAGCAACACGCGCCGTCAGCTTCCTCGCACAGAAGACAGCATGAGTCCGAGGATACAGGACAGCACAGGTAGGCAGGCACTACCGGCTACTGTAGTTTGTACATCTGCATGCATGCTCTCTAAATCGCTCCAAACTGCTTCATGGACGTGGTCCTCCCACTGTACCAGTCTTTTCGATCGCAGGAAAGAAGACAGCTTCTACACATGTCTAAAAGTCGTCGCTAGTAGTAACTTACCTTCATTATAAGTTCGGAAGCGGAAGCTGTGTGTAGGAAATAACGGAGTATTCGTGTTCTCCTACCTCGAAGAAAACCATCATTGACACAAAGTCAGTACGGTTTCAGGAAACATCGCTCGTGTGCAAACAAAGTTAGCTTTTTATTCTCACGAAATAATGACTGTTATCGACAGGGGATCTCGAATTTATTCCATGTTTATAGATTTCCAGAACCACTTCACACCGTTCCTTAAAAGCGGCTTCTACTCAAATTGCATGTCTATGAAGTATCGTTCAGTTGTGCGACTGGATTCGTGATTTCCTGTCGAACAGGTCACATTTCGCAGCAACAATAGATTTACTATTAAAATTTGGGGGCAGCATTTTCCAGGAGCAATCGGACAACATATTGCTTCCCCCACAAACAACTCGCGTATTGACCACGAGGAGAAAATTCGAGAAATTAGAGTCAGTCTAGAGGGTTACCGACAATCATTCTTCCCACGCACTATTCGCTAGTGGAACGGGGTTGGAAGGATCAGATAGTGGTACCGAAAGTACCCTCGACGACACACCATTAGGTGGCTTACGGGATATCATGTAGATGTAGATGAACGGACGTAAAGTCATCGAGTAAAAGAGAAGTGGTACCTGCCGTTCCCCAAGGAAGTGTTATAGGACTTCTGCTATTCCTAATCTATATAAACGATTTCGGTGACAATCTGAGCAACCGTCTTAGGTTGTTTGCAGATGATGATGTCGTTTATCGTCTAGTACAGTCATCGAAAGATCAGACTCGATTCCGAAATAATGGAGAGAAGATAGTTGTATGGTGCAGAAAGTGGCAGTTGATCGTAAATACTGAAAACTGTGAGTTCATCCATGAGAGAACTAAAATAAATCCGCTGAAACTTCCGTTACACGATAAATTGCAGAAGACTAAAGACTTTGAATTCAACTAAATATCTAGGAATTACAATTATAAACAACTTTTGGAACGATCACGTAGATAATGTTGAGGATAAGCAAACGGAAGACGGCAATTTATTGGCACAACATTTAATAGATGCAAACAAATTCACTAGACTGCCTACACCATGCTTGTCCGTCGTCTTCCAGAATATTGCTATGCTGTGTAGGATCCTTACCAGACAGGATTGACGGGGGAAATCGAAACAGTTCAAAGAAGGTGAGCTCGTTTTGTACTGTCGCGAAATAGAGGAGAGAGTGCCACCGACATGATACGAGATTTGGCACGGTAGTCATTAAAATAAAGGCGTTGTTCGTTGCGGAGAGATCTTTTCACGTAATTTCAATCACCGACTTTCTCCTCCGAATGCGGAAATAGTCTGTTGACCCCCACCTACGTTGAGACAAATGATCATCGTAATAAACCGCATCAGAGCTCGCACGAAATATTCAAGTGTTCATTCTTCTCGCGCGCTGCGGAGAGTGGAACGGTGCAGAAATAGTGTGAAAGTGGCTCGATCAACACTATGCCAGGCACTTCATAGAGGAGTAGCCATGTAGATGTGTATGTAAATGATTCTTTGATGAGAACCGTCCGAAATAAATCTATAAAAAATCTCTCTTCAAATGTGATTAAGTTCACTTTTGTGACACTCTCTTTAAAGTTTAATCGTCCATTCTATAGTTATTATTCTGTGTTTAATTTCCCCTGTAAAGTTTCGTGGAATTTTCTTTTCGTCGTGGGAACTCGCCTACAAGCTCTCTGACAGTTTTACTAGCGTAAGGATGGTCGAATTTGGTCTAAAATGGTCCCAGTTTAAAAATAATAATATTTTACAATATTTATAATATTTTTATCTCAGCACCTGCTACATATTATAGATTTTTCATTTTATATTTTTTTTATTTATCAAAGGCTAAGACGAATTACTGAAAAGCAACTGTTTGAATATGTGCTGTCGTTAAACAGGTAGTAATGCTTGTCAGAATAAAAGCATTTCTCGCACTTTTCTACTTTGCATTCTCTACCCAACGCTATAGGAGAGGCTGTTTCTTATCTCGTTCATTTAGAGAGATCGAGTCTTTTCTGGAAAATCACGAGCTGGAAGTGGAACGAGAGGGTTCTCAGGTGGGAAAATTTGGGAGACGGTAGGGTAGATCTGTTCTTTGCCTTACATTCAGTTGGAACATCCAGTTGGAATTTCCCGAAATATTTGCCTAGAACATTTCAATTTAGAACAGTGGAAGTTTTAACCTGATTAAGTATATGTAAGCCAGATGTGTATGAGTGCGTGGAGGTGTTTTTATGTGTGTGAAAGAGCTAGGCGGATGACTTACTTGAGCTGTAATGACGTGCACTTTAGACAAGGTGTTTCGTGTCCACAAAGGGGCATTGTAGCGCTGAAGCACACATGTAGAATCTCATTGGTCCCAGCGGGAAAATCAATCTACTGTTTAGTGTTTGCGGTGACGAATTCCGTCTTTTTTAGTTCTCTCATAAATATGGTTTGCGAGTAAGGAAGTTGATACAAGCAAAGACAAATTTCCGGACCTTCGTCCTGAACTATCGCTGCCAGTAGTTGCAGATTCGAACAGGGACTGAAAAAGACATATTGGTCAACTGACAGTCAAGGCGGAAGCAAACCACCATTTCCCATAAGTCCATTATCCACAGCACTGGACAGCGTACGAGACCAATTGTAGAACTAGAAAATGAATATTCCAGTGAGATACTTAAGTAACGGTGTCGGCTAGAACATGTAACAGTTTACGTTTCTGGCTAATTTTCGTGTTTTACCTATTCTGTTGTGAGCGTTGGACAGACGGAATGGGTGTACTGCAAATTTTCAAACGAACCATTGTTGGCACTGATGGTCAGTGCTGCGAAGCTGCAATGAAGTGTGAAAAGTATTATTATATCAGTTCTTGACATTCATCATAACAACAAACAAAACAAAAATTATCAGCACAACGGGAAAACAGCCAAAGTTTCCAATTTCACTTTTATTTGGTTGATGACTAGTTTCGGGTCGGGATCCATTTTCAAAACATCCTCATAGTCAAAATGGAATTTCCCAAAGTATGAGAACCATGTCAAGATAACAAACCTATACATACAGCAGAAATGTTTGTTATCTTGACATGATTCTTCTATTTTAGGAAACACCATTTAGACTATCTGGATGATTTGAAAATGGGTCCCGACCTGAAACTAGCCTTCAAGCAAATAAAAGTAAAACCTGCAACTTTGGCTGTTTTTCCCTTGTATTGATTAACACAAGTTGCTGCCCTGCAATTACTCCAGCATACTGGGAAGTTCTAAAATAAATTGTAACTACAGCAGCAATTCTAGCGTCACTGTAGTGTCATATTTAGAGGAACCAGTATAAAATTGTTGCATGTGAGGTCCGCCCGTAGCTTCATATGTAGCCCACACTGCAGAACAGTATTTCATCAATGGGTTTATAAGGAAGATAAGAAGAAAGGAATGTTAGAGTATAGCGTCGTGTCAATATCGAGGTCATTAGAGACATATTCCTAGCTCGATTAGACATGGATGAAAGGAAATCAGACTTGATCGCCTGACACGATGCAGAAAAAGTGTGGCAAACGTATATCAGGTATCTCATTACTTGTCATTTCCCTTTTGCTGTTACCGTGCTATCTCTTTCATAGACATAGTCTAATTTTGCTTTACGTACGACAGAGTGTGTGTGATGATGTAATTACTGTGTTGCCTTACTCATCTATATAAACAGCTGAATCCCGCAAATCACTATGAAGCCTAGACAGAGGCTAATTTCATTTTATGCTACTGTAACGCTTTCTTTTTCCATTCCGCTTACGAATGAGACGTGGAATGATGCCTGCTTACTTGTCAAAGGGCAGTGTGTAGCAATACACACAGAACTCTTACATACTTTAGAGAAAATCACGATACCAAAAAACAGAATTTTTAATCTTCTGTTTTATACACTTAGTGTAGGCTACAGTCAATCAAGGCCAAGTGAAGATACCGTTTCATACCCTACGAATTTTTTAATACCATTCTTTTTCTATGAAGTGCTCGGTCCTACACATTTACTTTTCATGTCGTACGATTTTCTTTCATTTACCGACAATGACCGGTTTCTGTGTTTGGTAAATTATTGTAGAGACCTGAATTCTTTCTATATTTCTGTTCCAACTAAGCTTTGGCATTGCGTTACCTACGCAACATTTGAAGATACATCCAGTATTATGTAGTTGCTCTTACTGTTGACAGCAGAGTTGAATACGAATGGGCTTATTTTCGTGTATTTTTGGGCGTCAGAGGCCTACCGAGGTCTAAACAGCTACAGTCACTTCCACGTAGACAAAACATGGGGTGCCACAATAAGTGTCCGCTAATCTTAAATGGTCCTTGTCTATAAGTGATAGTTAATGAGACTGAAATGCCTCAAGTATCACACGTCTTATGAAAGAAGAGCTCCAGTCATTTTTTATTCAATGACAAAGAGAGAGGATGGTTTAAATATCTGTTGTTGTATAATCTCCTCCTCCTAACGAGTTCACTGACATCCATTAGGAAAGTGTACTCTCTCATCATTAACAGTATTACGACAGCACTGATAACCTCACTTCGTCGTGCAGACGAAACCCGACAGCCGATTCACATACGCTGGCAAAATAGATTCTAGCTTAACATTTATTGTCATTATAGGAGTTGGTAGCTCTGATAAAAATGTAATGTGATTTCGCTAATTACGTGAGTTACAAACGTCATCCGGCGTCCGCAGTTGTCGATAAGCGAAATCACTATTTATTTGCCAGTAAAAAGTTGACAAAGCAGATCATGATTTGTATCGAAATCGAAACACCGCTTTTGAAATGGATCTTTCCATAAAGACCATACGATGTACTGTTAGCACAGTCATCTGTTGTAAATTACGATATGCAGGTATTTTTCGCGTTTGCGAAATATTACTTGCGTAAAAGATATTGCGTCTTTGGATAAATATACTGGGTGATCAAAAAGTGTCACCGAGCGAGATAGGGCAGTGGTTAGCACACTGGACTCGCATTCGGGAGGACGACGGTTCAAATCCGCGTCTGGCTCTCCTGATTTAGGTTTCTCGTGATTTCGTTAAATCGCTTCAGTTAAATGCTGGGATGGTTCCTATGAAAGAGGGCGGCCGAATTCTTTCCCTGATCCGATGGGACCGGCCCTCCCCCAAAACCAAGCACCAAAAAGTGCCAAATATTTCGACAGGTGTTAGACCCATCAAAGCAAGAAAAAGATGCTCAATGAAAATGGGCTCTAAAGTGCATTCCTCATGAGCTATGAGCACTTGTTCATCTTCGGTACAGTGAAACACATCTCCTCTGGACAGTGCGGTTGATCCCGGCGGAGGTTCGAGGCCTCCATCGGGCATAGGTGTGTGTGTTAATCCTTAGGATAATTAAGGTTAAGTAGTGTGTAAGCTTAGGGACTGATGACCTTAGCAGTTAAGTCCATAAGATTTCACACACATTTGAACATTTCTTTAACATCTGCTCTGCTGGAAGCTCTTTGCTTTCCATATTTTGGGAGGAGGTAGTACGGACCAAAAGAAGGAAAATGTCCAGTAAACGTAGGCACCAAAATGCTTCCCTCAAGAACTATGAGCACTTGTTCATCTCCGGCACTGTGAAAAACATCTCTTCCATTGAATAAGTGCTCACAACTCAGATTTTCTAGCTTCCCTACCACATTCAAACTTCCGGCATTCCACGCTTAAACTTGTAGGACGCTATCCTTTCGTCCAATCTTTTCCTTAATGTCACCTCCGCCTCCCGAGTAGGCACTAATCCGGCAGAGGAAAGATAATGATGACACTTTTTCAGTTACAGGCCATGTGTTCTGTAGCTACGCATCATGTGTCTTTAATTCAGCGGTTTCCATTGCCTTCAGCATCCCCGTTGATCATTGCTGATTCGGAAGAGTCAGGGATAGTTTCCCACCCAAAGGGAAAGAGAGTGCCCTGAAACTCAGTGGGCTCCTCCGCTCTCTTTGACAAGGCCGTTGGCACAAGAAGTGTTCGGCCACCATTGATGATTATTTTTATTCAAAATATAAGTAGTTTCGAGGCTCGAACCAGGGACCGAGGACGTTTTGATTACTAATCAATGACGCTACCCTAGACTACGCGTATACCAAAAGGGGAAGCGACAAGGCACAGCCGCCACCCTAATGGTCCCCCGAGTCATCCTATTGCGCATTTCTCTTTCAAGGGAAAATGTTCAAGAAATGGAACGACAAGAGGAAAAGCTTGATCGTCCTCAGATCTAATGGCTGTTACAGTTCTTTAGCGGAATATTATGCACTGCGTAATAATAATTTATAACACCCATAGGACGAGCTCACACTACTTACATTTCATGTTCAGTTACGTTCTTAAGGCTAGAGCAAGAGATACATACACAATCTTATAGTTTCATTAGGTGTTAATTGCATCTCTCTCCACTTCAATATCATTAAATATTCAACAATAATAAAATTATTTTTATAACTCTCTACGAGTAATGAGCAATGACAAGCAGAACTGTTCTGTTATATGTGGTGATCAAATCTAGAAGACCGCCATAAACCACTGTAACTTCAATGTAATTATCGTTGAATAAAAGTATCATTTGTAAAGTTTTTTTTTAATTACCGTTACCAGTCACAAACTTTGCCAACTATTGTATTATTTGTTTAGCGACATGTTTCGAGGGAATCCCTCATCTTCAGGCTATGTGGCATTACAAAAACAACTTTACAATAAGGTCATACTGATGTTACATAGTCTTTTCATAAATCCTGTGGAACGAGAGAAAATTTAGTAAGAGGAGATGTCACTTTGGAAGCTGGATTGATGTTTGCACGAAATAGTTTTGTAACGATCACTCACTTTGTTCTTCTGGCGTGGCAGTCTCGTTGTGATGCGCTGAGCTGTTTCCATTTCCGTGGGTCTCTTGGTCACTATTCACAAATTGTCACTAACGTAGCAGTCACTTGGAAACACGATCGCAAACAGTTTTGTAGTGCAGTGGACAAGATGGCGGTTGAAATACAGCTGGTTTCTATTTGATTATCGATTTGTCAATCTATGTGGTATCAGATGTTTACATGTCTTCTGCACGTCTTGTTATCGGATTACAGATGTAGGTTGACGAAATACATAACAAATTGAGCACCTGATACAATATTATTGAACACATCATGAAATAAACTATTTATTTTACATATTTCTAAGATATTGCTGAGGCTAGAGTCAAACGACTGTCATGTTATGTACCTTTTATTCTAGGAAGATGAGGGATTCCCTCGAAACATATCGCTAAGTAAATAAGTAATACAATAGTTGACATAGTTTGTGACTGGTAGCGGTAATTTAAAAAAAAAAACTTTACATATTTCTTGAAACAGTCACGGTCCAAAAATAGTCAAAATGGCTTCAAAAGTGTCATTTCTGTTCGTCTCGCTGTGTGTTTCTTTGCCACTTTTCGTACCATACTGTAGTAGTTCTAAGGAGTGTATTTGCGTGGCCCTCCTCCGCAGCAAGCACAGAAATACTTGTTTTGTGAATAAAACCGCATTTTCTTGCTGCAACTTAATTTATTTTTCCCAGACGCGTTTCGTCCTTTTCTTGCTCTAAGGCATATTCAGTGGGATAGTTTGTTGGCATCGGTGTTTCCTCTCATCTGGTGTGGAGGGCGCATTACCACTTCGTTTCCGGAACATAAGCACAATTTTGTATTCCGAACTCTTTCTATAGCACTGTTCACCATATTTCTCCTTCTTTGTGGTGCACTAGTACTCTTTTGCCTCTAATTGTAGCTATTTGTTCGAACACTGTGCTTTAACGACGTCGATATTGTGAGTTCATTATGTGCTTCCTCCTCTAAACAGGTAGTGGTAGTTCGACCTCCGGTCAAGATGAGAGGAAACGCCGATGCCAAAAAACTCTCCCACTGAAAACGCCTTAGTGTAAGAAAAATATGAAGCGCATCGGGGAAAAATAAATTACGTTGCAACAAGAAAAGGTGGTTGGTTTTATTCAAAAAACAAGTACTGTATATTGTAGTAGTTCTGTGTGTGTGCTATGAGTTTCATCGAGCTATATCGTCTGGTGGTCACACATCGTGCAAAACTTTCACTGCAGTGTATTTAAATTGTTGCATGAGAGGACTGTACCGTTTCACAGTGAACAAATTTTCATTGACCTGACTTCGAGCGCAAATATAGTGCTTTACAGCTCTCGGTCAACAAACTATGCTACTGACTTGTGTGTACGACGTCCTTTCCGACGTATCTTAGAGAGCAAAGGCATACTGTACAGAGCAGAGATACACTGTCTACAGCGTTACCTTATATTCCGTCAGAATAAAGCTAGTGTCACTGTTTTGCATAATAATATATTCAATTCGCGTCGTTAGTAACATCCGCTCCACATGCGCTCAAGAGACCCATATGTGCAGGTGCCGATTGACACTGCTCAGTACTGACAAGGTGTGGACGTATTTCCTGAGCCTTCAGTCAGAAGATTAAGTCTTACTTGTTTAATACGGAAGTTCGTTCGTTGCACAGGGTACAGATAAATGATTTAGGAAGGATACACGTTCTGGGTAGTGAGAGCTTGCGGTTTTGGTTACTGCTGCTCGATGGCGGACAACTATCAACACGTGATCCGTACCTACCTGCCCTATTGGCTACAGCCATAGTGTGCATAACGGACAGATGCGACATTAGCGTTTCGTGGCAACAGACAACTTCTACTGAGGCAACGACCGTACTTGATGCGTGGGCCACAATCTGTATCTCTGATTGGCCAAAATGGCCGCTAGGTGCCAGTTGCGGATTGCCTATCTAACAGCTTTCAGGGGGGAAAAAATCTGAGTTTCAACATTTCATATAATTATGAACCGAAATGAAAAACATAAGATGCCCTCATAACCCACTCCCTGAAAAGTATAACCTTACGTTAAAAGTTTAAAGAGCCGGACCAGTACTAAAGTTAGAAACTGTGTGAGGCAGCATAACTCAGATTACTCATACTATATCCACACATTGAAAATTTGAGAACGAGAGCTCTTAGCGACCACCAACGAACCTTAAGCGTAATTTTAAATCTTTTCGAAACTTTTCTCGCTGACATCTCCCTCGCCCCGTCCCCAGCAAAATAATGAAACGGAAAAAGTTAGTCGCCTTCTACATTATCAATGTTCACGTAGCGAAACTTCAGCATTAGGGACGATATTTAAATTTTTTTACTTCTTCACTACTAACTCTATTCGCAACATAGTTTTCAGACTGTGTCCAAATGTACAATCTCAAGAGATATGGCTTCATAAGCATTTGAGACGCCTCAAAAACTAAATTTTCATAAAACGGAGCGGAAATTACGCTATATTCGTCCAGCGTTAGACAATGGGGGCACTCAGCAATTCCCAATAACCTTACAATATAACTTCAAACCTTTAATAAACTTTTTCTCGCTCAGAGCCCCACAAAAAAATGGAAAGAAAAACAGTTTGTTTGTTTAGTTATTTATATTAAATGTACAATCAAATGCATCTGTATTTTGTAACATATGCATCACGTAAAGTAAAAAAAAGTATAATGTGTAATGTAATAATTGCACGAAATTATCTAGAATGAAATTTTCACTCTACAGCGGAGTGTGCGCTGATATGAAATTTCCTGGCAGATTAAAACTGTGTGCCGGACCGAGACTCGAACTCAGGACCTTTGCCTATCGCGGACAAGTGCTCTACCAACTGAGCTACCCAAGCACGACTCACGCCTCGTCCTCACAGCTTTACTTCTGCCAGTACCTCGCCTCCTACCTTCCAAATTTTACAGTAGCTCTCCTGCGAACCTGGCAAAGGTCACGAGTTCGAGTCTCGGTCCGGCACACAGTTTTAATCTGACAGGAAGTTTCGTTGTACGAAATTATGTAATTAAACTACATTTAATGACTTTACTTTTATACCCTACTTTTGCTGTGACCAAGCCTAAAATTAACAGTTTGACACTACGCACTATTTGCCAAAAAGATCTTACACGAACATATAAAGGGGTTATCAGTTTCCTGGTTTACCAGCTTTGGTTTTGATTTTTTCTTTAGTGTGCGAGTGAGTAATCCGAAAGTAATGAAACAATACGATTTGGGTTTTGCGTCTTTAACGTCAAACATTTAACGGTAATTCTTTTGTGAAGTATCGGTTTCATGCATGAGAGTTCGTAAGAATCGGGTGTGGGAGAGGCTTACTGGTGAACTGTAATTGAACAATGCACGAAAATATATTAAAGGGAAAATTTTGGCTAATAGTTAGACTGGCCGGACGACCTGTACACACCATTCATACCTCGAGGAGAAGAAGTTTCAATGGCGCCAGTGACATAGCACCTCTGCAATTCTGCTTTTTTATGAAGCGCAAGGGGCTCCCAAATCCGACGATTCAAAACGTCGTATCCTCTGAGTTTTATCGAGCGAGGTGGCGCAAAGGTGAAGACATCGGGCTCGTATTGTGGAAGAGAAGGATTCAGAATTTTGAAAGTCCCTTTCTTTACGTTTCCCTTGGATTGTTTAAATAACTTCAGGAAATCGACGATTTGGCTGTTTTCGTAGGGACACAATCAGTCCGAGGATTTGTTGTGTCTGCAGTATCCCATATCTTGACGGGAGGTTAAACTCTTCCTTTTCACTTTCTTTCGGTCTTTTATAACTGATGGCCTGCGAAATAAAAATTGTATGAGATTAGCGAACTTTCACAGTAGGCGTTTAACCCTTTGAGTCCCAACAACATGAGAAAATATAATTTTAAAATTTTCCAGATAATTAATCTTCATTATCATGGTAAGCAACGAATACCTGAAGAAATTGTCAAAAAGTAAAGAATCAATTGTTTTAATGAGGTGCTTTCTCTTTGGATCCGATGAGACATACGGTATTCATGTATTCAACCACCCATCATTTCATGTGATATACGTATTTGAAAGCAAATTCGCATTTTTCCTTAAAAAAAAATCCGACCTCTTCGAAACATCCATAAACTCATAACGTCTAAAAAAAGGTTATAGTCCGAAACAACAAGCATGCCTACTATGATATTAAGTTACATAAAATGACAAAATGAAAAGCGGTACATCAGTGAACATTGAAATAATAGAGTGTAATGAGCTGTTTTAACAACGTAGTAAAAGAAAGTTAAAAACGTTACATATACGTCATATGATCCAAGTCCGTGACGCTGTGTGTTCAAAGACATAACTAGGTCATTGACCGCTACTCGTAAGAATGGTGGAAGTACCTCAGTGTACCACTAGAAGTTTCTGTCTTGCAATAGAATCGATGGTTTCATGCCAATGTCACCGGTAATTCATTATTCAGAAAGTACGAGGGTCTCAAAGTGTTAAACAGCTGTGGTCATCACGCAAGCTACACTCGTAACCTTTAATGTGCTCAGACCGCAAATGCTCTGTTATTTTCTGAGACGCGCACAACTTTCTGTACTTCTCCGTCCCTAAACACGGGTAATGAGATGTCACATTTGTGAAACGAGTGTCATCACGGCTGTAGCTTCATGGTGGAAAATATTAGCCCTTAACCTTGAGGCCTCGTACCGCGGCATCCTGCTGCTGTTTGAAAAGAAAGAAAGTTTCGGCTTGAGCGTGCTGTCGACTACAAAGGTTTTAGGGGCGGATCATGTGGTCGTATTGGAGAAGGACGGGTAAGGAAACAAGACTATGCCCTTTCAGGGGAAACATTCCGCCCTTGGCGTTAGGTGATTTAGGGAAATCAAGGGGAAACTAAGTATGTGCATTCGGACGGGTAGTTGAATCCCTATCTTTTCGAGCCTAGTATGCTAACCAGGGATGGCTAGAAGACAAATGTAAGGATGTAGAGGCTTATCTCACTAGGGGTAAGATAGATACTGCCTACAGGAAAATTAAAGAGACCTTTGGAGATAAGAGAACCACTTGTATGAACATCAAGAGCTCAGATGGAAACCCAGTTCTAAGCAAAGAAGGGAAAGCAGAAAGGTGGAAGGAGTATATAGAGGGTCTATACAAGGGCGATGTACTTGAGGACAATATTACGGAAATGGAAGAGGATGTAGGTGAAGATGAAATGGGAGATACGATACTGCGTGAAGAGTTTGACAGAGCACTGAAAGACATGAGTCGAAACAAGTCCCCTAGAGTAGACAATATTCCATTGGAACTACTGACGGCCTTGGGAAAGCCAGTCCTGATAAAACTCTACCATCTGGTGAGCAAGATGTATGAGACAGGCGAAATTCCCTCAGACTTCAAGAAGAATATAATAATTCCAATCCCAAAGAAAACAGGTGTTGACAGATGTGAAAATTACCAAACTATCAGTTTAATAAGTCACAGATGCAAAATAAAAACACGAATTCTTTACAGACGAATGGAAAAACTAGTAAAAGCCGACCTCGGGGAAGATCAGTTTGGATTCCGTAGAAATGTTGGAACACGTGAGACAATACTGACCCTACGACTTATCTTAGAAGCTAGATTAAGGAAGGGCAAACCTACGTTTCTAGCATTTGTAGACTTAGAGAAAGCTTTTGATAAAGTTGACTGGAATACTCTCTTTCAAATTCTAAAGGTGGCAGGGGTAAAATACAGGGAGCAAAAGGCTATTTACAATTTGTACAAAAACCTGATGGCAGTTATAAGAGTCGAGGGACATGAAAGGGAAGCAGTGGTTGGGAAGGGAGTGAGACAGGGTTGTAGTCTCTCCCCGATGTTATTCAATCTGTATATTGAGCAAGCAGTGAAGGAAACAAAAGAAAAATTCGGAGTAGGTATTAAAATACATGGAGAAGAAATAAAAACTTTGAGGTTCGCCGATGACATTGTAATTCTGTCAGAGACAGCAAAGGACTTGGAAGAACAGTTGAACGGAATGGACAGTGTCTTGAAAGGAGGGTATAAGATGAACATCAACAAAAGCAAAACGAGGATAATGGAATGTAGTCGGATTAAGTCAAGTGATGCTGAGGGAATTAGATTATATACTAGAGTTATATACTAGTTTTTTCTCATCTATGCAGCCGGGTTACTAATATGGACTAACTTCGGGTCCGGCGTTTATAATGTGTGCAAGATACCGAAAAATTACTGCTTCCCGTGTTTAACGACGAATATTACCCCAGCATGTATAAATTATCCAAGTAGCTAATTTTACATACAAAGTTTTCCTTATGTACACCCTACAATCCCTTACTGCAAATTTATTTGCAACCCCAAATTTTCATTCACTTTTCCTTTCATGAAAATGTTAGTAAATACAATATACTGAGCGTTATTTCTGTTTATTTGCATTGCAAGTAACGTAAAACTTCCTGACAGATTAAAACTGTGAGCCGGACCGAGATTCGAACTGCCAGAATTAAAGTTGTGAGAACAGCTCGTGAGTCTTGCTTGGGTAGCTCAGTTGGTAGAGCCCACTCAGCTGCGCCAACTTCCGTTTGCAAGATACGGTAATACGGCTGAAGCCGCGCCAAGAATGCTATTTTTTCTAAACGCCTGACCATTTGGAGCTCCCCTTCTGTCACTTTAATTTCCAGCAAAGCTCTGTGTATTCTAAAAATTTTGTGCATGTGTTGTCTTGTGAGATCCAAACGTTATGTGCCACATCCGGCATCTGGACCCTGCCAGAGAGCTATCCGTTTCGTCTCTATTGCCTACATCTACATCTACCTGGATACTCAGCAAATCGCATTTAAGTGCCTGGCAGAGGGTTCATCGCACCACTTTCACGATAATTCTCTATTAGTCCAAATCCGTACAGCGCGCGGAAAAAAATAAACACCTATAGCTTCCCGTGCGGGCTCTGATTTCACTTATTTTATTACGGTGATCGTTCCTCCCTATGGAGGTCGGCGTCAACAAACTATTTTCGCATTCGGAGGTGAAAGTTGGTTATTGAAATTTGGTGAGAAGCTTCCGACGCAACAAAAATCGCCTTTGTTTAAATGATGTCCACCACATATTATTATGAAATTACAATGAAATGGACACCCTTAGCTGCTTACAGGCGTTGACATTGGTCAACGGGGACAGATGCTCTCTATCCTTCTTGGTTTTTTTTTTTAACCTCATTTTGCTCGCTTTTGTTCGTTGCATTGGCTCGAGGCGGACGCCGTAATACATCCGTTTTAGTTCGTTGTTGATCGGTGAACCCAGTTTTTTTATTACAGAGGACAGCTAAACCTCTGACCGAACACGCTGAGCTACCGTGCCGGCTATCTGAGCCACCGAGGACACAGAGGATAGCGCGACTGCAGGGATTTATCTCTGGCACGCCTCCCGCGAAATCCACATTCTCAACGTATTGTCCCGCACTACATTCGTAGTGTCCCCGCCCATTATACACATTACTCGCGGCCCGTTGCCTATTCCCGTAAGAGTTCGGGCACTGTTTGTTCATTCACACAGAAGAAGAAATAGTCAAGTGGCCGGTGAGCCTCAACTATATATATACTAAGATGGTATCTGTTCTTTCGGACATGTCCGAAAGAAAAGATACCATCGGTGACCATGCAGCTCGTTAGAATATTATTGTCGCACTACGGAAACCACACCATGTAAAAGCTTCCTCTCGGAGAGAGTACATTTACGGCCAACGTTCTAGTGATAAGAAAGGCAATGAGGAACGTACTGCATAATACCATCGGCATTCTGATCATAGCTCATCCGCGGAACGCCCTCGAAAAACTAGTTCATAAGCTCTCGAAATTGAAGATGAAGTATTACCTCTTTCGTGTAAAGGAACTGACTAATCTGTCCGTCAGGAGAAAAGAGTTCTACTTGTATAGGTCAAAGGTCATCCCGAAATCGTACAGTCGACAAATGAGCAAAGATCTCAATTACGGAAGGCATACCTTTCTTAATATGTCTCCCCTCTTCACACTTTGGAAGTAGAATAAATACGTTTTCCATGAATGGCGCCGATTTCGGGAAACCTCACAGACGACGAAAGGGAGCTATTCAAGAATTCAACCGTTGATTACTTTTAACAAATCAGATCTGTGGTGGGTAATAAAAAAGAAAAAGAGAAGAAAAGAAAAGAAAAGGTTGAAAATGTGGGAAGAAATGGTGAATAAAAAGGGGGTTTTAAAATCGTTAATGGCCATGAAAAAGGGAAAGAATGAAATGCAAATCGGACTTCGTATTACAGAAAAGCCATCAGACTTCGTGATTCGGAAAAACTATTGTTGGGGTGGTCCTTGTGGCGTTTCTGAGCAAAAGTCAAACCAGTTTCCACAACAAAAATTATTTGAAAGAGAACAGAGAATAACAAAATGTGATTAACAGGGGGAAATGGCGTAGATAAGAGTTCATTCTTTACCATGTTAACATGTCTTCTCTCTTGCGGCGTCTAGGTCTTGTTCTCCAAAAATCTCCTGCTTTATTTCCGCGTGAAAAGTCGTAGCTGCTCCAAAATCTTGCAATAAATTTCATCGTCCAGGAATTGCGGATGTATACAAATTAAAACCATTTTGATATTAAATGCAATGTAGTTTACGTTGCTGCTTCCATCCTCCAAATTTCATACAAACTTCCACCATACGTCTGCACATCAATAAGTTTTTTAGTCTTAATCAGACCAAGACTAGCTAATAAGTAAAGTTAAGCTTCCGCTCTCAAGAGACAAGAGCGGGTACAGAACAAAAAGAGTTACAATTTTTGTACCTTCATTTTCTTATATATTTACTCTGCCGTCGAGCGCTCATACAGCTGCGACGGTATAATTTATATCTGAGCGAACGAGTGTAGCGCGGCGAAATTCAAAGTCCCGCTACAGAACAGTGTTCAAATTTGCTTGACGTCACATAACATCAACAATAATAATGTGAACTGAACACTGGTAATTGCCCTGAACATCGCCGTAGAATGAACATTTTAACCTCTCCGTATTACGAAGATCATCGTATACACGCAATATATACTGGTACGTCATCTACTGCTCGACTGTTCCCGCTACGCGAAAGAGACAGCAGGCCAAACTCCATCGGGCAAATCATATCAAATGGTAATTCTTCTGCGGAGAAGTATCATTGATCTTTCAGAACAGCCGAAAACCCATGTTCATGTGGCAAGACATTTTCAAGAAAACTTGCATTCGTCTGCAATTACCAAAATATTTTCAAGAAACGGGCATCCGTCTGTAAATATCAAGATGTAAAGACACTGAACCACAGTAACCACTTATTTGATAGACTTCAATACAGGTGCGTGTTGGTCAGCACATTCCAGAGGAAGGAATGGTCGGCAGCTATTTACTCGTTAACTGGTTATCTGTATTTACACCGTTAATCTCTAGTCTTTAATGGCTATTTATCTCTAATGGTAGTCCTCATAAAACATACCACGAATACCACACGGTTGTCAGTTACGATACATTCTCAGCACAAAACTGACGCTCTGCAAACGTATGGCATAATTATGTAGTTTATAAACATAGAAAATAAACATGTACACTGCTGTGCAAAAGTCAAAGTGATAGCCTTCCTCTAAAGCATGAAAAATACGCTATTTCTGTGATTGTTTAAGTAAAGCAAAAATTAATCCTAAATCTGATGATATAGTTTTATTCCTTACATATTTGTCTTCGAGCAATGCTGTCTGTGTCCACACGGGATGCTCCCAGTAACCACTGCACCAGGTGGAAGGACTCATTTCGACCGGAACACTGATCATCGGCGCAAATTCTTGAAGCACTCCTTTTGAACCTGTAACAAAGTAGTTCTGCGCAAGTCATTTTCGATACATTTTCTGTTAGCATACCTAGGATAATAGAAAAATATTAATTTCCAAAAAAAGATGACATGTTGAAACAAATGTCATTTTCTTTGCCCACAAAATCTAGAGGAAAGCATGCACGCCGATGGAGAAATCAATTTAGAACGCCAGCAAGAAGTTCCAGTCAAAACCGTATGTACTGTTCTAAAGTCATGTTTCCAGTCAGATTGAAAAATACGGTTTCGAGGAAAACAGTTTTTAAAGTTTTGGGTTACATTTTTTTATACACTGAAGAGCCAAATAAACAGGTACAGGAATGAGTGTTCAAGTACAGAGATATGTAAACAATCAGAATATAGCGCTGCGGTCGGCAATGCCCACATAAGACAACAAATGTCTGGAGCACTTGTTAGATCGTTTACTGCTACTACAATTGCAGGTTATCAAGGTTTAAGGGAGTCTGAATGTGGTGTTATAGTCGGCGCACGACGGATGAGACACAGCATCTCCGAGGTAGCGATGAAGAGGGGTTTTTTCTGTAGGACCATTTCACGAGTGTACCGTGAATATCAGGAATCCGATAAAACATCAAATCTCCGACATCGCTACGGCCGGAAGAAGATCCTGCAAGTACGGGACCAACGACGACTGAAGACAATCGATCAATGTGACAGAAGTGCAACCCTTCCGCAAATTGCTCCAGGTTTCAATGTTGGGCCATCAATAAGTGTCACCGTGCGGACCCTTCAACGGATCATCAACGATAAGGCCTTTCGGGGTCGAAGGCCCACTCGTGTACCCTTGATGACTGCACGACACAAAACTTTACGCCTTGCCTGGGCCCGCCAACACCAACATTAGTTCAAAAAATGGTTCAAATGGCTCTGAGCACTATGGGACTTAACTTCTGAGGTCATCAGTCCCCTAGAACTTAGAACTACTTAAACCTGACTAACCTGCCCGAGGCAGGATTCGAACCTGCGACTGTAGCGGTCGCGCAGTTACAGACTGTAGCGCCTAGAACCGCTCGGCCACCTCGGCCGGCACCTACATTGGACTGTTGATCACTAGAAACATACTGACTCGTTGGACGTGCCTCGTTTCAAATTGTATCGAAGTGATGGACTTGTATGGCAATGGAGACAACCTATGAATCCACCTACTCTGCATGTCAGCAGGGGACTGTTCAAGCTGGTGGAAGCTCTGTAATGGTATGAGGCGTGAGCAGTTGGAGTAAAATGGCACCCTAAAACATGTAGACACGACTCTGACAGTTGACACGTACGTAAGCAACCTGTGTGATCACCTGCATCCATTCATGTCCATTGTGCATTCTGATGGACTTGGGAAATTCCAGCAGGACAATGCGACACTACACACATCGAGAATTGCTACAGAGCCGCTGCAGGAACATTATTCTGAGTTTAAACACTTCCGTTGTTCACCAAACTCCCCAGACATGAACATTATTGAGCATATCTGGGATGTCTCTTAAGGATTTGTGGACAGCCCTGAAGGATTCTTGGTGTCAGTTCCTTCCAGCACTATTTGAGACATTAGTCGAGTCCATGCCACGTCGTGTTGCGGTGCTTCTGCGTGTTCGCTGGGGCCCTAGACGATACAGGCAGGTGTGCCAGTTTCTTTGGGTCTTCAGTGTAGTTACGTTAAATTTACCTCTAGTCACCGATCCTTTGACCATACAGCAGTCCTTCCAGATCCAACAGGAAGTCCTGCTCCTCCTCTTTCGTGGCCATGGCGATCCGCGGGCCTCATTGGCAGCTTCTATCACGCGGTTCTCTACTTGCTCCATACGCTTTTCGTCCGCTTTTGCGCAGAAGTTGTAACAGGCTGGTTCGATCTCACGTTAGAGGACGTTCGGAACTTCCATAGTGTCTGTTAGGCCGCCGTTGAAATCACGTGCCGACTGTTTTTTTCCACTGTTCATGGTTTTCAGAGACATTTTTTCACAAATCGACTTGTATTTCTACAAAGCAATTACTGGCGAACCTGGGATGATCACCACAATCAAGTAGACATCCCGGAGAACATTTGTAGCAAAATAAAAAGAAAACTCGATTTCTTCTAATATCCAAACTGGAGTACCTCCTTAAGGACGAAAGTAAGTTACACATTATGTGTCACTGGCAAGTATCATAGCTCGATGAAAATTGGGCCATAAATAGAAATGACTGCCACAATTTAGTAGAAAAGGTGACGGAAAGAAACACATAGTGAGATGAACAGAAACGACCATTTCATTCAAAGACAATAATTGCGCTGAAGTCTCTGCGACTTATGATAGTGCCCTGTACATAAGACGGGACATGGTTCTTATTACGGTGCGCGATCGCCAAGGACGAAGATTCCAGCTCTTCGACGCTCTCCCATAATGGCCACAAGGTTGGTTAGGAGTTCTTGTGGTAGGACGTTTCATTCTTCCAGCAGCGCGGTCGAAAACTGCTGGATGGTTACTGGTGCATGCGGATGTGCTGTCATGCGTCTCTCCTCATGTGCTCGATGGGACGTAAGTCGCGGGAATGGGTATATCAGTCCATTCGCCGAAAATTTTCTCGTTCTTGGTTCTGGCGGATGTTTTATACTACTCGTCTTTCCCTACAGCTTGTACCTGTCTTTCACAGAACTTCGAACGCCTTGCACCATTTTGAGGTGACGGAACCTAAGGGAAATCTCTTGCTGAGCTCTTGTTATGGTGTACCACTCCCATTTGATGTGCCGCACTCAATGTATATAAGAATATGGGAAACTGGTGGATAGCTAGACGACTGGAAGAAGTCTCTCTTCATCCACTATAGAAGAATGAATCAATCAGAAATGACACCAACTACCGAGCCATTGCTCGCATACACCAAGCAAGCAAAACTTTGATATACATCCTGTGAGGCAACGGGCGAGTTGTGGCGCCCTGAAAATATTGATAAGTTCGGAGTTGGAGTGGTCACACGGGCCGCTCGGCAAGCCGGGGCTCGTCAGCAACCGCGTGGTCCCGAACACTAGCCGGAGCAAGTGGGGTGGCCCCAGCGCGTGGTCCAGGCCGACCGAGTGGCTGGGAATTCCGTGCTGACGCTGTGTCAAGGAAGGTGCTTTGTGTTGATGAAAGAGATTTGTATGCCGGGAGTGCCAAACATGGCGGACTTTGTAAAACAATAATGGCAGACATTTCACAGTTCATGTAGAAATTAATAATAGCCAGAGGAATCATGATACCTTAAAAAGAAACATGTACATTACCATTATTTGCACGAAGATTCTGATGGTGTAATCAGATATTCAATATCTTTATTAGTTTTAAGTTTAGTATCTGACTGTAAATTACACAAGTAACACCCAAAAACGAATTTCCAAAATACAGGGTGTCCGAAAAGTCTTTCCCTGATTACATAAACTGATAACTCAGTCTAGAAGTAAGATACAAATATGAGACTGGTGTCTAATTGTTTACAAACAATCACATCAGTGAACTTCTACATGTGCACTCTTGGTAGCACATAGCACATCTAGGCGATATTCAATTTCCGTCCACACATTAACCGACATCACTGGAGGGATCGATTCAACGACTCCGGTTGTCCATTGGCGCAGGGTTTCAAGATCTGGTACACATGTTCGGTAGACCTCGTCCTTGACATAACCCCATAAAAAGAAGTCTAATGGGGTTATGTCAACGGAGCGGGGAGGCCAAACCGTTGGCCCATCACGACCAATCCGTCGCCCAGGAAAGGTTATATCGAGATAGGCAAGGACGTCCAAACCCCAATGAGACGGTGCACCGTCTTGCTGAAACAAGACATCGGGGTAATACTGAAGCAGCTGAGGAACAGCATACAGTTGCAACATGTCCAGATACACTGCAGATGTGACGGTAGCCTCAGCGAAGAAGAATGGCCCGATAATTCGATCGTGCAATAGCGCGCGCCAAACATTCACCTTTCGACTGCCTCTGGTGCACTCCATGACCTCGCCAGGGGGTTGTGAACCCCAAATGCGCACATTATGGCGATTCACTACTCCACTGACAAAAAAGGTCGTTTCGTCGGAAAAGGCAATTCGTCTGAGATAACCATCATCGTCCTCAATACGTGATCGCATTTCGACTGAAAAGTCATATCGACGTGTACTGTCATTGGGCAACAAGGCCTGCACGATTTGCACTTTGTACGCACGAAACAATAAACGTTTGTGTAAAATGTCATGGAGAGAGCTTTTTGGCATCTGTAATTCGCGTGAGGCCCTGCTCACCGATTTCTTCGGACTTCGCAGAAAATACTGCCTTACAGCTTCCACCCTGTCTGCTGAGGTTCTTGGTCGACCAGACCTCGGAAGTCAGCAACCGATCCTGTGTTCTTGAACTTCTCATACCAGGCTTTAATGCTCTTGACATCAGGTGGATTCCGTCCATATGTTGTCTGGAAGTGTCTCTGCACTGTGGTTGGTGATCGTGTCTCATGGTACCACAGGACACACTGTGCCTTCTCCTGATTGGTTAACATGGCTTCTTGGGCACTGCACCTCATCCACTACTTACGTACTGCGAACCTAAAACAGAAAAAAAACTTTCATAGTTGTAAACAATTCGACACAAGTTTCATATTTGTATCTTACTTCTAGCCTGAATTATCAATTTATGTAATGAGGGAAAGTCTTTTCGGACACCCTGTATAAAAGTTTCATCCGATTTTGTCGATTGACATGTCTTTAGAAAGATACTAGTGTATACCAAAATTGGTATGAATTACAGGCATTTAACTTGAATAGTACATGAGTTGTTGGAGGTCAAAGTGGCCGATTACTATTGATCGCGTCAGGACATAAGTACTCCACAATCACACGAAAAAATGGTAGCAGCATGCTTATAAATATATTTATTCGTCTATGTCTTTGTTTATATCCGATATATACTGTTCACGAAGAAATTGGTCTAATATTTACTGTGTTTTAGAAATCACAAGGACATTAGGTCACTGGCCTACTATTGTTTCTATTCCTTTGATATATGTTTATTTGATTTGTTTATGTATTTAATTATTGTGTTAGATCGTGTTTATGGTCCAGCCGTAGGAATATTTATTTAATTTCAAGTTATGTAAATGTAAATCCAGTATTTCGTATGTGTTTCAATATGGGAGTGTGTGTAGGCTTGGAGACATGGCGGGACGCTCTAGCCAATCACACCTTTCGTTACTACGGTAGGCGACTACCGAAGTGAATGGAGACTCTGGATGGAAACGGGGGAGGAGCATCGAGTTGCACGGGTCAGAGGAGTGCTGGACGGGAAGGCGCGACGGACGGTCGCAGGTTCGAATCCTGCCTCGGGCATGGATGTGTGTGATGTCCTTAGGTTAGTTAGGATTAAGTAGTTCTAAGTTCTAGGGGACTGATGACCTCAGAAGTTAAGTCCCATAGTGCTCAGAGCCATCTTTTGAACTGATGACCTCAGATGTTAAGTCCCATAGTGTTCGGATCCTTGAAACATTTTTTTTATTTTTTTGTGCCCTTGTGAGATTTCCGTGGCTTCTGCAGTGAACACGTAGTATGCGTAACTAATTACGTGAAGTTGGAGTCTATTGTTTCCCTGTTATTCAACTTATATTTTATATAACTGCTGGACCGTTGACACCAATACGTGTTTTGCAGTAAGAAATAGCATTCTTAAAGGTACTTCTGCTATCACACTCTTTATTTAAAGTCGTTAAAATAGTATCTGCAGATTTTATTTAATTGCAATCTTTCATTTATAAATTCCTATGTTACATTCAAAATTCGCAATTGCCTAGTGATAGGAACCTTCAACCATTCGATTCATGTGTATATCCATATTGAATACTGTAGACTCAGCAGTATTTGTCATGTAATGCGGCAACTACGTATCCCAGCCCCCAGACAACGAAACCACTCAAAACTATTAATATTTAAACTCTGAGTCTGAGGGAACGTAGACGAGGGCCACTTTTGTTTTTAAGCCCGCAATCCTGAGCCAACATTTGTACCCCTACACCCAACCTCAGATATCCACAGGTTTTGTTGAAGGAAAAGGGACTCGTGAACAGATGACAAATAATCGAGAATTGGCGAGAGTCCTGTGCTCCTGACTTAATCTGCTTTCTTGACTATGTGAAAGCCTTTGACTGGCTTGTCCGGGGAAAGTTATCTGCCAAACTATGCAACATCTGTGCTGTACTTGTCATTAGGAGTGCTTTTGGTGTTTGGACTAAAGGCATCTTACACTGAAGAGACAAATAAACTGGTACACCTGCCTAATAGCATTTAGGACCGCCACGAGCACGCAAATGTGCTGCAACATGACATGACATGGCATGGACTCGACTGATGTCTGGAGTAGTGTTAGAGGTTGCTGACGCCATGTATCCTGCTGAACTGTCCATAAATCCATAAAAGTACGAGGGGGTGAAGATCTCTTCTAAGCAGTATGTTGCAAGGCATCACAGATATTCTCAGTAATGTTCATGTCTGGGGAAGTGTTTCACTCACAATAGTGTTCCTGGAGCCATTCTGCAGCAGTTCTGGACATGCTTACGTACGTGTCACCTATCAGAGTCGTATCTAGACGTATCAGGCGTCCCATATCACTCCAACTGCACACGCCCCTCACCATTACAGAGCCTGCACCAACTTGAACAGTCCCCTGCTGACATCCAGGGTCCATGGATTCATGAGGTTGTCTCCATACCCGTAAGCGTCCATCCGCTCGATGCAGTATGAAATGAGACTCGTCCGACCAGTCATCAACAGTCCAATGTCGGTGTTGACTGGCGCAGGCAAGGCGTAAAGCTTCGTGTCCTGCAGTCATCAAGGGTACACGAGTGGGCCTTCGATTCCAAAAGCCCATATCGATGATGTTTTGCTAAATGGTTCGCACGCTGACACTTATTGATGGTCCAACATTGAAATCTGCAGTAGTTTGTGGGAAGGCTGCACTTCTGTCACGTTGAACGATTCTCTTCAGTGGCCGTTGGTCCCGTTCTTTCAGAATCTTTTTCCAGGCGCAGCGATGTACCCAGTCCATCGCTATCTCGGAGATGCTGTGTCCCATCGCTCGGGCGCCGAGTGTAACACAACGTTCAAACTCACTTAAATCTTGACAACTGCCATGAAGCAGCAATAACCGATGTAACAACTGCGCCATACACTTGTTGTCTTATATAGGTGTTGTCGACCACAATACCATAGTCTGCCTGTTTACGTATCTCTGTATTTGAATAGGCATGCCTATACTAGTTTCTTTGGTGCTTCAGTGTAATTGGTGTTAGAGCTATTAACAATATCTACTTGCTAATGACACCGTCCTCTTATCCAGCAGCTATTAACAAAAGTAAAGGACGTAAGTCTATTTTATGTATTGGGCATCAATCTCAGCAAGTCCAAAGTCATGATAACTGGTCGAGGCGTGCTGGTTCAACTAACATGTGTTTCATCTAACTTGGATCACTTATCTGTTACACGGAAAGCTATGAAGATGAGGTAAGAAGATGAGTCACGCTATGGCCAGTGACTATGAAGCAGCTCACCAAGATCTGGCAGGACAGAGCGATAACAAGCACCACAAATGTCCAGCTTGTTGAATAACTCGTGTTTTCTCTCATATTTTATGGTTCCGAGACATGGACCCATAAAGCCAGAGACAAGCAGCACATCGACGCATTTGAGCTTAGGTGTTGTCGCACGATGCTGGGCATTTAACGGACTGGAAGAAGAACAAATATGTCTATTAATGAGCAACTCAGTATCTTGACGCGTCTTCCTTCTTGTGTCAGCCAAAAAATCTCCAGTGCTTTGGCCATATTGTGAGAAGAGATGGAGAAAACCTGGAAGGAAAGATCGTGGGCAAGGGGCCGAGGGGAAGAACAGGAAGAACAGCGAATAGGTGGACTGATCAAATCAAAAAGATGTTTGGCCTACCTCTTCAGCAGGTCCTAAGAGAAGCTGATAACCGTACGGGAGGGAGACGCTTGGTTCATGGGGTCACGAAGCTAAGCAATCAGCGTAACGACTTGTGATGATGCAGGATTTTACATTATGGAACGGTTTTTCTCAGTCACAAATCCTATGAACGTGTCTTCATTTTCCTTGTCTTACTTCCATCATAAATCGTATGGTCAGAATTGCCTCTCTGGTGCCTTCACCTTTACGAAAGTCAGACTGATTATCATTTAACAAATCCACAATTTTCTTTTGTGTTCTCCTGTGTGTTATCCTTGTGGGCAGCTTCGATACGTGAGCTGTTAAGCTGATTGTCTGATAGTTCTCACATTTATCTCCTCTACCCGTCTTCGGAGTTCTGTGGATGACATTATTCCGAACTATACAAACTTTAAGCAGTCATGGTTCTTAATGAATCTTCCACTGAGTGATTGGGCCTTAATTTCGAAGGTAAGCTGAAAAAGTGGCAAACGAAACAAGAGGCGATTCGCGATCACCACTGCCGGATGGAAGGTCAACAACTTCTGCTACCAAGGCTATCACCACAGAATTC
Organism: Schistocerca gregaria; assembly: GCF_023897955.1. Classification (NCBI taxonomy): domain Eukaryota; kingdom Metazoa; phylum Arthropoda; class Insecta; order Orthoptera; family Acrididae; genus Schistocerca; species Schistocerca gregaria. Next base: position 1,107,325,293 of record NC_064920.1, on the reverse strand, counting down.
ACGTCATACCACCAGCACGCTTCGACTGTAGGTACATCCAGGACGTCAATCATACATACTTTGGCATTTGGCAGTGGTAGAGACAGAAATGAATCGGATAGGCTGCTTAGGGAGCTGATTAAAATGAAACCAAAAGTTCCCTCCAGCTTGATGGCGCTCGTGGGAACAATGAGTATAAACACACATAAACCGCTCGTGGAATTTCTGCTAAAAGTTGGCAGTAAATTACGAGTATATTCTGTTACCTTCATGCGTGTGAACGTGTCTGTGCGAGCACCTGTACGCGTGTTTTTGTTCATGTTGCTGATTTTTTTTAAATTATTCATCATCTCGTTGAAAAGAGAGATTACTGCCTTCGACTGGAAAGCAGACATGATAGTTCCTGGCTGTACCAAGAGACCAGTTGCGTGAGAACTCGCTCGCTGACAACAGGTCTTGTCATTCGCTATGTTCGACATACTTCGTTCAGGCTTTTTAGTACACCTTAATGGCACTACTTTACAAAATAATTTCAGATAGGCAAAGGCTTTATTGGTATTATGAAATGAAATTTCATGTGCAGAGTATTTTCCAAATGTTTGTGGAGGAATGAGAGAAATGTATTCTGTCGCACGCTCGAAAGATTATCTTGTTAACAGGAGCTGTCGAGAACTGAAACGAATTACGACGTCCGTTTAATCTGTATAGGTTACTTGTGGCGTCCGCTTCCTGGTCCTAATGTGTTTACCTGTCCATTACCAGTCTGCACCTGGTACCAGATAATGGACGACATCTGTTCGGCGCGCTTCGGCGACCCACCCAGGGGCGGGCCGGTTTCGGCGACTTTATGAGCCATCCCACATTTCAGCGCACCGCAATAACAGTACCTCTCTTGTTTCCTAATAGCCCGTTTGAATGGTACGTTCTCTCCGCAGCTGCGACGTTACCAACTCGTCAGTCCCCGGTGCTTACCATTTGAGTTACAGTGAAGAGCTGCCATTTATCGAAATTGCATATTCTCCGCGCTGTCCTATCTACATGCGTGTCAAGGTTGAGTTGTCGGATGAGTGATTTTAAATGTCAACTATCCTGTGAGATGCTAGTTATAATGTCTGAAGAACCAGTAGGGCCATATTCAGAAGGTGTTATAAGCCCGTAACCTTTATACACACTTCTTGGGACATCCATCTCATAATTTCTTCCAGGTTTCATCGTTTTACTTAACATGGAACCAACGCTAACGTTGTTTCATCTACATCTACATACATACTCCGCAAGCCACAGTACGGTGCATGGCGGAGAATATCTTATACCTCTACTGGTCATTTCTTTCTGCTCCAATCGCTAATAGAGTGAGGGGTAAACAACAGTCTATTTGCCACCGGACGAGTCCTAGTTTTCCTTATCTTCGTAGTCCTTACAGAAAATTTACGCTGGTGTTATCAGAATTGTTCTGCAGTCTACTTTAAATACCGGCGCTCTATTTTTTTTCAGTAGTGTTTTCGAAAAGAACGTCGTCTTCCCTCTAGCGATGTCTAATTCAAAGCAACTCCGAAGTACCTGCGTGTTTATGGAACCTACTGATTACAAATATAGCGGCCCGCCTCTGAACTGCTAAGATGTCTTTCTTTAGCGCGACCTGATGGGGATCCCAAACACTCAATAATGAGTCGCGCCAGTGTTCTACAAGCGGCCTCCTTTATAGATCAGCTACACTTTCCTAAAATTTTCCCAATAAACCGAAGTCAACCATTCAACCTCTCTACTACCGTCATTACAGGCTCGCTCCATTTCATATTGCTTTGCAACGTTACACCTCGCCATGACTGTGCAAGCAACGCACTACTGATGCTGTAATCCTTCTCGTCTGCATTAAGTTAGGTTTTTCCATATTTAGAGCAAGTTGCCATTCATCAATAAGTGAGGTACAAAATGAAAATTTTTCTGTTTGTTTTGAAGATTCCGCTGTATATTCCAGTGATGTTATACGTCTATAAGCTTCATATCGGTATATACTATTCGGGACGTCCATCTCACGTATCCTAGGACACATCCATTTCATTAATAGTGAATCTATGGCAACGTTATTTAACTAAATTAGTGCCGTCGTTTTCCACTAACGCAGGAGACAAATATGTGGTGAAACGCAGGCGAAAAAATGAAGCAGCTTTAAAGTCCATTACGTCCACACCGTCCTTGAAACTGCAGCTGTAGCTCCGAAACACATTTGAAACTAAGTAGAAAATAAAAACTTCGCCATGAGACCATGCAGTGTAGTGTAGTGGTTAGCGGTTCTGGCTGGGCGGGTTATGGATCACTGCTTCAAACCCAAACATCACTAATTATTTGTTATTTAGTGATTATAGTTTCTGAAGGGTTCTGTAAATTTATTTGCAATGTTTCTCATGTTCTGGAATATTCGATTTTGTATAAGTTGGTTGGTTGATTTCGGGGAGGGACCAAACAGCTCCATCATCGGTCCTATCGGATTAGAGAAGGAATTCGGCGGTGCTTTTTCAAAGGGACCATCCCCGCATTTGCCTGAAGTGATTTAGGGAAATCACGGGAAACCTAAATGAGGATGGCCGGACGCGGGTTTGAACCGTCGTCCTCCCGAATGCGAGTCCAGTGTGCTAATCGCTGCGCCACCTCGCTCCGTTTGTAAAAGTTAAATTGCTTCCTATGTAAAATCGCTAAGTGAGTCTAAGGCTTCTTCTGTCCAGTCACTCGTTGACCAGGCTGGTGTGGCAGTTGAAGATAGCAAACCGAAAGCAGAAGTTTTCGATTTCGCATTTAAGAAGTCGGAGGCGGAGGAGAATCGTGCAAACAAACCGTCGTTTCACCAACGCACACACTCTCGTACGGAGGACACAGTAATAAGCACCCCTGGCGTCGAGAAACAACTGAAAGAGTTGTCACCAGATTTGGATGGAATCTCATTTCGGTTTTACAAAAGGTACTCAACAGCACTGTGCCCTTACTTAGATCGCATTTATCGCGAATCTCTCGCCCAGTGCAAAGCCCCAAGCGGCTGCAAAAAAAAAGAGCAAGCGATTTCAGCGTATAAGAAGGGTAAAACAACGGACCCGCAAAATTACAGACCAGTATCCTTAGGGGCAGTTTGCTGCAGATTCCTTGTACATATTCTCAGTTACAATATAACAAATTTCCTTATGAGGGATAATATTCCGTCCGCAAATCAGCACGGTTTTAGAAAGCAGCGCTTCTGCGAAATTCAGCGTGTCCTTTTCTCACTGCGAACTGTGGACGAAGGGCAACAGATGTCTACATCTACATCTACATCTACATGACTACTCTGCAATTCACATTTAAGTGCTTGGCAGAGGGTTCATCGAACCACAATCATACTATCTCTCTACTATTCCACTCCCGAACAGCGAGCGGGAAAAACGAACACCTAAACCTTTCTGTTCGAGCTCTGATTTCTCTTATTTTATTTTGATGATCATTCCTACCTATGTAGGTTGGGCTCAACAAAATATTTTCGCATTCGGAAGAGAAAGTTGGTGACTGAAATTTCGTAAAAAGGTCTCGCCGCGACGAAAAACGTCTATGCTGTAATGACTTCCATCCCAACTCGTGTATCATATCTGCCACACTCTCTCCCCTACGAGTATAACGCGATAATACAAAACGAGCTGCCCTTCTTTGCACCCTCTCGATGTCCTCCGTCAATCCCACCTGGTAAGGATCCCACACCGCGCAGCAATATTCTAACAGAGGACGAACGAGTGTAGTGTAAGCTGTCTCTTTAGTGGACTTGTTGCATCTTCTAAGTGTCCTGCCAATGAAACGCAACCTTTGGCTCGCCTTCCCGACAATATTATCTATGTGGTCCTTCCAACTGAAGTTGTTCGTAATTTTAACACCCAGGTACTTAGTTGAATTGACAGCCTTGAGAATTGTACTATTTATCGAGTAATCGAATTCCAACGGATTTCTTTTGGAACTCATGTGGATCATCTCACACTTTTCGTTATTTAGCGTCAACTGCCACCTGACACACCATACAGCAATCTTTTCTAAATCGCTTTGCAGCTGATACTGGTCTTCGGATGACCTTACTAGACGGTAAATCACAGCATCATCTGCGAACAGTCTAATAGAACTGCTCAGATTGTCACCCAGGTCATTTATATAGATCAGGAACAGTAGAGGTCCCAGGACGCTTCCCTGGGGAACACCTGATATCACTTCAGTTTTACTCGATGATTTGCCGTCTATTACTACAAACTGCGACCTTCCTGACAGGAAATCACGAATCCAGTCGCACAACTGAGACGATACCCCATAGCTCCGCAGCTTGATTAGAAGTCGCTTGTGAGGAACGGTGTCAAAAGCTTTCCGGAAATCTAGAAATACGGAATCAACTTGAGATCCCCTGTCGATAGCGGCCATTACTTCGTGCGAATAAAGAGCTATGTATTCCATAGTCCTAGATTTCTGTGAAGCATTTGACACGGTGCCACACTGCCGACTGTTAACCATACGGAATGCGTTCCCAGGTATGAGAGTGGCTCTAAGACCTGTTGAGTAACAGAACCCACTATGTGGCCCCCGATGATGAGAGTTCATAAGAGACAAGCTTATCGACAGGAGTGCTTCAGGGGAAATGTGATAGAACCGCTACTATTCTCTATATACATAAATAATTTGGCGTACAACGTGGACAGTAATCTACGGTTGTTTGCTGATGATGCTGTGGTGTACCATAAGGTGTCGCCGTTGCGTGGCTGTAGGAAGATACAAGATGACTTAGACCAAATTTCTAGCTCCACATGTAGAAAAATGTAAGTTAATGCATTTGATTTGGAAAAACAATCCCTAAATGTTCGACTAGACCATTAGTGATGTGCATCTCGACAAGGTCACGTTGATTAAATCTCTTAACGTAACGTTACATAGCAGTATCAAATTAAATGAGCATGTAACGGTCCTACTAGGGAAGACGAATGGTATACTTCGCTTCACTGGGAGAATTCTTAGGAAAGTGTGGTTCATCTCTAAAGGAGACCGCATATATGACACTGGTGTGAAACATTGTTGAGTATTGTTCGAGTGTTTGACACCCGTACCAGGTCGGATTAAAGGAAGACAGCGAAGTAATTCAAAAGCGTGTTGCTAGGTATGATACCGGTCGGTTTGAAACAACACGCAGTTATTACTGAGATGCTTCAGGAACTCGAATTGTAATCACTGGAGGGAAAACGACGTTCTTTTTGAGAAACAGTATTGAGAAAATTTTGAGTGCGGCACTTGACTCCGATTGGAGAACGATTCTACTACCACCAACGTACATTTCTTATAAGTACCACAAAGGTAAGGGAAGTCAGGAACTGTCCGGAGACATATAGATTCTTGTTTTTCCCTCGCTCTATTTGCGAGTGGAACAGGAAAGGAAATTGATTAGGATTGGCACAGGGTACCCTCCGTCACGCACTATACACTAGCTTGTGGAGTGTGTATATACATGTAGATGTAGAAGTAGCTGCCCTCTCCGTTCAGGAATTTATTTTTTATTCTGGTTGTACGTTGGTGTCCGTAGTAAAGAGCTCTCAATACTAGGTGCTGAATTTTGCTGCCTTCAGATTTGTACTTGATTGCGGTTTAAGAGCTCACAGTATTGGAGGTGAAGACAGAAAATCCACACTAATAAAAAATGTTATAGATTTGTTATCTGTATGGATATTCCGTTTTCTGTCCCAATATTGTCAGGCCTGTCTGTTTGAACACGCTAATCTCTGAAACTGCTACACGAGATTTCTTGGGGTTTTCACATGTAACTTGAGCATTGCTTGGTCATCCTATAGGCTTCATTTCATCAAAATCGGATCACGGAAAATTAAGATCTCGTAACTGACAGTTTTATCCACACTACATCCATACTTACATTATAAACGTGGATGTAACTCTGTTACACTTTACAAAGACTTTAGTACAGTATATTTATTGAATTTGAGCAATAAGACACCAAAAATAGAACAAAACTCTTTGGAATAGGTAATTAATTTTTGACTTTTGAACTTCATCATATTTGTGAATATGCTTTTATTGTTTGATATGTTCTACATAATACGATTAAACGTAATAAATACAATGTTTAAAATAACCTCTACGTAAGTAACACATACTTCCGTTCTAATACCAGTAATATTAACTGCGAAAGTAACTCACTGTGTTACGTTTTCACTTTTGCAGTGGTATTTGGTACGGAGATAGCTTAAACTCAGAGGAAAACCATAGGCTACGTTAGAAAGTTGTATCTTTTTGTATATTATTAACATTTTTATCCATAGTATTCGTGAGTGCTATGCAAACAACGCTGGCGCGATGATCGGCGACTCTTAGAGACTGTAGATTAGAGAGCAAATCCAATGTTATTATGCGCGTGTTCAAGCGATTGAGTTCCTACACCACCTGGCTTAGCCGGAAAGTTTTGATGGAGATACAACAATAGAATCGGACGGCAGGCCCGACAACTGTATTTAAAACTATTACTACAAGAATAGCGAACGTTAAATCTGATTTAGAGCACAGTCTTAAGAGAGCTCAAGCTGCGAAACTTACTCGAAAGCAACAAATCTCAGAGCTACCTCGTGCCGCCGGAACTTGGACGCAGATCGAGAGGCAGCCCTCAGAGCTGCATAGACATTGGAAGAGCCACAAGCCCGTAGCCATTTCAGACGCTGAGTGAGTGACACGCGCCTTTTAACAGCTTGCAAGACGCTTGAAGACTCACAGCGACAGCGTCATGTAAAGGTTGTGCGACAAACAGAGAGTCGCACCTTTATACGCTGCATTTGATTATGCTCTATTAACTGACTATGTTAATCATAAATTAGTTATCAAAGGAGGGCAGATCAAAAATGTAGCCACAGCACCATAACGCATCAAAGTTGAGTATAGAAACGGTTGGTATGTGTTGCTCTGGTGGCGAAATCTCACTTCCAGTACTAGGTGAACCAAAGAAACCCGTAAAAGCTTCTGTACGAATATAATGAATCGCGAATTTCTTAAAGTGTAATTATAAAATATAATGTATGCTTTCTTATTCGACATACAGCAAAATAATAGATACATATTGTTTATGTACCTACAGGATGACAATTACCGAACTATATGAAAATAAACGTAAATTACTAGTAGTTATAAACTAAGGCGCCGCTAAAGACATTCAGATTTACGGTCTAACGTGTTCGATAAGCCTGACACCACTGGCGATGATGTGACACAGACGAATAGCGAATTTATGCATAACCTGCTGAAGCGTAGGAACAATGATGCTACAGATGACCTTCTGAATGGCTGTATTCAGCTCAGCAATGGTTTTGGGGTTATTGCTGTACACCTTGTCTTTAATATAACCTCACGAAATGGAGTCACATGTGTTCAGATCCGGAGAATATGGCCGGCCGGGGTGGCCGAGCGGTTCTAGTCGCTACAGTCTGGAACCGCGAAACCGCTACGGTCGCTGGTTCGAATCCTGCCTCGGCCTTGGACGTGTGTGATGTCCTTAGGTTAGTTAGGTTTAACTAGTTCTAAGTTCTAGGGGACTGATGACCTCAGAAGTTGAGTCCCATAGTGCTCAGAGCCATTTGAACCGGAGAATATGGCGCCCAATCTCACTGGCCTCCGGATACCCCAGAGCCACAATGCGGTCCTCAAAGTGCTCCTCCAGTACATCAAACGCTCTCCTGCTTCGATGGGGTCGAGCTCCGTCTTGCACGAACCACGTCTTGTCGAAGTCAGGGTCACTTTGGTAATGGGGATGAAATCATCTTGGAAATCCTGCACGTACCGTTCAGTAGTCGCCGTGCCATCAAGGAATATCGCACCGATTATTCCGTGACTGGACATTGCACACCACGCAATCGCTCGTTGATGTTGAAGAGACTTCTTGATCACGAAACGCGGATTCTCAGTCCCCCAAATGCGTCAGTGTTACTTACTGACGAACCCATCGAAATGGAAGTGGGCTTCGTTGCTAAGCCAAACCAGGTCTCGTGCACAAGCATATACTAATTGCCATCATGCCCCGGTGCGAACCATGCAGTTTGTACGTCCCAACGCAAACTGTTCAGTAGTTATAACGATCTTATTTCATATATTTCACTGGCACTCCATACACTTTTCACACACGCGTCTCTACACCATTATATACACAGATATTTCATAAAATTACTAGTTCGCTTAGTCACTATTCCCTCATCATAACAAAACTAGTGATATGGGGGCGGAGCTGCGGGTAACAGCTAGTCATGCGAATGTAACGCTGTCTGTTACGTTTTCGTGACCAGCCCGTTGAACCTAAATCAAAAAAATGGTTCAAATGACTCTGAGCACTATGGGACTTAACATCTGAGGTCATCAGTCCCCTAGAACTTAGAACTCCTTAAACCTAACTAACCTAAGTACATGACACACATCCATGCCCGAGGCAGGATTCGAACCTGCGAACGTAGCGGTCGCGCAGTTCCAGACAGAAGCGCCTAGAACCGCTCGCCCACACCGGTTAGCTAATGTCAACCGTTCTGTTGTTTCTCACATGAGGCGACAGTTTGTAGAGATCGAAACTGTATTCCGGAAACCAGGACAGGGCCGGCCACGTGTGACATCGGATAAAGAGGATCGTTATTTAGTTGTAAGGGCACCACGGTACCGCCTTAGTACTGCACTGCAACTGGCATTTCATCTCGCAGCATCCCCCGGACGTGTTGAAACGAGGCAAACAGTGTACAAGAGGCTTCAGCAGAGTAGCCTTTACTGTTGAAGACCTGCTGTCTGTTTAGCTCTGCCGTGTTTTCACAGAAGGGAACGTCTAGATTGGAGCTATCAACACGTCACCTGGACGATCGAACGGTGGGTCAATGTTCTTTTCACAGATGAGTCTCGATTTCGTCTGAAGAGTGATTCTCGACAGATTCGCATCTGGAGGGCACGTGGAACACGATTTCGGGACCCAAATATTGCTGAAAGAGACTGATATCGAAGAGGATCCCAAATGGTGTGGGCAGGGATTACGTTGACAACTCGAACACTTCTTAAATTGCATAGGTGAATCAGCAAAATTTAACTGCTGTCAGATACAGTGTTGAGATCTTGGGACCTCATCCGCGGTTTTGCGAGATGCTGTGGGCACAGAATTCGTGTTGATGATAGATAATGCTCGAACTCACAGACCACAGATGGTTAATGTTTTTGTTTGAAAACTTAAGATATTGCAGGCATGGTATGGTATGCTCGCTCTCCCGATTTGAATCCAATGAGCATGTCTGGGATGCATTAGGAAGACGGGTTGCATCACGTCAGCTTCTCCAACCACTTTCCAAGATCTGCGAGCAGCTGTGCAGGAAGAATGGGCGTTACTGCCTCAACGTGAGATTGATGACATTCACTGCATGCCTCGTTGTTGTCAAGCCTGTACTGGTACCAGAGGTGGTCACACCCCATACTGAGCACATTAACCAGTTGTCAGAATGAGTCTGCAAATCCGTTTCAGTTGGGAAAAACGGAGAACACTTTTGTCTACCGTTATGCATTTTTCAGTTGAATATGTTCTGTATCCTTTACAGTGTTTCTACTTTAATGTCACCTGTTTATACTATATTATGGCAAAATAAAGGCAACCAGGAAATATTTCCGTTTGTTGCTTTAATTTAGGACAGCAGTGTAGCTGTGCTTACCCCGAACAGCCAGACTCATGAGTGAGTTGATGTTAATGAATTTTTGCTCTTTGCTTCCCAGTTTCCCCCACAAATTCTAATCTTCTCTATATGTAAAAGGCAACGTACTGACTGACCGACTGACTAACTCATCATCGCCCAGTCCAAAGACAGAAACTTGTAATTTGGAGAAGGTGCGGATCTTATACCGTAGGCGTCGTTTAAGAAGGGACTTTTCGGCATTCCAATCCCAAGGGGTGAAATAGGGGATGAAGGGTTTTTATTTGGTTTTTTTAATGTCGTTTTTAAGGCAATTTTGAAGTTAGACCTACGAAAACTGATATTTGGTTTCCCAATCAGAAATAAAGAAATACGTGTTACAGCATTTTTGAAAATTTAACCTTCGGGGGTGAAATGGTAAATGAAAGCTTTTTTGAAAACATATCATTATTAAAGAACTACTAAAGTGATTTTTAAATCCAATGAATATTGGCATTTAACCCTTCGGTTACAAATAAAAAGAATATGTGTTTCAGTGTTTTTAGAAACTGGACGTCTAAGGAAGTGAAACAGGGTATTTTGATGAAAATATTTTTTTATAAAAGCATTTTTAAAGCTAAGTCCATGGAAATTTAAATTTGACTACTCAGTTGGAAACAAAAAAAAAAAGTGTTTCACAGTTTTTGGAAATCAACCCCTATGGGGTGAAACGAGGGACGAAAGTTTGTATGGAAATATTTCATTGTGCAAGAATTTTTATGCTAAATATATGAAAATTTGTGTTTGCCTTCTCTGTTAAAATTAAGACATGCATTTGTCACTATTTTTTGAACATTCCATTGTTTGTTGGATATACAGCGCCTAAGGAGGTGGAATAAGGGTGAAACGTTTTATGAAAATGTTTCATTGCGAAAGCATTTTTAAAGCTGAATCTTTGAAAACTGGTGTTTGGCTTCTCGGTTTGAGATGAAAAAATACGTGTTTCACGGTTTTTGGAAATTCAGCCCCTAACAGTGTGAAACAAGACCAAGACTGATTCACTGACTCATTATCGCTCATCCCAAACCGCTAAAGATGGAAATTGAAATTTGGAGAGGCATGGTTTATTTATTTATTTATTTATGCATTTATTTTACCTGGCAAGATTAGGGCCTTCAGGCCCTCTCTTACACCTAACCAGGCATACTCAGATTGAACGAGTTACAGTTTCTACTTAACATTAAGGACATACAGCCTATTATGCAGTATTGATGTTAAAGAAAGAAATAGATATTATAACAGTAGTACAATGATAATTATAACAATAAAAATAATTATAACAATCAATAATAATAATAATAATAATAATAATAATAATAGTAATAATAATAATAATGACTATGTATATGAAAGTAAACATACTTTTCTTTTCTGAATGTCAGTCACATTGTTAGTTGGGAATTTTCTCGTTATGTTCTTGCAGCTTGTGAGTTATTCTCATCGAGCAGAGACATAAGACGATAGAATGGGGTGAAAGAGATATATAAGAGGTAGATAGGTTAGAGGAAGAGAAATAGAACGGTAAAATTCGAAGCTGTGATGGAGAGGAGAAAGAAAGAGATGGGAGGGGCACAAGAATGGTGGCTATACCGTCCCTAATATGTATGTTTTGAGTTCCCTCTTGAATGTTGAGTAGTTCTGGATAAGACGCAGATCACAGGGGAGCGCGTTCCATAGTCGTATGGCTGAGATGGAGAATGACACGGAGAAAGATTTTGTGTTATGTAAAGGTACAGCCAAGATGATATACGTATCCGATCTGGTGTTGCGATTGTGGAATGATGATAGGTGTTTAATGTGAGAAGATAAGTATTGGGGGCACCAGTGGCTAAGAAATCGATGAAGTAAGCACATCGTGTGGAGATCGCGTGCCGTATGTGGGCGTATCCAACCTAGCTGGGAGTATGAAGGACTGATATGATCATACAACCGAATATTGCACACGTATCTAACGCAAGCATTCATCACTAGCTCGAGGCATCTAGAATTTTCACTATTTGTGCCGTGTTGAACTACATCGCAGTAGTAAAGATTAGGCAAGACTAGTGTTTGGACTAATTTTTGTTTAACATGGGTTGGAAATATTTTTCTAAATTTTTGAATTGCATGTAGGGAGGAGAGCGATTTCCGGCAAGCTGTGACTGTTTGTTCTTCCCAGTTTAGGTGTTCATCCAAGATTATTCCAAGGTCTTTTACTGTTTTTTTGTATGGTAGTTGGGTACCATTGAGGAGTATTTTAGGGACTGTTTCGCGAAAGTACCGGCTGATTAACTTTGGATGAGATATAAGTATGACCTGGGATTTCTTGGGGTTTAGTTTGAGACCTAGGTTCTGTGCCCATCGAGAAACAGAGCAAAGATCTGCGTTCATACTCGCTACTGCGCCAGCAATGTTCTTGGGGCTTGCACTTATGTACAGTCGGATGTCGTCGGCATAAAGATGGTAGTTGCAGGAGTGAATCACTGAAGAAATATCATTAATGTACAGTGAGAAGAGTAGTGGACCAAGGACGGAGCCTTGGGGAACTCCAGAGCGCACGCTTTTCCATGATGACTTTTCCGACCCACAAATGACTTGTTGACTTCTGTTTCTGAGGTAGCTGTCAAACCATTGTATTGCGCTGTTTGAGAAATTCAGCTGTTTCATTTTAATTAGTAATATATCGAAGTCAACTGTGTCAAAAGCCTTGCTAAAGTCAAGCAGTGTTAGGATAGTAGCTTCACGTCTGTCCATAGCATGTTTAATGTCATCAGTTACTTTGATTAATGCGGTTGCTGTACTATGGTGCTTTCGAAAGCCTGACTGATATTCGTCATGGATGTTATGAGTTTTGAGGTAATCCGTCAGTTGTTCATGGACGATGTGCTCTAGGGCTTTAGAAATTGCAGGTAGTATGCTGATCGGCCTGTAGTCACCTGGCGACTTAGGGTTGTCAGTCTTGGGTATAGGCTTAATTAAACTTTGCTTCCACTCCGTAGGATATGTACTACTGACAAGAGACAGGTTGAAGATGTCTGTGATAACTGGAATAATAGTGTCTACGACGTTCTTAATCATGCCAATGCTCACTCCATCATTTCCTACTGCCTCGGAAGAGATTCTCATAATTGCCTTGTGTACTGTGCCGGTAGTGACATGTTTTAGGAAAAATTTGTCTCTCGAGAGATTGATATCTTGGGGCTGGTAATTTGTCGCTGCGTGGCAGTTTGCAGCTGTTGAGAAGAAATCGTTTAATTCTTCTGCAGACGCTTGATAAACAGCGTCAGATCTTCGCTTCCCTATACCGAAACTGCGCAGCTTTTTCCACAGTGCATCAGGTTTTGATATGCTGCATACGACAGAGCGGGCATGTCTGATTTTGGCATTCCTCACGCTTTGCTTGGTTCTGTTTCGGAGTTTCCTATAAGCTTCGTACGCCTCGGGAGTTGGGTTACGCTTGAAGGCCCTATGTGCAGCATCACGTTTATTCATTAACTGACGTAATGCAGTGGTGAGCCACGGAGCGGGAGCTCTCTTTACCTTAACAGTGCGTTGAGGAGCATGTTTATCATACAGTGCAATAATTTTGCGACATAATTGCCGAATTTTTTCGTCTAAAGTCGGTTCATCGCTTATATCATGCCAAGGGATGTCTGAGAAATCCTTTTGAAGAGCGTCATAGTTAACATTTTTTAAGTTTCTGTAGGTTACCAGGTGAGATTTTTCTTTGGTAGTATGCATTGAGTAATTTAAAAATATCACGTCATGAGCAGAGAGTCCCGGAGCGGATGTCTGATTGGCGCGGATTATTTTATCTGGTCGCTTTGTTGCTATTATATCTATGATTGTGTGGCTGTGTGGCGTGTGATGAGTTGGGTCCAGCGGTGTTAAACTCATATCATTGGAGTGGAACAGTCGCCTTAGTTTTTCGGCAGAGGGAGATTTTAACTGTAAGTCGATGTTTGTGTTGCCCATAATGATTATGTGTTCATACTGTGTCACGAGTGAGGACAGGGCAGACTGAAAGGAGGACATGGCACCGACGTTTGGAGGTTTATAGATTACTCCAATTAGCAGTTTCTGATTTGATGTATTTATTTCGAAAAACAAGAACTCTGCTTCTCCTTCGCCCTTTGCATCCGATGTGCATAGCACGGTAGGTGTCAGATCAGAGCGAACATAGGCACCCACACCACCCCCGCGTCGTGTTTCACGATCTGCCCATAGGAGAGAGTAACCAGCGATTCGGATAGCGTCGGAAGAAATGTTTGGTTTCAACCAAGTTTCAGAGACGAGGATAATGTGGAACAGCGATTGGCAGAACAGGTCACAGAACTCGTCGAAGTGACCCGTTAGCGACTGCGCGTTCGCGTGGGCCACAAAGAGCCCGCCGCCGGAACCGGTCCGTCCCATTGTGGCCGCCTGTAGGACCGAGCGCGCTCCGTTTACCTGCTGGCCGGAAGAGGGACAAAAGCTGGATTTCGCGGGGGAAGGCATATTTACAGGTGTGTCCAAGGTCGTGACTGACTCAAGCGTCTGTGGACTAAAGGTGAAAAACACGCTGGAAGTATCGAAGAAGGGAGTGAAAAGAAAGATGGAAAGTGGCAGTAGTAGTTACGAAAAAGATAGTAGTAGTAGTAGTGGTAGTGGCGAAGATGAAAATAACAGGTATAGAAAGGCGGTTGTAAGGAGATTCCTGTTAATGGAGAATGTTAATTCCCATTTGACTGACAATATGAATATACATGAGCACTTATAATAGACAAATAAAGAAACAATATTTTTGTGAAACAATTGACTGATTTTAAATAGAGTACTTATGGTACTTATAGAAATAACGGAGCAGTATTTAAGCTAAAAAAATGAAAAGAAAGAATAAAAAAATTAACTTATATTAGACAGATTACAATATGAGACTTTGTGTCTCGCGAGATTTCGCTCAGTCTTTCAGTTCGAACATGTTTGTCACCGTTTTCCTCCCTCCTTCCGTCTTGATTACGATCCTGCCATCCTGGGTCCATACATTTTGAAGGCCAAACTGTGTGATCGCAGCGTTCAAAACTTTTAGTCTTTCGCGCGTCAGATCTTCCCTCAGGGTAACCCCACTCTTGGCGAGTTTTCTTTTCTGAGCAAACACTTCAGCTCTTTTCCGGTAAGACACAAATTTAATTATTATGGGCCTGGGTTTCATGGCACCTGGTATCCTGCGCCCAACACGGTGGCTTCTGTCAATATCGGCCACGTCGATCTGCACGCCAAGTTTCTCACGCACGAGGCTAATGGCCAGGTCGTCGGTGTTTTCGCGATCGTTTTCAGCTACCCCGAACAAGCGCAAGCTGTTCCTTCGCTGATACTGCTCAATTTCATCGGTGGCAGCAGACAGTTTAGCCTCTAGCTCGGCGGCTTTTTTCTCTTGTGCGGCCAAGGACTTTCTAAGAGACTGGATTTCGGTGCTGTTGCGCCCGACAGACTCTTGCAGTTTGTCCATGACCGCGGCCGTCACAGAGTCCGTGATGGATTGCACGATTACGTCTTATGTGTCTTTGCTGTGCAGCGCCGCACTCACCTGGGAGCGGACGAGCTCCCCGATGTCGGGAAGCGGGGCCTCACCTGCCGCCGGAGACCGGGCTCCCGCGCTGCCTGCACCCCTGTAGCCTCGCCTGCTGCCGCTTACTCGTGCTCTTCCCATTTTTCACTCACTTATCACTTGTGGTAATCAATGGAGAACAATACACCACGGCAAGTAACACTTGTTTAGTCAGATGCACACGTTGTGGACTGCCGCACTTCTCTGTAACACCTTCAATGAGCGGAAAAACTCGCGAGCCGAAGAAACGCGCGTCACTCAGTGGCCGCCATCACAGTTTAAGAAGAGATTGCCCGAAATTTCACTTCTATGTGGGTGAAATAGGAGAGGAAAGGCTTTTTGAAAGTATGAAGCGAATTTTGAAATTAGAACTGCGAAAACCGGTATTTGGTTTGCCAGTGACAAAATAAAAAATACGTGCTTCAGCATGTTTGATGGTTGGTTGGTTGGTTTGGGGAAGGAGATCAGACAGCGAGGTCATCGGTCTCATCGGATTAGGGAAGGAAGTCGGCCGTGCCCTTTGAAAGGAAACATCCCGGCATTTGCCTGGAGCGATTTAGGGAAATCACAGAAAACCTAAATCAGGATGCCCGGACGCGGGATTGAACCGTCGTCCTCCCGAATGCGAGACCAGTGTCTAACCACTGCGCTACCTCGCTCGGTCCAGCATGTTTGAAATTCAAACACTAAGAGGGTAAAATAGAGGGTGAATTTTTTTTGAAAAAAACGTGTTTCAGTGTTTCTAGAAATTCACCCCTAAGGTATTGCAATAGGGGATGAAAATTTTTTAGAAAATATTTCGCTACATTAAAAAGATTTTAAAGCTAAATTTATGAAAATTGATATTTCATTTCTCGGTTAGATATAAAGAAATATTTGTTAGGGGATGAAAGTTGCTGTGTAAAAATCTCCACAAAAGCAAAAACGGCATGATTAACAAAAACTTTGGACTTCAGCTACCCGAATCTCCTTTTGGTCAGAAGACGAAGCTTATATGGCCTTAATTAGCGTGGAAAGCTTAGAAGGTGTTGCAGTTTATGCACAACATAAAAATTCGGTGAAATAACAACAAAAAAGTCTCTGCAGGCCATCAGTCTACAGGACCGAAGCAGAGGGTGCTAAGCTAGTGTTATTATAAGTTTACAAGCTTCAAGCCGATATACATTATTTAGAATGTCCGTCTCATGTTTTCCTCCGGAGCACATCAATTTCATTCATTGACATGCTACGCTAACGTTCAAGTGAAGTAAAGAAATGGTTTTGTCCAGTTTATTTCTAAGGGCACAAAAATTAAGTTTCAAAGTAATATGAGTAAAGTACAGGGTTACTGAAGTGATTCATTCGTTTTCAGAGTTCTGTATTTTATAAAGTATTACATGTACAAGTCACTGAATTGTGAATAAAACCATAAACCCACAGAGTTTGCTTGTGCCCATCAGTTGACATTACGAATGCAGTGGCTTGACAAAATCGCGAGAAGACGAGAAAAGAGTTTTTATGTGTGGAATATGCGATCTGTTTATCTGTTACATCAGCGAAGTGTGCATTCACAAGAAATTATGGAAAACAGCCACCTCTGTGCGTTGGTGCGGACACAGCTTGTCTCTGCGAACAGAAAATCATTGGTAATACGAAATGAAATATGAAGAACCGGTTTAATGTTGCGTTATCTACAGTAAGTTTCAAGTACTGGTCAACCAAGTCAGCCAGATGCAGATCGGGTATGTGAAGAAAAGTTTCGGATGTAACCATGGAGAATGTCAAGGACAGTTTCGTACGCTGTCCAACGAAATCGAGCGTCCACACAAGCCACGAAGTTGGAATATCACAGCAAATCGTGTGGAAGGTTTTGCGACAGCGGTTACGTTTCAAACCGTACCGTCTGCATATGTGTAACGATAACAAGCGGAAGATTATAGCGGGGCCTTCAATTTTCCATCATAATGCAGAGCCCCCCCCCCCCCCCTCCCATGAACCATGGACGTGCTACAGAAGAATGCTGAAGATTAGATGGGTACATCACATAACTAATGAGGAGGTATTGAATAGAATTGGGGAGAAGAGGAGTTTATAGCACAACTTGACTAGAAGAAGGGATCGGTTGGTAGGACATGTTCTGAGGCATCAAGGGATCACCAATTTGGTACTGGAGGGCAGCGTGGAGGGTAAAAATCGTAGAAGGAGACCAAGAGATGAATACTCTAAGCAGATTCAGAAGGATGTAGGTTGCAGTAGGTACTGGGAGATGAAGAAGCTTGCACAGGATAGAGTAGCATGGAGAGCTGCATCAAACCAGTCTCAGGACTGAATACCACAACAACAACAACAACAATGTAAGAGGCACTTCAGGATAAACATTTCGCTTCAAAGCTGATATTCAGCGACGAAGCAACCTTCAATTTATTCAGAAAGGTTAATGGCCACATTGTGAAAATGAGTGGCACTGAAAATCGTCATGAAATTCTGGCGCGTGAACGGAATTCGCCGAAGTGTAATGTTTTCTGTGTTACAGACAAACCTGCATGAGCCATTTTTCTTCTGTGAGAAGAATACGACGGATACTTCTTACCTCGATGTGTTGCACCTGTGGTTGTTTCCACAACTGATTGCTGATTCCGAGAATTTCATCTTCCAACAAGACGATTCACTCCCCTCACTGGAGCATCGCTTAAGTCGCTACCTAAACGACGAACTTCCGCTTCCCTCTCCGTCCCCCCTCCCCCTCCTCCTCCAACGCCTTGTGACTTTTACCTTTCATATGGGAGTACATTAAGGACCGTGTTTACGAACTCTCACTACCAAGGACACTGGAACAGTTCAGAGAATGCGTCAATGCTCCATTGATGGTCATTGACAGGGTGTTGTCACAGAAGGTATTGAACGAATTTAACTACTGCTGGGACTTGTGTCGTGGGACCGTAGTTACATGCATAGGACATTTGTGGAGTGCAGTATGCCAACTTGACAGGTTTGCGGTTCTATTCACGCACCAATAATATTTGTAAGTTTAATACTTTGGAACATATACTGATGAGTCAAAACATTATGATTATCCGTTTAATAACTTCTTCGTCCATCTTTGGAACAAACAACGTCACTGATTCTGCGTATTAGGGATCCGACTGTTTTCTGGTAGGTTTGTGGAGGTAGGTGCCATTAGATGTCTGCGCACTTGTTATGTAATTGGCGTAAATAACAGGCCGCTGATTTGGATACGCCCTAATGTCGCCCGATAGCGAGCCAGATGGGTTCCATAGGATTCACATCAGACGAATTCCGTCGCTGAGACGTTAATGTGAGTTCACTACAAGGTTGCTCAAATCCCTGTAGCACGCTTCTGGCTCCAAGAGACGGACAATTATACTGCTGAAAGATTACATCGCCCTAGGGAAGACATCAAACATGAAGGGGTGCAGGTGGTTCCTTCCTGTCAGCGTGTCTTCGATTACTACCACAGGACCCACGCAAGCGCAGGAGAATGTTTCCCAAAGCATAATACTGTATACGTGGAGCACTGCACATTTTGAGTCGCCGTTCACCTCGATGACGGCGTTTGTGGAGACGACCATCGACCTAGTGTAGCAAAAATGTGATTCACCTGAAAAGCCGACACGTTTCCATTGATTGACGGTCGAATCCCGCGCCCACTGCAGTCGTAACTGACGATATCAGTGGGTCAGCATGTGAATACGTAGGGTGGTCACCTGCAGAATTCCAGTTCAACCGTGTACGATGAACAGTGTGATCCGAAACACTTGTACGTGCACCAGCATTATGCTCTTTCGGCACAGATGCCACAGATCACTATCTATCCTATTTTACAGAGCAGACAAACTTCCAAACCCCACGTTCTGTGAAAAGTCGCGGACGTCCAACCATTCAGCAACTAGTGGTAGTTTCATTGTCGCCCTAGCTCTTTCCATAGACGCTCACGACAGTAGCACGTGAACATTCGACCAGTTCGCCGTTGTCGAGATAGTCGTCCACAGGCTCTGCGTAATAATAATCTGCTCTTTGTCAAAGTCGCCGACCTCAACGGATATCCCCGTATGCTCGTTAGGATGTTCCCCCGTCCGTGTCTGCTTCGTTTACATAGTTTTGTTACCGTGTCACGTGGGCACAACACCACCAGGCGGCATCCAGTGTCGTGGTGGGCAGTAGTTATAATGTTTTGGCTTATCGGTGTAGAGAGCTTTGAAAACGAATGAATCATTTCCAGCAGTCCGGTGGTTTTTTTTTTTAGTATTTCTTGACCAATCCTGCATATTAAAATAATTATTATTGGTCATTTATAAAAACTGCGGAATGAAGGGTCAGGCAGTCATTCCTCTCAGAGTCCATATTTAAAAGTGGCACAGGGAAAAACTTTTAATACGTTATATAAAGTAATGCTCCGTCTGCGATGGGCTTCAAAGTGGTTTGTGAATTATGGATGTAGATGTAGAAGCATTGTCTTTATGATGTCCATATTTGATAATGCTATTGCAAAGGTTAATTATGAAGTTCAAGAGGATACTTTTTCCAGCTTTATAGCTTTCATTTGCATGACAAATTTCGCGCTAATTTGAACAGGTAAAGAAAAATTATGCACTTTTAACGGCACTGAAGATCGCTTTAAAAGGAGAATACAGTGCTACAACACTCATTAACGCTTACAAAAGTATATGGGAAAAATCTTAAAGCTGAAAAGCAAGGCGGACGGAATCCGCTAATGCGGCGTAAAAACCACCAAACCGGCTTGCGTCGCCGGATGTCAGTTTGTGGGATAGAGTTCCATGTCTGATACACTTGGGCGGTCGGTACAAGGACGGTTAATGCTGGTTGTGAATGACGCTGTAGTTATCGTCCGATGATGTCCCATACGTGTTCGTCTGGAGACAGATACGGTGAACGAGCAGGACGACATAAACTCACATTTTCTGGTATGTGTGTGTGAAATCTTATGGGACTTAACTGCTAAGGTCATCAGTCCCTACGCTTACACACTACTTAACCTAAATTATCCTAAGGACAAACACATACACCCATGCCCGAGGGAGGACTCGAATCTTCGCCAGGAGCAGCCGCACAGTCCATGACTGCAGCGTCTCAGACCGTTCTGCTAATGCCGCGCGGCTTTCTGGTATGGAAATGTGAGTTAATCACAACAGATTTATAGCTCTGGAATAGAAATACGTGGTACAGACTGGTGAAGCGTTTTGAGCAATCCGTTTGCTTTGCAAGATAGAGGAATGGTCTGCATTTTATACACTTCGTTTTAGTTCTACTATTTCAGTGCTGAAATCGACATGCTTGTCGCGACAAAATACCATCCACTGGGGGCCACGGTATACTCGTACCTATCGTATCGTTTGTGCAGACCTCGTTTTGGAAGAGGTTTGTATATTTTTCTCTTTTCTGAGACGCCTGAGTCATTTTCTAACAGTGCCTTTCACTCTTTGCTCTCCACTCATTGTATGGACAAGCCGTAAGACAACCTAAATTTAAGAAATCTATGATGCTCTTTTTCGCAATCTGGTTTTCACTGCTGTGTTGTCTGTTCTGTCATCTGAAACATCTACTAAGTGCCGGTCGGAGTGGCCGAGCGGTTCTAGGCGCTTCAATCTGAAACCGCGCTACCGCTACGGTCGCAGTTTCGAATCCTGCCTCGGGCATGGATGTGTGTGATGTCCTTAGGTTAGTTAGGTTTAAGTAGTTATAAGTTCTAAGGGATTGATGACCTCAGCAGTTAAGTCCCATAGTGCTCAGAGCCATTTGAACCATCTACTAAGTGCACCAAACACAGACGAAACTCCGCACAAATCGGAATCCTCTAAAAGAAGGCGAATATAATCTTTTGTTAATGCTGCATGTAACAAATCTAATGTGCAGCAAAGTTTTCTTATAAAAATGTTCAAAAAGCAGTGTCAGAGCGAGCACGGAAGCGTTTCCATTCAAGGCTAAAGTTATGCAGTAAATAACTAACTCGTAAAAACGGGCTGATATAAATTTAATTCAAAATTGCTCTGCCTTGACAAGAGATTACTAATAATTGTCATAGTATGACACCATATTTTCCTTCCCAAACAATCTTACACTGCAGATCGCCGAAAGAACTCGGTTTAACGCAATTACGAGTTACTCATCTGACGACAATGTGATTCTTTCGTTTAACCAAACTCAATCACATGTGCTGTGATCTATTAGCACCCAGTGATAGCCTAAACAAGAGAACGTGCACAATCGTCGCTTGTCACTTGCGAGCAAGCAGAGAGACTCAGTCTACCAGAAAAAAAATGAAAATCGGGTTCTCAACATTGGTCGGTTTCGGTTTATACAGATCTCTTACTTGTTCTGCCCATCCTTCTGTAATGTCCTCTGCTTTTGTTAGATCTTCAGCATTTCTATCATTTATCGTTCCAGTTTTCGCCTGGAATTTTTGCGTCATTAATTTCCTTGTAAATATTCCTTGTCATCCCCATTCTGTTATTCTCAAATTCGACGCACTGTCCATATAATGAGATATTATTGTCCCTTCTAGCTAATTTCCGAAACTCTGCGTTAAATTTAAACGTTGTTGGTCCATCACCTTCGAATTCTGCTTTCCTTCGTTCTGCTGCAATGTGCAGTGCCTCAGCCGATAACCATTTGCCCTGCTTGTTATTCCTTTTCTGGGAATGTGTTTTTCTGCTGTCTACTTGACAGTATAGGTTACTTTTTTGTACAGCTCTTGTGGGTTTTTGTCTTCTCATGCATTAAGTCTGTTCCTGACGTTCACTACATTATTAGACACACAGTATGGTGCAATAACTGACTTTATTTAAATGATCCAAACTATTTACTAATCAAATATCACATTGCTCCTCTCCCCACAACCTTTTGTTGTGAAAGCGAATGAACTCCTAATAGTAACAATATTTCAACAAAAAACAAGGGACGTTTTGGACGTGGTTATCCTAAGAGGATTGACGTCTGTCGCTCTCTAAGTGGAGACAGTGACCAAATGTCGCAAGTCGTAATTACTGTCAGAAGTCTTGCACTGCAGAACGTTTCACCCGTCTGTCACAACCTCATTCAGCATTAATATTCATCACATGATGGCACAAAACCTAACTAGAACTCTTTTATTATCTTTAGTTAAACCACACTTAAATGTAGTTTCCTCTTTTTAAAGTTTCCTTTCGTTCCTGAGTTTCTTTTACATTCTTGGAGATGTGGTCCGTCTACGCAACTAAATGAAACACTGGTTGTGCTGTGGCACAAAACACACTTTCATGTAGTCGCATAGACGGACAACATCTCCAAGAATAAATAACTCAATATGTAGATGGTTATGTCATTTTGATTTTTGTATGTTATCGATGCGCACGTCAGAGAGAGAGAGAGCAAGTTACGTTACTGTTAAACAATCTTTGGTCTGGTCGTGCCACAGTCTTCACCTCTGTGCAGTTCAATATATTCATAGTCGAAGTGTGGTAGATGATGGTCGTATTCTGTAGTGCTATGTCGACTTGTGATAGTATCTGTTAGAAGAAGAAAGATTGATTGTAAAGGACAGCGAGGATGAATATGATGTGTAAGTTGAAAGTAAAGGGAATATAAATTTTAAATAATGTTATTATTTTTTGAAGAGAAGTAGTTTGAGATAAGACTGTAACATCGCTCAGCTAATTTCTATGAATTATTGTTGTCAGCTCTTTCATTTGTTTATAACAGGGGAGAGACCATCCTATTTCCCTGGGTCATGCATTAACTTATTAAGTGATTTAGCTGTTTGATTTTTATAGAAATTCTCTGTTAATATTGTACCCTCTTTAAATCGGTGTTCATTTTGTTAAGCTTAGTATTGTTCAGACGTATGTTACATGTGAAACCACGCAGAGCTTTACTCTGTCTTTTTTAATATATACTTTAGTCTCAAATCGCTGTGTTGGAATATCATTTCATAGGAATAGCTACCCTCCCCATCCCATTGTTTATCACTGCGCATTATTACATCTCACAGTTTGAATATAGTTTGTAAATTTTATTTAGAAATAGAAATCTAGTTTAGCCTCTGTCTGCTTGCTGTTTGCTGCTGTGTTTTCGAGAAATCTGTAACGACGGTGTCAAGATGTGAGGTAAGTGGAGAGTGTGATTAAGAGCAGATAATTGCTTTAGTTCCGTTACGCATTTAATATAAAGACAAGCTGCATTCAGATCAGTTACACTTCAGTTTAAATTAGGTTCTACTTAGTCAAAGGTTAGCATACAACATTAAGTTGGATACCAGTTTGTGATGACATAGTTTCGGTAATAAGTAGGCATTTATAGAGTGGGAGGTAAATTTGCGTTCAATTTCGTACAGAAACAAATATTTCTTTTTGGGTGTTTTATTCTGATGAGTGTAGTGATTTACTAATTCAATGTGTAATTTCACAAAACGAAAAAAAGAAAAATTTTGTTTTAATGACGCGCAGGATTAGCTGTGCGGTCTAAGGCGCTGCAGTCATGGACTGTACGGTTGGTCCCAGCGGAGGTTCGAGTCCTCCCTTAGGCATGGGTGTGTATGTTTGTCCTTAGGTTAGTTTAGGTTCAGTAGTGTGTAAGCTTAGGGACTGATGACCTTAGCAGTTAAGTCCCATAAGATTTCACACACATTTGAACATATTTGTGTTTTAATATTTCGACATGTTGAATTCTGACAAAAATGCAAGTCTTTCGCTTTTTATAATAAAGGGGAGGAGGGGGGGGGAGCAAAAGAGAGGAAGTTGAGGTAACCCATGTAACTGCAACCACATTACATCGGAAACACTGCGTACTCCATTCTGGAGATACCGCATGACGTAACCACAAGGTTAGGGCTGTTATGATAAGCTGATGAGGACTGCCAAGCGCTTGGACAAGGTCACAGGGAGCTAGTCGTTCAAACTACTGCTCCGCCGAAGTTGTCGGCACTCTGGAACTAACGTCACACAGCGAATACGCAGCCCTTTTTACGTCAGTGCAAGACGATTTGCCGCAAATCACTTGCCTGACCGCTGGCCTAAGAGGACGCTCGTGTTTGATAAAAAATCGTGCCACTGGTTGAGAGCGTGCAACTATAGCTAAACTTGGTTTCGGAAAATCACTGACGCGGGATGTACGTGTATAAAAGTTCGTATCTCACGCTTTTAAGTTGTAGGAACAACGTATTACCAATAATGGTTCAAAATCGCAGTCGGGAATTCTGTAGTTCAAATGGTACAAATGGCTCTGAGCACTATGGGACTTAACTGCTAAGGTCATCAGTCCCCTAGAACTTAGAGCTACTTAAACCTAATTAACCTAAGGACATCACACACATCCATGCCGGAGGCAGGATTCGAACCTGCGGCCGTAGCGGTCGCGCAGTTCCAGACTGAAACCCCTAGAACCGCACGGCCACGTAGGCCGGCTAATTCTGTAGTAAAACCTAACTCTTTAAATTGTTCTATCATGCAGTATCAATAGGATGAGAAAAACGTCATTTTTGCATAGTATTCTTCATTATTACAAGTAAAATAAAAATTAATGTGCAACGTTGAAAAAGCGTTTTTCTTGCAGACTAGTGCAAATAAATTTTTTATTTTATTTATGCAACAAGATGCCGTTCGCCTTTCATCAGGGTGTCTTCAACGACCGTCCTGTAATATTAAGTTTCTTTTTTGTTATAACATGTGGGTTATAGATTTATTAAAAGTTCGTGGAAGTTTTCTGTAATACTGGGTGCTTATAATTAAACTGTCCCTATTTAACACATTATTACAAGGAAACTGATTAACGTACGAGTACCAAACTTGGTAGCATTAATATCAAGGACATGCGGAAAATAGCTGGCCGGGGTAGCCGAGCGGTTCTACGCGCTACAGTCTGGATGTGTGTGATGTCCTTAGGTTGGTTAGGTTTCGGTAGTTCTAAGTTCCAGGGGACTGATGACCTCAGAAGTTAAGTCCCATAGTGTTCAGAGCCAGTTGAACCATGCGGAAAATAAATAATGCTGAATTTATTCAATTGAAACACTTTTAACGTGCCGCTACGGTACATCATACCGATACATACCGGTATCATTACTGCTACAAAAGGAGCTCAATACGGCGCCCATCAGTGTCCAGAAGAGTCTTAACAGCAGAAGGAGACATGTCCGTAGGTAAGCTCGCTACCTCTCTTGATATGCTGTGTTTCAGATCAACACGTGTGTGTGTGTGTGTGTGTGTGTGTGTGTGTTCCCCTGGTAAACCGTGTCCTTCAGGTAGCCCCACAGCCAGAAATTACAGGGAGTGAGACCAAGTGATCGTGCCGGCCAAGCATTTGGAAACGATCGGATCATAATTCGATGGTTTCCAAATGTGTTTCGGAGAAGCAGGTGAACGTCACGAGCGAGGTGCGGTGGGGACCCATCTTGCATGAAAACTGTTGAGTTCAACGCGTCTCTCTCCTGTAGGGAGGGTATGACATGCTGGCGAAGCATATCGCAGTAAGGTTAGTCAGTCACACTGCACGCCTTTGAACCTTGAGCGCCAACCTGTTAAAAAAAGAATAGGCCTATGTTGTACATAGGTGTAAAGCTATACAGAGAACTTCATGCAGTGCTTAGAGTTGAAGATATTTAATCTTGCCAATCCTGTGTGCTTACGTCACCCGTCCGAGAAAAATGAGCTTCCTCTGTCCATAGGATGATCCAGGGTCTGCCCTCGTCAACTTCAATCCTTGCGAGAAAGTGGAGAGCAAAGTCAACACGTTGTTGTGCGTCCTGTGGTGCAAGCTACTGTGCGACACGTATCTTGTACGGATACCATTTGAGAATGGTTCGAAGCACCTTTCACACAGTGGACCACGGGATGTTCAACTTCGTGATACAGCACGCGCATTGCCTGACTATCGGGAATTGCGCGCAGCGTTGTCTGCCACAGCAACAGCGATTTCATCAACCACCTGTGGTGCAACCGGTCGTCGGTCTCTTCAAGGATCGGCGCCCCGATCTCCATTTGATTCGAACTTCTTCATCGTGTTCCGCACAGCATCTGGAGAAATAGGACCCTAGCGTAATCCTTACAGCTGGCGATATTCTCGAATAGCAGCTGCGGCATTACTGTTGTTTTGATAATAGAGCTTCACAAATAATGCCCTGCTCCTTTTGTCCAAGCTCATGTTGATACATCAAAAAGTGCACTGCGACTGGTTAGGTGTGTGAGACTATGAATAACGTTGACTGATCACGGCATCTGGTGGCCGTAATTGGAACTGGACGGTGGCGCTGTGACGCATGGAAATGATGCTCCCCATACTGCGGACGTTAATGCTACCAAGTTTGGTACTCGTCCGGTAATAAGTTTCCGTATTATAACGTGTTAAATAGGGAGACTTTAAAGATAACCAGCAGCTAAAACAGAAAGGTATTTGCAGTAAAATGCTTCAGTCTATTTTGACATAAAAGTGGCTCTGATCACTATGGGACTCAACTGCTATGGTCATCAGTCCCCTAGAACTTAGAACTACTTAAACCTAACTAACCTAAGGACATCACACACATCCATGCCCGAGGCAGGATTCGAACCTGCGACCGAAGCAGTCGCACGGCTCCGGACTGCGCGCCTAGAACCGCGAGACCACCGCGGCCGGCCTATTTTGACAACGATGCAACTTACCTTCATATGGAAAATCGGTTGAAAGCCTTCACTTTTTTCTGTAGTTAATGAGGTTTCGTAACACAGCATTTCAACCGCTATTTTCGGTGTCCAAAGTGTTATTTGGTCTGTAAATAGTGCCAACTTTCTCAGTTTTTTGCTTTCTCTTGTTTCCTGTCTGACTGTATGTGTGTGTGTGTGTGTGTGTGTGTGTGTGTGTGTGTGTGTGTGTGTGTGTTGATGTGACAGTGAAAGAAGTCCGATGTTGGAAAGGGAGTATTCCAGTTGACATTGTCAAAAGCTTTCTGAAAGTCTACAAATTCTATAAAAGTAGGTTTGCGTTTCCTTAATATACTTTGTAAGATCTGTCCTTAACAAATATGATACCCTTCATAGCTTTGCAGATGACATGCTATTTGTAGGAAAACGGCAACAAACACAGAAATCATGCAATTAATAAAAAGGTAATATAGAATTATTCAGACATAGGAGGGGCGTTCAATAAGTAAAGGATACCTTTTTTTGTCGGCCAATTTCGGGTGAAAGAATGTGGGACATCGTGAAATATTCTCGCTTCAGCACTCATGAAGTGCACATAGGTCGCGGCGCTATACATAGCTTTCAAAATGGCCTCTGTAATGGAGGCGTGTTCCAAGTAGAGAACTGTCACTGGGTTTCTTTTGGCGAAAAATCTGACCATTGCAGATATTCATAGGCGCTTTCAGAATGTTTACTGAGATCTAGAAGTGAACAAAAGCACGCTGAGTTGTCGGGCAAGACCACGAAAACCTGTCAGATTCTCGCTTGCCGATCTGCCGTATGACCGTCAGGAAATTGAAGAAACGACTTCAGCGCGTCCGTCGCCACAAAAACGCAAACGAACTTCTTCTCCATGACAACACAAAGCCTCACGTAAGGCTGCTCACCCTAGAGGAGCTAACGAAACATCAAAACTCATCCGCCCCACAGCCCGGAATTCTCACCTTCCGACTTCCATCTGTTTGGCTCGATGAAGAATGCACTCCGCGAAAAGCAGTGCTTGGATGATGGGGATGTTATCGACACAGCAAGGCGTTGGCTCCGCATCAACCATTAGAGCGGTACCATGCCGGTAAGGTACCATGCCACTAAGGTGGCGTAAGGCCGTTGCATTGAAAGGAAATTAAGGTGAAAAATAGGGTTTTGTAGACAAAAGAGTGGGAAATGATACAGCGCATTGGAATTCTGAGTAAAATTTACCTGTGTTCAGAAAAAAATGAGTTACATTACTTATTGAACGCTCATCGTATGTCTGGAGCCGAACACGTACAATAAAGTTTTTCGCAACGTAATTAACAATTATAATTTATAGTTAAGAGGCCCACTGAAGATGGCGGTATTTTCCCGACACTAGTTTGGAGAGTTAAATAAACAAAAAGTGTTTTTTATCCCGGCGGACCCACAGTTCCATATTGTTTCTCGCAGACACAACCAACAACATAAGAGTTCAAACTACTATTATTGGGTACATTTGGTTAACTTTGTGGCCGATGACATTGTAATTCTGTCAGAGCAGCAAAGGACTTGGAAGAGCAGTTGAGCGGAATGGACAGTGTCTTGAATGGAAGATATAAGATGAACATCAACTAAAGGAAAACGACTATAATGGAATGTAGTCTAATTAAATCAGGTGATGCAAAGGGAATTGGATTAGGAAATGAGACACTTAAAGTAGTAGGCGAGTTTTGCTATTTGCGAAGCAAAATAACATGATGGTCGAAGTAGGGAGGATATAAAATGCAGAGAGGCAATGACAAGCAAAGTGTTTCTGAAGAAGGGAAATTTGTTAACATCGAGTATAGATTTAAGTGTCAGGAAGTTCTTTCTGAAAGTATTTGTGTGGACTGTAGCCATGTTTGGAAGTGAAACATGGACAATTAACAGCTCAGACAAGAAGAGAATAGAATCATTTGAAATGTGGCGCTACAGAAGAATGCTGAAAATTACTTAAGTAGATCACGTGAGTAATGGGGAAGTACTGAATAGAATTGGTAAGAAGAGGCATTTGTGACACAATTTGACTATAAAAACGGATCGGTTGGTAGGACACATTCTGAGGCATCGAGGGATCACCAATTTAATACTGGAGGGAAGCGTGAGGGGGGGGGGGGGGGGGGTGAGGATAAAAATCGTAAAAGGAGGCGAATAGATGAATACACTAAGCAGATTCAGAAGGATGTAGGTTGCAGTAGTTACTCGGATATGAAGAGGCTTGCTCAGGAGAGCTCCATCAAACCAGTCTTTGAACTGAAGACCGCAACAACAACAGTGTGGGTTATTGCATCCAACTCCTGTCTAGTACATGTAATGAAATTTATACTGAAATCTAAATAGCCGTAGTGGTACAATGTTTTTTGTTTTATGTCTGAGTATGGTAATTTAATTCTTCTGTAATTTAGAAGTATCTCTGACAGGGAGCTCGTCAGACATGTTGCCTGCTTCTACAGCAGCCACCATCTGGTAGAATTTTCCGATTCAAGTTACAGATTCGGAATCGTGAACCAAATTTTAAGATGTCTAACAACTGGGGTGTCTCTCAAGTGTCTGTCTTCTCCTTGGAGTGAAGAATGTAAGATGTAGAGAAAATTCTGTGATCCGTGACGTCTGTGTCGCAGGTTGCTGGAAGACCCGGTACACCGTGGCTCTGCTGAGCCTCATGGGTCTGGCCATCAGCTTCATGACGCGCGTCAACATCTCGGTGGCCATCGTCGACATGGTCAACGAGACGGCGCTCGAAGAACGCGCTCTCAGCTCCAGCGACGCCTTTCACTTCGGTGCGGCCGTCAGCAGTAGAGACGACCCAGATGTGTGTCCGGGAAAGCTGGTGCTGAAGAACCAAGCCGGTGGCAGGGTGAGTCATTCCAACCAGAGGGGAAACACCTCTGGGTTTTACATTGTCGCTCCGCAACTCCACGCAACGTTCCTTGCGCTACCCTAGTCATTCAGACGTCGCTGTTTGGTGACTGATATTCTGATTGGTTCATTTAATACTGTGAAGTAAAGGGAGAGGAGAAGAATATGGAAACACCACAAACGCGACATAGGCAAGTAACAACAATATAACTTAACAGTCTGAGACTGCCGAGCAACCAAATAACTACAATGTGTAAACTTTTAGATGGCAGACCTCTCCTTAGTCCTGAATTGGTAGAAGTCGGTAAACGTCGGGAGGCTTCGGTAGGCACGCAGTTTCGACCGCTGCCAGCATCACGTAGCTGACTGTGTTGTACAAGGTAGCCATTGTCGTCTGCTTCATTATTGTTTTACGCTGTACTGTTCTGAGTGTTTTTATTGTGCAGTTGTGCTAAACATTATCTAAACGAGTGAAGAGGTAGTTGCTGGCCCATCTCGGGAGTCGCCAACAACCCCTACCGGTCGGCCTACGGTTAGAAGGAAACCAGAATAACGTAGCGATGCTCGCAAAATTATATTGCGTGTGATTGAATGCTGCGAAAGAGAAAGGGAACAGAAAAAATTGCTTCACCCCATTTATAAATCCTCATTGAGAGCTGCTACAAACACGGGACAAAACATGCGTAGCATTGGAAGATCCAAACAGTTTTCCCAGAATCAACCTGGCGCATCACCACAAACGCCTGGCAAGAAAAGGTGAGATTCCATTTCAGATATTTTGTTCGCGATCACTTTGAAGGAGCCTCCCATTTCGTCCGAATTACCTTGTATTTCATTTTGCCTTGTTACCGTATTGCTTTTTATGGAAACACCACTGGTCACTGTATTATTTCGAAACAGATTCAAATTACAGTACATTTCCAAATTCAAAAAAATACATGCAGTGCAGAAGTCATTTTCTTATAAATCTTTCTCGCTTTTAAAGTAGGAAAAGAAGTGGAGAAATCGAAGTAATGATCGATGATTTCAACCAGCGTGTCATTCGCGACACGACTGCGGAATTTTATTCAGTGTGGAAGATTGTGCCAAGCCTGCGAACATTGCTTCCAGTTCGGAGAACAACTCACTAAAGTTTCAATGCAATCGGATGAACAGTTTGTGATATCAGGCGAATGGAGTGGCCTGCCTGTTCTCCTCACCTAAATCCCATCGAGCACGTCTGGGATGCTCTCGGTCGACGTATCGCTATACGTCTTCAAACACCTACGACACTTCAGGAGCTCCGACAGGCCCTGGTGCAAGAATGTGAGGCTATAGCCCACCAGCTGCTCAACCACTTGATCCAGAGTACACCAACTCGTTGTGCAGCCTGTGCGCAGGAGAAAAGCGGCGCTGTTTGCAAGATACTCGTGTCGGACGTGTGATCATATGCCATATTGATGTCAGGGTACATGTGTAGGAAACAGTGGCGTTTTGTAGCACATATGTTTCGGGACGGTTTTCTCAACTTATCACCAATACCGTGGACTTACACACCTGTGTCGTGTATGTTCCCTATGTGCCTATGCTATTAGCGCCAGTTTTGTGTAGTGCCACGTTGTGTGGCACCACATTCTGCAATTATCCTTAATTTATGAACATGAGTGTAATTTCAGTGAATGATCGGTTCAGTAGGGCCACAGAACCCAGTCCATTCCATTTAAACACAGCCCACACCATTATGGAGCCACCATAAACTTAACAGTGCCTTGTTGACGACTTGGGTCTATGTCTTCGTAGGGTCTGCGCCATACTCGAACCCTACCATCAGCTCTTACCAACGAAAATCGGGACTCATCTGAGCAGGACTTGGTTTTCCAGTCGTCTAGGTCCAATCAATAATGTCACGAGCACAGGAGAGACGGACATCTGCTGCCAGACTACATTAACGTCGAAGTTCGCCGCATTCTCCGAACGGACACATTCGCAGTACGTCTCACACTGATTTCTGTGGTTCTTTAATAGAAGTTGCTTGTTTCTTAGCACCGACAACTCTACGCAAACGGTGCTATTCTCGGTCATTAAGTGAAGGCCGTCCGCCACTGCGTTGTCAGTAATGAGAGGTAATGCCTGAAACTTGGTACTCTTGGCACACTCTTGACGCTGTGGATTTCGTAATATTGAATGCCCCAACTATTTCCGAAATCGAACATCCCATGCATCTGGCTCCTACTACCATTCTGGGTTCAGAGTCTCTTCATTTCCGTCATGTGGCCATAAACAGGTCGAAAACTTTCTCACATGAATCATATGAGAACAAACGACAGACCTGTTATTATTATTATTTTTTTCTTTATTGAATTTCAGTTCTCCATTGGGGCGGGCTGGCAGCAGCATATGCGCTGCTCTTCAGCCAAAAGACAATACTGATACAACAGAAGACATTTAAAATTACAAAGGAGAAAATATGGCGGACAACAATATAAAAAGGGGGCGATTGTAGAATGGAGACAAAAACCTTAAAAAGTTTTGAGAACAAAAAACCACACACTGATTGAAAGAGCACAAGACAAAGTATGGCTTCAGCATAAAAGTATCGGTGGGCGGCATAGAACATAACGAACATGAACAATAACACTATGTACAAGTACAGCACACAACTAAAATCACAGCTCTTGACGCACAGGAGAACAGCACCAAACACAACACTGACATAGCATACTGATGACGATGAGCAAAACGGAGGATCTGCCAGGTGCAAGGAGATGAAGGAGAAGGGAAGAAGGGAGGGAGGGGAAGAGAGGGGAAGAGAGGGGGGAAGACGGGTGGGGCGCGGGCCAAAGAGGGCCAGGGAGGGAAGGACGTGGGAGGGGAAAGGTGAGGATGGTGTGTAGAGACCCAGGGGGAGGGGAGGAGGAAAATTCGCTCTGAGAGAAGGAGGGGAGAGGGAAAGTGGGGACCTGGAGAGGGGGGAAAAAGGCCAGGTTACAGTTGGAAGGAATAGTATATGTCACGGCAGACAGCTCCTCCAATGCACTGCCCTTTTGTACCTTCTGTAAGAGATACCACCGCCATCCGTATATGTGCATATCGCTGTTCCGTGACTGTTATCAGCTGCCAGTGCAGAGAATGGGTCTATGTAGGTCTACCACAGCTGCAGCACGACAGAATTCTTAAAACAGATGAATGAAAACTCCTGTAAACTAATTCGAGAGAGTTGTAAAGCCGATAGGAAGGAAACAGAGCGTCAGCTACGGAAAAGCTAAGGCTCGAGGTTGCACTGTTGCAGAATGGGGAGTTCGCGTGGGACAAGCAGAAGCAGGGGGAGATCCTGGCGGCGTTCTACTACGGCTACGCGGCCGGTCACATACCTGGGGGACTGCTGGCAGACCGTTTCGGCGGCAGGATCGTCTTCGGGATCGGCATATTCCTCTCGTCCCTCCTCACCGTCCTCACGCCGATTTCGGCGTGGACCGACGCCTATCTTCTGTTCGCCAACAGGGTCGGACAAGGATTTACGCAGGCATGTATTAGCACTATTGACTTACGTGAGCTATCTACATATATAAAGAAAAGTGTATGTTAATTTGTTTGGTTGTTTGTAAACCTACAGTTTTAAATCCAGTACTGTTGAAATTTTGCATACTTTACCTCAAAGACTACAGGAGGTTCACTGTCTATATAAGATTTCATAATCAAGCTTTGACACATGTATTCTATCCATCACTTGAGTCGTGTCCCGCAGTGACGCTGGGTCAACCATCGTTAATCGGATTTGGCATGTTAATGTTTAAGAGGTGGCCGGATGCCCTTCCTGCCGCCACCCCATACCTGCTGGGACGGAATTTGTCTACCCCAACTGTCTGGATCGAGTGTAATCCATGGAATAGTGCGAAAGTGTTCAGATGTCTGTGAGCCATGTAACTGAGGTGGAACATGGGGACCAGCCCGATATTTACCTAGCGGGATGTGGAAAACCGCCTAAAAACCACATCCACGCCGGCCGGCACATCGGCCCTCGTCGTTAATCCGCCGGACGGATTCGATCTGGGGCCGGCGTGCCTACCCGAGTCCAGGAAGCAGCGCATAAGCGCTCTCGGCTACCCTGGCGGGTAAGCTTTGAAACATATATGTATGTAACATATAAAGGTGAAAGGTTCTCGGTCGATTTAATTCAAATGTATACATGATCCACTAATGAAAATTTGGGAGGACATAGGCCATATATTACTTAAAACTCACAATAAATAAATAAGTATAATATAAAATAATGGAGAATCATTGTTGCCAAACATTTCTGAATGTGTTTGGTCGGTTTACTTCAAAATTCTTGCCCAATTTAGTTCAAATTTCTACATTCACATGAAACAATGAAGAAAATTAATGAAAAATTAAATGCTTGGTAAAGGAAATACGTCGTTGTAAACTGTAACTCCTATCGCGAGAATAAATTTTTAGAGACCGTACCTGTCTTGGAGATAGTACCATCAGGTGTCACCAGATCGCGTGACGAGCGAAAGATCGAACGGAATAAACTGTTCGAACAGTTGGAGCCGTGCTCAAACACAGCCCTATTTAAAACAGTGAAAACTGAGCCGATACAAAAACACAATTAGATACCTATCGCAAAATGTAACAACAGATGGCGCAACTGATCATCTTTTCATGCAGGCGATGATGTACTCGTCGCCGCAATCCGTTTACACCCAGTAATTAAATATGCCCATCGATTTAATGCGACTGCAGTTTCCCATGCGGTTTGCATTCGGTATGAGTATGAACAGATCACAGGACCAACCACTTTGTGTGGCAGGTATTAAATAGCCCGGGCTAAGCTGGGCACTGCTGGCGGTGATTAATATGAGACCTGTTCACGCTGCCACTACCAGCATTGTGGGAGAAATGTTTTAATTCAGATTTCGGAAATCAATATGAAGTTCAGTGCAGAAGGTACCTACTTTACTTGTACTCACGATCCAAAAAGCATCTAACTCAGTGCAACAAAGTTTACCACCGTGTCTCATACAGTTTGCCAAATGAAATTTATTACTGTGTTAAGAATTCTTTGGTAGGGAAGGCGTAATGTGTAGCCATTGAAGGCCAAGAAATAGGACCTTTTCTGCTGATCCTCTTGGAGAATGTTAGATTTAAATGCGTCGCCCTTCGACTAGAATCTGCAGGGGCGCCGTCATACTGCCAGAACATACACATCCTTGCAGCCAAAGAAAACTCTTCCAATAATACTGGAAGCTCGTTTTCAAGGAAGTACAAGTGACTTCAAGAAAATCACTTCAACTTTCTTGAAAACGAGCTTCTATTTTTATTGGATGAGCTTTCTTTGCAGGGAAGTGGAAGTGGAAGAAAATATGCAAAACGGAAGAACTGATTTAGGCTACAAAACAGCAAATTAATTTTTTAACAAACATGAAACAAAACTCTCAGGCACAACAGAAAGTAAAGAGGGGAAAATGCTGTTTGATAAAGACATGGTGAAGAGATGAAAAGAATACATATGGTAGTTGTGTGCCGGAATACCTCTTTTGGAGGAAGTAAAAGGAAGAGAAGAGCAAGCAGACGAAGATGACAATGGAGATGACATTGTACAGGAAGAATTTGACAAAACTCTAAAAGAACTAAGGGATAACAAAGCAACGGATATTGATGACATCCCCGCAGAACTAGTAAAGAATGCTGGTGACAGCATGAAAACGATGCTGCTTAAACTTATTAGGTCCCTCTACAACACAGGAGAGGTACCGATAGACTTCCAGAAATGCATCATTGTTCCTGTATCAAAGGAGGGAGCAGCTACAAAATGTGAAAAGTACCGAACTTTAAGCCTAATATCACATGCATCAAAAATTCTCATAAAAATGAGAATTGAAGAAAAGGTGGAGGATACGCTGACTGAAGATTACTCTGGTTCCAGAAGGGGACTGGGAACAAGAGAAGCGATTCTGGAACTGAGACTTCTTATCGAAAAGCAAATACAGAAAAATAAACCAACTTATGTTGGCTTTGTAGACCTGAAAAGGCATTTGATAACGTTATCTGGCAAGAGATGTTCAGAGTGCAGAGGAAAAGTGGAATGAACTACAAAGACATCCGTGTAATATTCAGTTTCTATAAGAATGAGGAAACAGTGATTAGCAACTGTCACCAGGAACAGAAAGCAAATGAAGTGGGGATCAAAATTAATGGGCAAAAGAGAGGCATGCTACGTTATGCAGATGATATTGCTATAGTCACGTAGACAAAAAAAGATCTAGAGGAAGTCCTCAGAACAATGGAAAGGATACTATGCAATCAGTACAGAATGAGAATAAACGAGAAAAAGACTAAAGTGATAGTATGCAGTACAGGAGCAGAATATGAACCTCTGAGAATGAGTATTGGAAGAGAGGAGCTGGAAGTGATAGAGGAATTTACTTACCTGCGAAGCAGAATCACAAGGGATGGCAGAAGCCGGAAAGAAATTGCGAGCAGAATACATAAAGCCAGAATAGAATTTAATCGGAGGAACTTACTCACCAGCAAAAACATCAGTCAGGAAAAAAGGAAACGTATCATGAATGCTTTCGTTTGGAGTGTGGCCCTATACGCATGTGAAACTTGGACAATTGGAAGAGAAGAGAGAAGACTGCTAGAGGCCCTGGAGATGTGGTGCTATAGAAGGATGATGAAGATCAGCTGGAGAGACAAAGTAACAAATAAGGAGGTGCTTATAAGAGTACAGGAAACCAGATCCCTATGAAGGCACATCCAAACAAGAAGAGACAAACTCATAGGACACATCCTACGACCCGACAACATCATTGGAACAATAGCAGAAGGAGCTATTGAGGGAAGGAAATGGCGGCGGCGACCAAGGATATCATACATCCAACAAAACATGAATGATGTTGGGGGGTGAGTTGTGTACCTTTACTGTCCATGTTGTATGAGGTAGGGATGAAAAATGATGCCTCCGAATTTGCTATTCTGTTCTCAATATCAGTTGAGGTATTACATGTCACATACATTACACCGTTGACCCCCCCCCCCCCCCCCCCCCGCCCCCCACTCCGTTGACGGAAGCTGCAACCCTTTGCCACTAGAGGGCCCCGAACTGTAGCGTGTAACATGGCGTTGTGCAACGTTAGTATGTCGGTGAGTGAAAAATAGCGTGTTGTAATCGAGATTCCAAGTGTAAAAAAAAGATCGACACATGGAGCACATTCTCCATCACCTTGCCAGACCACGCATGAGCGTCGCCACGTCTGCAGCAATCCACTGCCCTGGGTGATGTCATCTGTGAAGATGATGTTTGGTTTGTGGGGCGTTCAACCGCGCGGTCATCAGCGCCCATACAAAGTTCCAATTGTTACACAGTCCATTTATTTACACCGTCCAATCTAGCCACTGTCACGAATGACCAATGACGATGATGATGAAATGATGAGTACAACATAAACACCCAGTCCCCGGGCAGAGACAATCCCCAAGCCGGCCGGGAATCGAACCCGTGACCCCGTGATCCAGAGACAGCAACGCTAGTCACTAGACCACGACCTGCGGACTTTGTCACTGTCTGTGCAGCCTCGACCTGACACCATTAGATTTTCATCTGTTTCCAAAACTTAAAGAACGCCTTCAATGACTTAATGATGAAGCGGTGAAGCAGGGTTGAGGTTGTGGCCCCATCAACACTGTGAAACATTCTGCAGAGACAATATCAACAAAATAGTCTCTCCTTGGGAAAAATGTATTCGCCGCCAGGTTGACTAAGTTGCGGAATATATATGCACACATGGAGAATAAAGATGTGGAATATTAATACAGTTTGTTTTATTTAAGGAGCATCAAGAGTTTCACATAAAAAATTCGGAGGCATTACTTTTCAGCACATCCTCGTACATTATTGACCTGTCAGGAAATGTTAACTGAATGATGGTCGAAGTAGAAAGGATATAAAATGTAGACTGGCAATTGCAAGGAAAGCGTTTCTGAAGAAGAGAAATTTGTTAACATCGAATATAGATTTAAGTGTCAGGAAGTCGTTTCTCAAAGTATTTGTATGGAGTGTAGCCATGTATGGAAGTGAAACATGGACGATAAATAGTTTGGACAAGAAGAGAATAGAAGCTTTCGAAATGTGGTGCTACAGGAGAATGCTGAAGATTAGATGGGTAGATCACATAACTAATGAGGAGGTATTGAATAGAATTGGGGAGGAGTTTGTGGCACAACTTGACAAGAAGAAGGGACCGGTTGGTAGGACATGTTCTGAGGCATCAAGGGATCACAAATTTAGCATTGGAGGGCATTGTGGAGGGTAAAAATCGTAGAGGGAGACCAACAGAAGAATACACTAAGCAGAAGGAATGTAGGTTGCAGTAAGTACTGGGAGATGAAGAAGCTTGCACAGGATAGAGTAGCATGGAGAGCTGCATCAAACCAGTCTCAGGACTGAAGACATCAACAACAACAACAAGCAAGAAATGGTTCAAATGGCTTTCAGCACTATGGGACTTAACATCTGAGGTTATCAGTCCCCTAGACTTAGAACTACATAAACCTAACTAACCTAAGGACACCACACACGTCCATGTGCGAGGCAGGATTCGAACCTGCAACCGTAGCAGCAGCGTGGTTCCAGACTGAAGCGCCTAGAACCGCTCGGCCACAACGGCCGGCTAGACTTTTCGCAGATGATACTGTTACTATAATGAAGTTCTATCTGGATAAAGATGCCAAATATTTATGATGATGATGATGATGAAAGGATGAGTACAACACAAACACCCAGTGACTCAGAGGCTGATACGCTTTCAAAGTGTTGTAAAAACTGGCGGTTTGCTTGAAACGTACAGAAATGTAAAATTGTGCACATCGGGAAACGCTAAAATGACTACCGCATCAGCGACTCACAACTGGAATTAATCAACTAATTACTTTCACCTGGGTTCCACAGAAATACTGTAAAACCTGAACCGGTAGGTACATGAAAACAGATATCTAGTGTTCCGAGAAGGCGTATTGATAACCGGAGTAGTGTGAATGAAACAATATTGGTAGTACATCAGCTTGAAGCCGATTGTGTTCTAAGAGGGTGATTTAAAGGGTGGGTCTCACAAGGGACAGTAAATGTTTTAGGATGGTAGCATGGACTAATTCGAATAAAACATTCCATATAAATGTGTCCAAATTGATTGGTTAAGGAGATAAAGCTGTAGAAATATAAGAAAAACGAATGTTCACAGAAGATGTTAAGCAAAGGCAAACGACTATGTTCAAATGTAATTTTCAAAACTTTCACCTCCGATTTCCATGCTTATTCAGATTCACTTAACATCACGTGTAGCTCTTTTGAGGGCGGCTTGGAGCTCTTTTGTGAAGGCGGCTCTATTTGTAATCTGGACGATTAAATTCGTCTCTTGTGCTTACTTTTTCTTCTCAGACCACCCCCACAGCCAAAAATTTAAAGGGGGGGGGGTAATGCCCAGGGACTTTTTTGGCCAAGAAACATGACTATTTCTGCCAATCTTTCTTCCAGGGACTGTTAGGTTTAGATGATGTTTTAGCGTGTTGACTAGAATAGGCAAGGGCCCCGTCATGTTCGAATAAAGTATACATTCTTGAAGCCAAACGAACTTCTTCCAACAATACTGGAAGCTCGTTTTGAAGAATGTCTAGAAAACGGGACCCTGCAGACATTGCGATATTACAACCAGTGCAAACAGATGATTGTCTGTCATAATGCATAATACGTTTCTAGAGGGGCATTCTTGAGAATGTGTCCACAGAAACATTTGGCGTTTCGTCGGATGATCACTGTGAATTAACAACTGTTACTGGTAGCGTCACGAGTGAAAGAGGCTGCGTCAGTTAACAGTATTAGCGGGATTACTCGGCGATTAGCAATTGGGCAATGACAATATTCCATTCGTCTAGTTTCATCCCATTTTGGAAAGTATTGAATCTCCTGTAAGTGATAAGGATAGACGCCACAAGTACGTAATGTCCGTCATACTCTTGGATGTGGAACACCGTTAAGTGTAGAAGTTATGTGTGTGCTTGTCGAAGTACCGCGTTCTGCCAAGTGAACTATCTTTCCTACTTCAGCCACGCTCCGTTCAGTTGCGCATTCAGACGAAATATGACTGTTGTACGCTGCACCAGTTTCACTGGTACTCTGCGGTAGGAAATCATCTGCCGTAATCTTTACAGGCAGCAACCTACTTTCCATTCCAAATCCCTTACACAAATACCATGTGGGCATATTCGGCATTTATAAATACATGGGACATGCTTAAACGATGCAGTATAATTCACTAACTAATAACGGTTACAGTTGGAAAATTGAATTATGTAATCCCAAGTACAACATCACGACTTGACGTTTACTACAGAAATGACAATAAAGCCATAAGAATTGCAGTACTAACAAGTGAAATGAAAATTTGTCTCTGTAACCAGCTGTATCACTGTAACCAATAAAACTTGCACACTGTTACTTGTAATGTTGTAAACACAGATTTGTTGTTGTCCATCCTTGGGTGGCTGATGTTGAACCTTAACTGATCATTGTAAAACATTTAAGTAATCAAGAAGGGCAATAATAAATCTCACTTACAACCAGTGATTGTGGATTTTCTCCGATGTCATTTTTTGCGATATTTTATCCAAATTAGTCTATGCTAACACCTCTTAAAATACGAGGGTATTTCGGGAAGTAAAGATACACCGTACGCCAGAGGGACTGAAGAATTTTGGTGAGCAAGTTGGCAACACTGATGTTAACCTTGAACTGTTAGCTTTCTCCTCGCGGTCGTTCGGCAGTTGAACGTTGCTTCTGGTTGGGGTAGGTCGTGTTTAAAATGGCTGCGCCGATTCAGAATCCCGCCAAATGCGAAGTGCACTCCATCATACGTTTTCTTCATGCAAAAGGTCAGCGACCAGCGCATATTCACAAAGAAATTGTTTCTGTTTATGGGACATTATGAATCGACAAAATGTAACGAAATGGTGTCGTCATT
This sequence comes from Schistocerca gregaria, assembly GCF_023897955.1. Taxonomy (NCBI): domain Eukaryota; kingdom Metazoa; phylum Arthropoda; class Insecta; order Orthoptera; family Acrididae; genus Schistocerca; species Schistocerca gregaria. The sequence goes on along the minus strand of NC_064920.1, from coordinate 1,107,284,534 downwards.
TCTCTGAAGGTAGGATCGATGTTCATGACGAACAAAAAACAGGTCGGCCATCTGTGATCTTTGATGCCCTTCTTCGGAGAATGGAGGAAGCAATTCGTGTGAATAGACGTCTCACATTGAAAGAATTCCATCAGATCATACCGGACGTGTCAACGATAACTCTTTATGACGTTGTGACTGTCAAGTTAGGGTACAGAAAATTGTGTGCGGAGTGGATTCCAAAACTGTTAAAGGAGGAACACAAAAAGAAAAGGATGGGCTTTGCACTAGACTTCCTCACACGCTATGCTGAAGCAGGTGATGAGTTCCTTGATCACATTGTGACAGGTGACGAGACGTGGGTTTATCACCATACACCTGAATGCAAGCAACAATCAATGCAATGGCGCCATTTGAATTCACCAAAAGCCAATAAATCCAAAACGTCGATTTCAGCAAAGAAAATCATGGCTTCTGTATTTTGGGACAGGCAAGGCACTCTTCTGTTGGAATTTATGCCCCCTGGAACAACAATTAATGCTGCTGCATATTGCCAGACCTTGAAACGTCTTCGAAGGGCAGTTCAGAACAAACGCAGGGGAATGCTGACAAGTGATGTCCGCTTGCTTCATGACAACACTCGGCCTCACACAGCGCTCGTAACCAAAGCACTACTCAAACAATTCAAATGGGATGTATTGGACCATCTGCCATACAGCCCAGACCCTGCGCCCACCGACTTCCATGTCTTCCATTACCTGAAGTCACATCTTGGTGGAAAATCATTCCACGACAATGAAGAGATCAAAGATGAAGTTGAAATGTGGCTCCGACAACAGGCGGCAACCGTCTATGACTGTGGGATACAAAAGCTTGTGCACCAACTAAACAAATGTTTGGATAACGGAGGTGATTATGTCGAAAAATAACAAATAATCCAGTTAATAAGATGTAACTGACGTTTTCTAAATTAATATTCTATTTAAGGACTGAAAGCCATTGTATCTTTACTTTTCGAAATGCTCCCATATTTATTGTTCTTGCTGAAACATGTCGATAAATACAGTGGCGGAAAAAAATCCCAACACCGAGAAACAACTAATGTAGGGTAACAAAATTTCGGGAAGACATCTGTCTAGGTAACATACTGAAGTGATTAACGTTGCAAGGTGACGGGATAATTAAGAGCGAAGAAAGCCATTGCCAATTTGAAATGCTGGTCCATTAATGACCCGTGTAAGCGACAGAATGTGGAATGCAAGCATGCAAACGTTCATGCATTGTGTCGTATAGGTGCCGGACGCGCGTTTGTGGGGTGGAGTTCCATGGCTCTTGCACTTGGGCAATGAATACAGGGATGATTAATGCTGTTTGTGGATGATGCAGGAGTTGTAGGCCGATGATGTCTCACAGGTGTTCAATTGGTGACAGACCTGGTGATCGAGCAGGCCAATGCAATATGTCGATAGTCCGCAAAGCGTATTGAGTTACAACAGCGGTGTGTGGACGAGCTTTATCCTGTTGGAAAACGTCCCCTGGTATGGTGTTTATGACTGGCAGCACGACATGTCGAGTCACCAGACTGATGTAAAAATTTGCAGTCGGGTTGCGTGGAAGAACAACGAGAGTGTTCCTGATGTCATACGAAATCACATCCCAAATCATAACTTCAGGTGCAGGTCCAGTTTGTCGAAGCTCCAGATAACCGTGTTGCACTCACCTCCCCTCCTTCTAATCAAGACATGGCCACCATTGGCGCCGAGGCAGAACCGGATTTCATCACAAAACGCAACGGACCATTACTCTGTCCTCCAATGATCTCTCGCTTGACACAGCTGAAGTGGCAAACGATGGTGGTTTGAGATCAATTGAATGCACGTTACGGGGTGTCTGGCTTATAGAATAAATATCTCTGGAGTGAGCATTCACATGCGCAGAGCAGATTTTGTGTTGTCAACATACATTGCCGGCCTGGTCACGTGTTCTCGGGTCGTCGTGTGTTTGTCCGTATAGCACCCTGTATATTTAGAATGTCACAACATCAGTAGTACAGACGAATTCTTTTCCTACGTGTCGTGGATTATGTATATATGTTGCGCAGACATTTTAACAGTATCCATTTGATACCGGGAATAAACCAGCTACGTAACTTTTAAGACAAGTAATATTGCATTCTGCTTCTTTGCGATAGGTGCCAACAGTTCAGGTGGACTCGAGTTCTGGCAGTTTTCGGTATGATACGGCACTTTATAGTATTACAGAACTTGACTTACATTTTTGCAGTGATAGTCTTGCAAAACGACTTGACTAGTGCTTTTGCAAGTGTCCAAAAAACACCGAATGTACCACACATTAGCGATTATATCCCTGTTAATTCGTCCTTATTTTCTGCTATTTGCGCGTATTCATTTTCTCGTTTTTGCGACCTAAAGCACAATTTTTCTTACTGGTGACACTTTGAAGTATTTATTTAATGTATTTTACGTACTTGCTCCCAGTTTGTTAAATAAATAGTAGACTGAGTAATCTATACACATAATCGAAAAGTCACTGATAAATGCATGGAGGATAGTATTTGCTGAAACAACTAAACATTCCCTTTCCTGTTCCACTAGCAAATTTACGAGAGGAAGCAATTGTTTGTAAGCTTTTGTACGAGCCTTTATATTCATTATATAGTCATAAAATCGTAGGAAAATAAGTCTACAGAATCAAGCCTTAATTATAATGCGTCTCTCAATTTTTAACATATACAGTGTCTCTTACTAATATGATAACTATAATTAGAACTGCATGGTATCTAATCATCAAATGTTACTATCCCTCCTTTCACATATTTTGTATGCATCCGTAGCAACAACAGTAATTCACCATCGCTATTACACTATCAACAAACGGTGAAGTACAATAAAAACTCTTGATATAACAAACTTCAAACGCTGCGGAAAGCACACAAGCACAGCGAAGTCCCGAAAACATGTGACAATCCTGGTTTAACGTTGACAACATGCGCAGAACGCAATGCTCACTCCAGAGACATTTACCTTATGGTCTGCCTCTGAGATGTTATTGAGGTAAGCGATTTATAATAGTTGTGTCACTGTTGTTGTGATTGGCAGGAGAGCCAACACCTTGTTACAAAAAGGAGGCCGAAAGGCACGCGTTTTAGCTGACGCAGGCTGGCGTGAGGTCTGGAACATGACAAGGGAATTAGAATTGAGAAAGAAGGACGTAGCTGGTGGAATACTTAACTTTAATCCATTAATGGAGAACGTCGCTCTTTATGGTACATGATTCACAATATCAATAGTACGGATACTGGCGCCTTGCTAGGTCGTAGCAAATAACGTAGCTGAAGGCTATGCTAACTATCGTCTCGTCAAATGAGAGCGTAGAAGTCAGCGAATTATCGCTAGCAAAGTCGGCTGTACAACTAGGGCGAGTGCTAGTAAGTCTCTCTAGACCTGCCGTGTGGCGGCGCTCGGTCTGCAATCACTGATAGTGGCGACACGCGGGTCCGACGTATACTACCGGACCGCGGCCGATTTAAAGGCTACCACCTACCAAGTGTGGTGTCTGGCGGTGACACAACTGTCGTGGCAACTGCTGCTCGAATGGCTGTTACGGATGCAATACGATGCGTCACAGCCATGCACCGAACACGATGGGCTTCCCTTTCGGTGGTACCACGTCGCCGTCCGGAGCCCGGTTTTCTTGCGACCGTACCTTCCCGTGACCACCGCTGCCAGGAATCACTTACAGTAACTACATTCCTGCGAAGTTTTTCTGCAGTATCGCAGAAGGAACATCCAGCTTCTCGTAGCCTTATTACACGGCCTTGTTCATATACAGTGAGCAGTTGATAATGATGTGTGCGTCGTCTTAAAGGCATTATTGACTAACATCAACTCATCACGTCCAATCTCAAAGCTAACTAAAGCTCACCACTGCTACAGCGCTAATCGAAACAATCTTGGAATCCAGGAATCACTTACAGTAACTACATTCCTGCCAAGTTTTACTGCAGTATCGCAGAAGGAACATCCAGCTTCTCGTAGCCTTATTACACGGCCTTGTTCATATACAGTGAGCAGTTGATAACGATATGTGCGTCGTCTTAAAGGCATTATTGACTAACATCAACTCATCACGTCCAATCTTAAAGATAACGAAAGCTCACCACTGCTACAGCGCTAATCGAAACAATCTTGACTGCGCCACGCATGCGCGACTGGCGCGAAATTTGAATAGACATCGTCTTTTAGATATGGAAACACAACTCGCACAACTCCTCCTTGGTGTTGGGAATTTCTTCGTCACTGTGCATAAATATATTTGATGATTATCTGACGTCGTTCGCCTACTTATTTTGTCCGAATAGCCGGGCGCGGTGGCCGTGCGGTTCTAGGCGCTACAGTCCGGAACCGCGGGACTGCTACGGTCGCAGATTCGAATCCTGCCTCGGGCATGGATGTGTGTGATGTCCTTAGGTTAGTTAGGTTTAAGTAGTTCTAAGTCTAGGGGACTGATGACCTCAGGTATCAAGTACCATAGTGCTTAGAGCCATTTGAACCATTTTTTCCTCAGAAAATAAAAGATTGGGAACAGGATTTCTTACAAATTTAGTTCTTCTAGAAGGTTCTACACAATTTTCATAGTCTCCAAAAATTTCGTTTAATTCTATAGTGCTCTGTTAGTTTTACACGACGAGTCTTGAACTCAGGTGTCATTGGAACTGCCAGTAATCACCCTAGCAAATCCAAAAGTTTTGGACTCATTTCATTTTATATGTCACCATATTTCCGGTTGCAGTACCCCTCCAGGGATGCTATGCGTATATTACTCACTTCCTATTTTTTCCCAGTTAATGTGTCAAATGTGTATTAAGTTTTGTTGTAATTGCTTCAGCTATTTTCGAAATCCCGCACCCGTCCGCAATCCTAATGGATTTCTTTCCAGGTACGTGTACTAAGTAGAAATTGCTCCTGGCGTTCAAGACCTCATATGTTGGAGCAAATTCGCTTTTGCCTGTAAAGATATCACATTAGTATTTATTTCGGTATCTTGAACAGGTTTGTGGGACCCTCTGCGTAGATCTAATGTAATTTAACCACAATGTTAATTTAACTGTGAAGTCGTGTCAGCTGTAGTAATATTCGGTACCTCTGTAACATAGAACTTGCAAATCAACATATTAATACTGTCAACACACACACATCCAAAAAAAGTTTTGCATCACCTCGATCTTGAAGGAAGTCATTCACAAGATCTGGGAGATGGGGGCGCGAATTGTCGTCCATGAAGACGAATGCCTCGCTAATATGCTGCTGATATGGTTGCACTGTCGATCTGAGGAAGGCATTCACGTATCGTACAGCCTTTACGGCGCCTTCCATGACCATCTGCGGCGTACGTCGGCTCCACGTAATGCCACCCCAAAACAGCTGGGAACCTTCAGCTTGCTGCAGTCGCTGGACAGTGTGTCTAAGGCGTTCGGCCTGACCGGGTTGCCTCCAAACACGTCTCCAATGATTGTCTGGTGAAGGCATATGCCACAATTATCGGTCAAGAGAACTTGATGCCAATCCTGAGCGCACCATTCGGCATGTTGTTGGGCCCATTTGTACCGCTCTCCATGGTGCCGTTGTTGCAAAGATGGACCTCGCCATGGACGTCGGGAGTGAAGTTGCGCATCATGCAGCCTATTGCGCACAGTTTGAGTCGTAACACTAGGTCCTGTGGCTGCACGAAAAGCATTATTCAACATGGTGGCGTTGCTGTCAGGGTTCCTCCGAGCCATAATCTGTAGGTAGCGGTCATCCATTGCAATAGTAGCCCTTGGGCGGCCTGAGCGAGCCGTGTCATCGACAGTTCCTGTATCTCTCCATGTCCGAACAACATCACATTGGTTCACTCCGAGACGCCTGGACACTTCCCTTGTTGAGAGCCCGTCCTGGCACAAAGTAACAATGCGGACACGATCGAACCGCCGTATTCACCGTCTAGGCATGGTTGAACTACAGACAAAACGAGCCGTGTAGCTCCTTCATGGTGGAATGGCTGGAGCTGATAGGCTGACGGACCCCTTCTATCTAATAGGCGTTGCTCATGCATGTTTGTTTACATCTTTGGGCGAGTTTACTGACATCTCTGAACAGTCAAAGGGACTGTGTCTGCGATACAATATCCACAGTCAACATCTATCTTCAGGAGTTCTCCGAACCGGGGTGATGCAAAAGTTTTTTTGATGTGTGTATATAGTTTGTGATTTTCTCATCTGGACAAATCTCGTAGCTTTTCCTTCTACCGTAATTACACTCTAAGACAAAAGAACGACTCACCGCGTAGAAACTATCCGAATACGAGGTGTGATAACGTATTGGTCTACTTCTGGCCCTTATGCAAGCAGTATTTCTGCTTGGTGTTGACTGATAAAGTTGTTTGACGTCCTCCTCGGAGATAACGTGCCAAATTCTGCCTGACAGTGCGTTAGATCGTCAAAATAGAGCTGGTTGGAGGACCCTGCCCATAATGTTGCAAACGTTCTCAATTGGGGAGACGTTCTGCGACCTTTCTGGTCAATTTAGGGTTTGGTATGCATGAAGACAAACAGTAGAAACTATTGCAGTGTGCCGGCGTGCGTTATCTTGCTGAAACGTAACCTCAGGATGGCTTGCCATGAAGGGCAACAAGAAAACGGGATGTAGAAGATCGTCGACGCATACCGCTGTGCTCCAAGTGAGTCACGGATGACAAGCAAAGGGGAGCTGCTATTAAATGAAATGGAACCCCAGACTGTCGCTTCTGGTTGTCGGGGCCATATGATGGGTGACAGTCAGCTTGGTATCTCACTGCTGACCTGTGAGTCCCTGGACACGTCTCTGGCCTGGAATGGCATTGACTGGAGCAGATAGTCTTCAGTGCTGACCCTGCTTCGAACTTATCTCCAATGAACAGCAAAGATGTGTCTGGAGATGTTCCAGGCAGTGGTTGGTGACGAACCTGTGTTCCGCCATACAGCCCGACAACCAGTAATGATGGTGTATGGTTCAATTTTCTTTTCATAGCCGGAGCTGTTCTATATCATCCGTAGAACACTTACAGAACAGCGGTATGACGAAGATATTCCACACCCCGTTTTCTTGCCCATCATGACAAGCTGACTGTCCTGGGCTTACGTTTCAGCAAGATATTACCCGCCCGCACACGGCGAGAATTCCTAGTGCTTGGCTTCATCTTTGCCAAACCCTAACTTGGCCAGCAAGTTTGCCGGTTCTCTCCCCAATGGAAAACTTTCGAGCATTATGCGCAGGGCCTTCACCCAGCTCGGGATTTTGACGATCTAACGCACCAATTGGACAGAATTTGGCACGACATCCCTCAAGACATCCAACAAGACTATCGATCATGCCAAGCCGTATAACTGCTTGCATAAGGGCCAGAGGTCGACCAACGTGTTATCGGCTTGTTGAATTTGCGAGACTCTCTCTCTTTCATTAATCATCCAGTTTTTCTAACTGTAATCATTTGTGTGTCTGTACAGGTTTTCTTCCCATTCCGATAATTTCTTCGTGGTATGTCGTTTTTTGTCGTAGATGTATTCTTTATATTTGATTATATGTCAAAGTATATTATTGGGTGGGAACATTCATATAAACTGTCCACGAAGTACAATTCATAAGTCGTTAAACACTATATATTTTCGTGTTTCTCTATAAAACGTAATACATCACTGACAGTTATAGAAATTATTTCAGCACTTGTCCAGAACGAGTAAATAACTAAAGCAGAAGTAACCATTTCAAGAGACATGAAAATTTAACGTATAGAGCGAGCCGTGTCGCCACCCGTATTTGGTACGAGCAGAAGATTCACTGTAAAAGCCCTCCGATGACACACACAGGAAATCCCACTGGATCGGTTGTTTGTTTAGCACAGCTATTAGCGCCTGCTGCACCAGTATACGGGGTAACCTGGACTGACTTGAAAAGACCGGCAGCCACTTAAATGAATGCAAATGGCACCCCGTCCTAAACGTGTCTCTCTGGCTGATGCAACTGTGTGTAATTACAATTCTCAAGGCTATGTGAACAACTCACTAGTTGTGTGCTGAGAGAGAGCTATAAAGGTACCTTATTTTTACAATATAGCTAGAAAAATAATTGCGACACTATGGAGGAAATTTCTTTCCTGCACGATTAAGTGCGAAGAAAAAAAAATGCGAAATTGTTACCTGATAAAATTTCCGAACAAATGACTTTCAAATAGTTTTTAATTTACAAAAATATGCCATTGTGATCTTGGCGAAATGTCAAACGTTATAGTCGTAGACTAGAACTGAAGAGTTACGGCTAGAATCACTCACATCTGAAGAATATCTGAGAGTAACAGTTTAGTTGATTATGAAGAGAAACCATCGTATGGGCTCAGTTGTAGGTACAGCAACTGCCAGGCTACCTTTGAGATTGTCTGCTTAAGGTGACGCTGACGCTGACGCTCGAATGACGAGCTGTCCTTGGCTCGAGGTGATGCAGTATAGACATACATATGTCGTTCCTGCAGTTCCTGTAGGGGAGAGAAATATTAATTGACAGTCTAGTCGAATGGTCCTGTCTGGTTTTACCTGAAAAAGAGAAAGACACACTCTGTTGAGGGATTAGTAAAAACTTAATCCCTCAGCAGGTCAGGCCAACGCGTGGTTGGCCTGTGATGTGGTTGTTGGCCCAGTCCACGGATGAGTCGGTTGCGGGAGTGTTCCGTCCTCTCGTAGAACTTCCTGGCGATGGCGCGGAACCTTTCTCGAAGAGGCAGGATTCCGGTGTCCTCGTGGAGTTGGCGCTTCGAAAAGCGCCTCGGAAGATGCATAGCAGTCTTCAGGGCGCGGTTCTGTATCCGTTGCAGAGTCACAATGTGAGCATCTGCGGCTTTCCCCCAGACGACGGCCGCATACTCTAACAGTGGGCGAACCAATGTTAGGTAAAGCGTGATGCCGTGTTGCGGTGGCAATGTCGACTGCGGGTTTAGCAGTGGATACAGGGCGCGGAGGCGTCCAATTGCTCTCCCTTTCACATCACGGATGTGATGCTTCCAGGTGAGCCTGCGGTCTAGGGTAACCCCTAGGTATTTCGCCGTCCCACTCCATGGGATGGGTTCTCCCAGGATTACGAGCGGCGTAAGCCCTGGCGGCAGAAGTCTTCGCCTGGCTCTTTGTGGCGTTGAATTTCAACCGCCACTTTGTTGCCCATGAGCCCAAGGCGTCGCACCCACGTTGGAGGCGGTTTCTCAGCACCTGGGCATTCATGCTGCGCGTGAACAGGGCTGTATCATCAGCATACAGCGCCAGTTCGACTCCTGCCACTTTCGGCGCGTCTGCAGTGTACAGGGAGTACAGCGAGGGGCCGAGAACCGACCCCTGCGGCACCCCTGCTTGTATCTGCCGGTCTGCGGACGTACCGTCGTCAGCCCTCACGTGGAAGGTTCGTTCGGACAGGTACGACCGCAGCAACGTCATGTGAGACGTCGGTATCCCTTGTTCAAAGAGTTTGAACTCGAGACCGTCGTGCCACACCGAGTCAAACGCTCGGGAGACGTCGAGGAACACTGCGCCAAGGAATTCCCTTGTCTCCAGTGCCCTCATGGCCGGTTCTACCACCCGCAACAGCTGGTGGGAATCTGCTTAAGGTATTACACACAGAGCATTTATACGATCCATGCTGGAACACTCTCATGCATGGTAGTAATATCAGGTCGTAAAGGGAAAATCGAGCTTATACAAATAATATCTGCAGTAATAGCAACTGCCTCCTGTGCCCATTGGGAGAGTGCAATAAAAATGCTTAAAATCGCAGCTTGCAAACATTTGAATAAAGATCATAATGTCTCAAAAAATCCTATTTAGAAACTTCCATAAATTGGTTTTAAGGGCTGAGCTGGTGAATTTACTGCAGCACCCTACGTGCCTCAAAACATATTGATTTTTTTCAGGATTCTAACACGCCATATTATTTTCCACCCCATCGAAGCAGGAGAGTGTTTGATGTCCTGGAGGAGCACTTTGGGGACCGCATCCTGGTTCTGGGGTACCCACAGGCCTCGATTGGCCGCCATATTCTCCGGATCTGAACACATGCGACTCCTTTTTGTGGGACTATATTAAACACAAAGTGTACAGCAATAACCCCAAAACCATTGCTGAGCCGAAAACAGCCATTCAGGTCATCGTCAGCGTCGATGCTCTGACACTTCAGAGGGTCATGCAAGATTTCGCTATTCATCTGCGCCACATCATCGCTAATGATGGCAGGTATATCGAACATGTCACAACCTAAATCTGAGTAACTAGTGACGTTTACATGGTGAATAAAGTGTGTGCACGCCATAGTTTGTAACTAATTGATTTTTTTTCATATAGTTCAATACTTTTCACCTTGTACAGTGACTGTTGGTACTCATGGGCCTGAGATCTTTCAGATACAGCGGGTAATGTCGAAGTTGAAATGACCGATGACCACGTGGCGTCCGACACCTTAGTAAGAAAAATTATAAGACTCACTCAACACTGAGTTTAGAACAAATGGAATGAACACTTTGATCGCCTACTTGCTTGTGAGGATCTCGGGGTGGAAATTTGCAAATTTAATCACCGATTTCACAGTGCGACCGTGCTACTTAGTACGCCCTGCGCGGTAGCATAACTTCATGACTGTAAATTCCGTTGTGAAGTGACTAAACTTTAAACGCAAAAATCTAATCCTGACTCACTATCAAACTCCACGTTCCAGCAGAACGAGTGTACCCACCGTCTACTCGGGTCCGGGTGTCGAAAATTCACATATTTCTGTGGACGGTGTGTCTAAGAGTTAGTTCTTGGTGGAGGGGGAGCAACTGACCAATCCTAGGCACCTGTAAAAAAAAGCGTGGCTGCTAAGCCAATCAGAGAGGCTGCAAAAGTGTGGGCGGTCGTCGTTCCTAGGTTGTTTCTGAACAGAGAAAAGATGTAGAAGTTTCTAGAAAGTTCTGTGCTGGATGCTACGGCTCCAGTCAAGGCATTCGATTGTGTAACTGGCGAGAAGACTCGTTTGTGCCGTTGAGACTCGTTCCCCTCAGACAGGCGTAAAGACAACCAACTAACTCTCGCACAGTTACCAGAGAAAGAAAGCGAGGGACTACCTCTAACCTGAAGCTATGTCATCTCAATCAGGTGAATACGTTGGGACTTGGATTATGGAAAGGAATGAGACTGCTGCTCCCAATAACTAAATATAAAATAAACCCAAATGTGCACCTGGGAAAGATAAAATTATGAATGGGGTGCGAAAATAACGAACCCCTGTCAATATGACGTAGCGTAAAAGTAAGTTAAATCATTTTGTTTTAGACAACTCCACTGAAGAATTTCTTCAGAAAAATTCCTAAACTAATTTTTAGGTTACTTTACAATTAACATTAGCGATACAATACAACAATATTCTTTAACATTCAGTCATTTCATTGTATTTATATTCAAATAAAATGTACATCTTTGACTTCTTCAGGCATCCCAGAGACTCCTGTTCTTGAAATCTGAAAGAGTGCAACCACTGTAATGTAATGTAGATGTACTATGGAGCACGTTGTAGCACAGTCGTGAATGTAGCTCTTACAAATATTAAAACGTATTTGTTTTGCTCGAGACTCTTCCTGTATCGAAATTTTACTTTCAGAAAAACTCGAATGTTTATGTAACCTGTTGACACCAACTTGTCGTCATTTCTAGGGCGGCATAGTACCGTCTATTCAAACGCTGACTTCCAGATGGGCGCCTGACCACGAAAGAAGCAAGTTCTCTGTCATTTTCCTGGGTGAGTTCACAAGATTCAAAGCCCCATTTTTCCCCCAAGATCTTTTCTTTTATGTAAACGTTTATGTAACTCCAACTTCTATACTTTACCTTCGTTAGACCACCCCACATGAGCTATACTAAAACTATAACTTATTTGTAGTTGAGTAATCAAAATGGAGACGTAAGTTTAATTATAGTTGCCAGTTTAGTCTGCTATTATGTTTAAAGTAATCCAGAAGCTAATGAGGAAGTGTATACGTGATAATGCAACGCAGGGAAAGAAGATTTCAGATGTACTCTGCTTCCCATTTTGAGACATCGTCATCGTGAAGGACAGCATTTTTAAAGTGATGGCAATCACAGTCTTCTTTTCCCTTAGCGCTGTCGTCGATTTGACAAGTTTCTAAAACTAAAGGCCTCCAGTCACAGTCATCAAGAATTTTCTGACAGGGAGAAAACTTTTACTTGTACTGTAGTCTCATTTTACCCTTTCCCAGCAGACTGCATTTTAGTGGTGTAACTGAAAGAACGAAGCACAGTAATCGCTCAGAGATTGCTCTTCCAGAGTACTTAGAGTGTAGCAAATCAGAGTAATGGATGTGTCAAGCAATTTAGTTTAACAAGCTTTATGTTGAAATGCGTAACTTCCGAACGAAAAATTCGAACCTAAAAACGCTGCATCTACATTTACACAGTTAATTGTTTGGCAAAAGGTAAAAAACTATTTTCGACACATGGCTGGGATGGTACAGCAACCAGTAATATACGATGAAGGAACAAACAGTCTTGGTTGCAGGAATGTACTTATTATCTATTTGCCAATGACGGGTTTCGTCTGATTCAGGCAGCTTGAAATTGGCATACCGAAAAAATTAGATTTTGACACAAGTGATGTGACTGCATTTTGAAACACAGGAGTAACTAGCAAGCAACTGCAACATGACTTACTGAATATTTGGTGGTGGTAGGTACATGTTGATACCGAGCACATTATTTGCTGGGACGTTCTGTGACCTCGGTATCTTATGTACCTAAAACCATTTAATATTGAAGTTGCTTGCTATTAACTCTAGTAAAGCAAAATGGGGTCAAAACAGTTATAATGAAAGTCTGAAGATATCTGAAGCAGGCGAAACGTGTCATTGGTAAATAAAATAGTAAATACGTCCCTGCAACCAAGACTGACTGTTTCTTCATAAATAAAACTACTATCAGAATATTTATGTACCATTCCACTCTCGCGTGGCACATGGAAAAATGAATGTTTAAATCTTTCTGTGCGAGCCGTGGTTTCTCTTATTTTACACTCTAAGAAAAAAAAGTGGTGTACATGTATAGAAAGAGCTTCATAAATTGAACAAGTCAACAAGGCGTTGGTCCATCTTTGGCCCTTATGCAGTCATTTATCGCCTTGGTATTGGTTGATGGAGTTTTTAAGTTATTAGATGTCATTCTGGGGGATATCATACCAAATTTTGTCCGACTGCCGCGCTAGTTAGTCAAAATCCTGAGATGGTTGGAGTGCTCTGCCCATAATGCTGTAAACGTTCTCGACTGGGGAAAGATCTGGCGAACTTGCTGACCAAGGTAGGGTTTGGCAGACACGAAGACAAGCAGTAGAAAGCCTCGCCGTGTGCGGGGTGGCATTATCCTGCTGAAATGGAAGCCCAGGATGACTTGCCGTGAAGGGCAATAACGTGGAGCGTAGATTATCGCCGAAATACCGCTGCGCTGTAAGGCTGACTGGGAGGACATCCAAAGGGGTCTTGCTATGAAAAGAAATGACGCTCCAGACCATCACTCTGGGTTGCTGGGCGGTATGCAGGCGACATTCAGGTTGGTATCCAACTGCTGCCCAGAGCTTCTCCAAACGTATTCTTTCTTTCTTTCTTTCGCTTACGCCATAGTCCCGCTGCGATCGCAGGGCCGGCGTGGTTACAGCGGATTTGGCAATGTTAGTGCTAGGGATGGCCGAATGCCCTTCCTGCCGCCACCCCGTACCCCCCCCCCCCCCCCCATGACGGAATCAGTGTACCCCCAACTGTCTGTGTCTAGTGTAAATCGTGAAATAGTGCGGACGTGTTTCAAATGTCTGCGACGCGTGTAACTGAGGCGGAACGTGGGGACCAGCCCGGTATTCACCTAGCGGGATGTGGAAATCCGCCTAAAAACCACATCCAGGATGGCCGGCACACCGGCCCTCGTCGTTAATCCGCCGGGCGGATTCGATCCGGGACCGGCGCGCCTGCCCGAGTCCGTATCTTCGGCCTGAAACCTCATTAACTTCAGTAGAATTGTCTTCAGTGACGAGTCTCGCTTAGAACTGAGCCTGGATGACAAACGAAGACGTGTCTGGCGTTGCGCCGGACAGCGATGGGATGTCAACCAGAAATCGCCCTCCAACCAGCTCGGGAATTTGACGATCTAACGCGCCATTTGGACAGAATTTGTCACGATATCCCTCAAGACTACATCGAAGAACTCTATCAGTCAATGCCAAGCTGAATAATAGATTGCGTAAGGGCTGCGGTGGTCCAACGCATTATTGACTTCCTCTTTTTTTCTTAATGTGAATTATGAAGCCGCGCGGTTTGAGGCGCCATGGCACGGACTGCGCGCCGCCTCCCGCCGGAGTTTCGAGTCCTCCCTCAGGCATGGGTGTGTGTTTTGTTCTTAGCATAAGTTAGTTTAAGTAGTGTCTAAGTTTAGTTGAAGTAGTGTGTAAGTCTAGGGTCCGATGACTTCAGCAGTTTGATCCCTCAGGAATTCACACACATTTGAACATTTGTATTACGAAGCCAATTTCTTCCTATATAGGGTGGAGTCAACAAAATATTTTCGCATTGGCAGGAGGCAGTTGGTGGTTCAAATTTTGTGAAAAGATCTCGCCGCATTTGAAAGCGCCTTTGTTTTAATGATTGCCACCCCAACTCGCTTATCATACCCGTGATTCTTTACTCCCTGTTTCACTATAATACAAAACGAACTCTTCTTTGAACTTTCTCGATGTTCACCGTCAATTCTATCTGATGAGGATTCCATATGACGCATAAGAGGACGGACAAGCGAAGTTTAGGCAGTCTCTAATAGATCTGTCGCAGCTCCTTAGCGTTCTGCTAATAAAACGCAGTCCTTGGTTCGTCTTTCCCATAACAAATACGGGTACTACGAGGTGGTTGCAATTTAAGTTGTTTGTAAGCCATAGGTACTTAGTTGAATCTAAAAAATTTAAATTTGTGCTGTTTATCGCGTAAACGAAATTTAAATGGACTTTTTTCAGTTCTTATGCGGAAGATGTCACAGGTTCTATTATTTAGGGCCAACTGACACTTATCGCATCATGCAGATATCAGGTACAAATCTTTTTGCAATTCTTTTTTATCTTCCGATGAATTGACTAGGCGGTATACGACAGCATTATCAACGATCTAAGAGGATTGCTCAGATTGTCTCTAAATCGTTTACACACTTTAAGAGCAGTATAGGGCCTACAACACTTCCTCGGACAGGACCAGACATCACTTACGTTTCGCTAGAGGACTTCCGTCAATTACTATAAACTGTGGCCTTTCTTACAAGACCTGTCATGGCAGCTGCAGTGTAACACGTGTTAAGTTCGGCTCGCGAAATTTAGTTGAATTCGAAGGTGTTCTCGCAGGTGGTGTTGTCTAGTACAAGTGGAAATCGTGTAAACAACAGTCTTCTGTGCAGTAGTGCTATTTTTTGTCTGTGCTCCGCCAATATCTGCGAGAAAATGGTAAACAGAAGAGTCAACAGCAGCGCGTCCAGCAGCGGGGAAGCAGCAGGTGCGGCGGGCCTGCTCCTGGCGGAAGGTGCGGCCGCGGCTCCCGGGATAGCGGAGCCGGTCCGCTCTGAGGTAAACTCTGCGCTTCGCGATAAAAACAATCTCGATCTGATAGCAGTCACTATACCAGATACTGTAACGGCAGCGGTATTGGCCAAAATGCGTGAAACTGTTGAGGCCAATATTGCCGAAATTACAGCACTAAAAAAGTCTGTGTCTGAATACGAGAAAAAGGCACGAGAGTTGGAAGTGAAACTATCTGCCGCAACAGACGAGCTAGAACAGTACCAAAGGCGAAATAGTCTACGACTGTTTGGAGTAGCAGAAAATAAGGAAGAAGACACGGACAACCTGCTTATACAGGTCGCGCGTGAAAAATTAGGCGTTGAAGTGACCAAGGCAGACATTGACAGGAGCCACCGGGTGGGACGAAAACTACCAGGTGCTACCAAACCTCGTCCAATAATAATTAAATTTGTGTCGTACCGAAAAAGGGCTGAGATCTTTACCCAGAAGAAGAAGTTAGCAAGGACAGGGCTTGCAATAAGGGAAGATCTGACACACGAACGGCTAAAGATTTTAAACAGTGCCATATCCCATTTCGGTCTTCAGAATGTGTGGACTCAGGATGGCAGAGTAATCATTAAGACAGCAACTGGAAAGAAGACAGTCACAAACATCACAGAACTGAATAATATTAAGTGAAGCTACTCGAGCCAAAAATGCAAACTTAACATCATTTGCAAATTGTAACAGCCCTATACTCAGATATAGTCTTGTAATTGTATTAACTTTTTAATTATACCCATATTTGTACCTTCAACTAATTGTTTTTGTAACTGTATTAAATTTTTACTATTTTTTGTGTCTGTAGCGCTAACCATTGCTTAATTTTAGTTACTGCTAATACTTTTTTCATTTTCTCAGTTTATTCTCTTCCATTCTGTAATAGTTCTATTGCAATTATTAGTCTCTCCTTTAGTCCATTAATCACCCATCTCTTCGGTTTAAATTGTTCATAACAAAAATCACTATCAGTATCACTTTAGCAAATTTCAATCTAATTGTAGCTTCCTACGATAATCACTACCAGTATCACTTTAGTAAATTTCAATTTAATTCTAGCTTCCTACGATAATCTATTAAATATTAAGCTTAGTTCTCTCTGCTGGCAGCATCGGCCTCTTAAATCACTCCCCTTTCCCTTATTTTCACCCTAAGCTGTTTCAAATACGCTAATTACATTTCTCCTCTTACGACATAGGATACACAGTGACACACAGCCGTCACTATTTTGGTCATATTCTCCTTGCACCGAATACCACTAATCCATTTTCTATACTCCTGCAACCTCAGGAAATCTCTTGTAGTCGCCTTTCTTTCGGCACTCGCGCAGTCACAAACAGGGCGTGCAAAATCTCGGACACCCCTGTGTTATGTCACTTGGCGGAAGCACCGACCAGTGCCCCTCGCGGCAGGTAGTGCTTAACAAGGGGACAAACCAGTCTGCCACCCTACTCCAGGCTGCTCAGCGGAACGCGTCAGAGCTTTTAGCAGCTCACTGCAACATCCAGTCTTTACCTGCACATTACGAAGAACTTAGCCTCCTCTTCAACAACTAAACTACCACGTAATCCTCTTATCCGAAACGTGGTTGAAACCACACATATCCTCTGCATCTATTCATCTCCCAGGGTACACATTTCTTAGGGCAGACAGATCAAAAAAGCGAGGTGGCGGGGTCAGCGCGTATATACGAACAGATCTCAAAGCGAAAGTCTTATGTACGTCAAATCCTGCTGAAGAAAAAGAGGCTATATTCATGTTCATTGAAATAAATATACAAAGTCGGAAATTCTTGACTGGCGTCGTGAACAAGCCGCCAAAAAGAAGCTCAATGAGTTCCTTCCAGTCGGAATTACATTCACTTCAGTGTCAATACGAACATGTCATCATAATGGGTGACTTGAACATAGACCTGCTAAGAGACACTCCCTCCGCAGTAAACCTAAGAAGATTGTTTAGTTGCAATAGCATGAACATTCTTCCATTACAACCTACACACCATACGGCGCACAGTCATACTCTTATAGACGTGATCGCAACGAAACAGACTGACAAAGTAAGAGATGTTGGTCAAACATCGGCCCCTGGCCTCTCAGCACATGATGTAATATTCCTGGCCTACTCTGTGCAGCCCCCAAGGATCAAATCGCGTTACATAACTTGTAGGAACATGAAACGTATTGACCTTGACCCTCTAGCAGCCGATTGCTCAGAAATCTCGTGGCATCAAATAATCAGAGAACCTACAATCGACCGCAAAATTAATGAACTTGGTGATAAACTCACTGCCCTCTATGACAAACATGCACCTGTGCGCACAATCCGTGTAAGAAAATCTCCTGCTCCATGGCTGACAGCTGAATTACATCAAATGATGACTAATACGGATGCTGCCCACAGGCGTTTCAAGGCAGATCCGAATCCCGAGCGTTTCGAAGAATATAGAAAGTTACGGAACAGAGTGAAACAATGCATTCGCAATGCTAAAACCAGGCACGCTCGCTCCCTTGTATGCAGCGATCTGACGCCCACGACTCTATGGAAGAATCTCCGTAGCTTGGGGGTCGGAAAGGCAAAATCGGAAAGTATTTTTCATGTGTCAGCTAACGAATTAAGTGAATTCTTCTCTGCACCTCTGAATACCATCACGGCTGATAATTACCGTCCACAAGAATCCCCAAACAGGATAACTAACAACGATACCTTCCATCTAAAACATGTAACAACAAATACGGCAAGAAAAGCAATATAGAGAATCTCTTTTGATGCAATAGGCAACGACAGTATTGGTATAACCATGATTAAGAATGTTGCCAATATCTTAGTACCTGTCTTAACTGACTTATTTAATTTTTCCCTCGTGAACGGAATATACCCCACTGCAAGGAAAAGAAGCATAATTCGACCCATCCCTAAGATCGAAAACCCGCAACTGCCTAGTGATTACCGACCAATTAGCATACTGCCTGCTGTTTCCAAAGTACTTGAATATATTGTTCATGACCAAATCACTGAACACTTGCATGAATTCAGCCTATATGACAAATTTCAATCCGGTTTCCGTAATCATCACAGCACAAACACTGCTCTAATTAAAGTAACTGATGACCTGAAATATGCCATCGACACTCGAAAGGCAACAATATTGACGCTACTGGACTTCAGCAAAGTTTTTGACACTGTTAACTTCGACATATTGCTCAGAAAAATGCAACAGCTTAATTTCTCTGACAGTGCAATGAGATGGTTTGAAAGCTACTTAAAAGACAGACAGCAATGTGTTGTCTGCGCAAATGAAAAATCTTCCTGGAAACATGTTTCTTCGGGAGTGCCACAAGGATCAGTCTTAGGACCACTTTTGTTTTATTTATAGGTCAACGATATTTCGTCGGTTCTGTCCTCCTGTAAATATCATTTCTATGCCGACGACCTACAGCTCTACCTAAGCGTCAGACCTGAAGATGTAAACACTGCGATCGCTCAGATGAATGATGATCTGTCTTCAGTAGTGACATGGGCGAAAAACCTGGGGTTTAAACTAAATGCAAAAAAGACGCAAGTAATCTTAATAGCCCATCAGAAATTAATAAGTTCAGATTTCCGCGAACGACTACCTCCTACTCTGCTCGATGGTACTCCAACACCATATCAGAAAACAGTGAAAAACTTGGGTGTAACTTTGGATGAGCATCTCAACTGGGCGGAGAATACAGTCGCAGTGTGCCGAAAGACGTCTGCTTGTCTCTATGCTCTCAAAAAGTTTCGGAACATATTTCCACAGGACTTGAAACGCCAGCTCGTGCAAGCACTCGTTCTACCGAACCTCCACTATTGTGATGTGATTCAACAAACAAAAGACGGCTAGAGCTAACCATGAATGCCTGTGTGCGTTACACCTGCAACATTCGCCGATATGATTATGTTAGTACTTCATACTCAGAGCTAGGGTGGCTGCGGCCGGACTAATTGCGTGAGTACCACACTTCACCGACTCCTCGTCGCGCAAGCACCCCAGTACCTTGCTTCAGAGATTAAAAACCTGTCATACCATCATAATCGAAACACGAGGTCACTCTTATTTGGTATCCTAACTGTGCCCACTCACAAAACAAAAGCTTTTGCAAACTCCTTCTCAGTTGCCGTTGTCCTCCTCTGGAACAAACTGCCCCTTACCTTGCGGAAAATTCAATCTCCTGCTGCTTTTAAGAAGAAGTTGAAGCATTTCCTACTATCATCCTCATAAAGTTCTCCACAAAATTAATGTACAAGTCCAGTCCTCTCATCTGTCAAAAAGCAAAGCTAGCTTCTCCTATCTTGCTCCTGAGATGCCTTCCTCTTCACCTATCTCTATTAGCCACGCAATCTTCTTTTCCTTCATATTTCCTAAATTATGTTTCATCATGTCTCTCTGTTCTTCTCCTCTCTTCACCATGAGTCTCCCTCATACTCCCTGCTAACAGCACTCCTATCTAAAATCTTTCTCTTCAATAATGTCTAATTATAACAGTACTTATGATCTACGAATATAAACTCTGTATGTATGTATTTTTCCAGGTGTACCTTTATAACTGTTTATTTCACTTTTTGTACTAGATGTAGTTTAACATGCCTACTAAAACATATGAATGTAACATAAGTAGAATGCCTGGTTAGATGTAAGAGAGGGCCTGATGGCCCTAATCTTGCCAGGTTAAATAAACCAATAAATAAATAACGAACCCAGCCGCACAACTGATACGATACTCCATAGGCACGCAGTGTGGTCGGAAGGCGCTTGTAAATAACGCTATCAAAAGCCTACTGGAAATTTAGAAATATGGAATCAACATGAGACTACCTGTCAATAGCAGTCATTTCTTCGTGTGAAGTAATAGACTTAAGCACAGTTGGATAACCACATGTAGGGACTTTCCCGAATAGTAGTCACCTGAGTTAATCACCGCGCTTCCTCCTTATTTAGCTCTTGTGAAGAATTGGTCAGGGCAGAAACAGACTTCAGAAAAAAGTATGATAAAAATGTGTATGTTTACAAACACGGAAAATAATAATAGTGTAAGACTGTACTCCATTGAAACGAGCAGACCGTCATGGTAAACAAGACCTCTCATCGCAGGAAAGAGTTCTAGACTAATAAAGTTACTAGAGCTGATAGCATCATTACACTTCCAGTGAAACAGCAGTGTTAAAACTTCGACATGTCTAGGAATGGAGTCCAGATCAGTTCCCAGCCATATGTGAGGCGAACCCTGGAATGGTTTCTTCGAGAAATTTATTGTCCGTTCTTTTCCTACTCGCTTGTTCACCTAAGCTAAATAAGGATCGCGCTGATTAACTCAAATGACGTCTTCTCGGGGAAGTCCCTTTACACGGTGATGGAGTGGTTCTACGAATATGCTGAATCCAGTTACTTTCTCATCGTTTGAAAACGAGTCAGTGCTCCCACATTGGAGGTGTCCAGGGGATGCTGAATACTAACATGGCCTTCATCTTCCACCAACTCTAATATTTCCTTGCTTTCGATTCTGCTTCAAGTGCTTGATGAAAAACACGACAATGCCACTCTTTGAAGCCAATGCTGTTTCACAGTTATTTATTAATCCGCTATTTATCCAAAACTCCAGAAAAAATTAATGTTATTAAGACCAAAGCTCTCTCTCCGCCATCGCTACTATTTTATATGACAGTTTTAAAGATGCCTGTTACTCAGTAACCGTATACTGTGTACAACATCAGTCTGATGTTGTTCCCAGATGGGCACACGTGGCAAAAGCTAGAACGTTATACACTCCTGGAAATGGAAAAAAGAACACATTGACACCGGTGTGTCAGACCCACCATACTTGCTCCGGACACTGCGAGAGGGCTGTACAAGCAATGATCACATGCACGGCACAGCGGACACACCAGGAACCGCGGTGTTGGCCGTCGAATGGCGCTAGCTGCGCAGCATTTGTGCACCGCCGCCGTCAGTGTCAGCCAGTTTGCTGTGGCATACGGAGCTCCATCGCAGTCTTTAACACTGGTAGCATGCCGCGACAGCGTGGACGTGAGCCTTATGTGCAGTTGACGGACTTTGAGCGAGGGCGTATAGTGGGCGTGCGGGAGGCCGGGTGGACGTACCGCCGAATTGCTCAACACGTGGGGATTGAGGTCTCCACAGTACATCGATGTTGTCGCCAGTGGTCGGCGGAAGGTGCACGTGCCCGTCGACCTGGGACCGGACCGCAGCGACGCACGGATGCACGCCAAGACCGTAGGATCCTACGCAGTGCCGTAGGGGACCGCACCGCCACTTCCCAGCAAATTAGGGACACTGTTGCTCCTGGGGTATCGGCGAGGACCATTCGCAACCGTCTCCATGAAGCTGGGCTACGGTCCCGCACACCGTTAGGCCGTCTTCCGCTCACGCCCCAACATCGTGCAGCCCGCCTCCAGTGGTGTCGCGACAGGCGTGAATGGAGGGACGAATGGAGACGTGTCGTCTTCAGCGATGAGAGTCGCTTCTGCCTTGGTGCCAATGATGGTCGTATGCGTGTTTGGCGCCGTGCAGGTGAGCGCCACAATCAGGACTGCATACGACCAAGGGAACACAGGGCCAACACCCGGCATCATGGTGTGGGGAGCGATCTACACTGGCCGTACACCTCTGGTGATCGTCGAGGGGACACTGAATAGTGCACGGTACATCCAAACCGTCATCGAACCCATCGTTCTACCATTCCTAGACCGGCAAGGGAACTTGCTGTTCCAACAGGACAATGCACCTCCACATGTATCCCGTGCCACCCAACGTGCTCTAGAAGGTGTAAGTCAACTACCCTGGCCAGCAAGATCTCCGGATCTGTCCCCCATTGAGCATGTTTGGGACTGGATGAAGTGTCGTCTCACGCGGTCTGCACGTCCAGCACGAACGCTGGTCTAACTGAGGCGCCAGGTGGAAATGGCATGGCAAGCCTTTCCACGGGACTACATCCAGCATCTCGACCATCGTCTCCATGGGAGAATAGCAGCCTGCATTGCTGGGAAAGGTGGATATACACTGTACTAGTGCCGACATTGTGCATGCTCTGTTGCCTGTGTCTATGTGCCTGTGGTTCTGTCAGTGTGATCATGTGATGTATCTGACCCCAGGAATGTGTCAATAAAGTTTCCCCTTCCTGGGACAATGAATTCACGGTGTTCGTATTTCAATTTCCAGGAGTGTATTTCACTTCTGACTTGATAATAGCTGCTCTAAATTCTGACCATTGCCTTTTAGCAATGTAATTTTACTGTTCATCAAAATTTCGGTGATTAAGACGCCCCTAGCAGATGTCGAAACCTAGATCAATGAACCTACCAGTTATGTGCAATCGGTTGGCTATATAATTCTATGTATTTTATATGAAATAAATACATCACGATGTATTTAGTTCTGTTTATTATTATCTGTTTAACATCTTGTTCATTTTGGAATCTATGTGTGTTTCGGAGCAGAACGTCCATGTTTAGTGTTCCAAAGTTTTCATTTGTGCAATTGTAGAGTTGTATTGTGCGCTGATAAGGAACCCATGTTTGAAAGAGGTCACACTTCTAAGCAGTTAAAAATTCGGCTCAAAATCGTAACCCAACAATGAGAACAGTTTTAAATATCTTTCTGAATTCGTGACAAATGAGATTAATAGTTCGTCCACAATGGGATCCCTTCACAGGGGTATTTTGCACATTGATTATACACAAACTGGTGAACAAAGACAGCAGTCACATTGCTTATATGTTTTTGAGGGCTATCTCACGACGTTTAGGAGGTTTACAGATTGATTATTTTGTCGTTATCACACATTGAAACGCCAAAGCTATTCGTATAGACATGCGTATTCAAATACAGAGATACAGAAACAGGCAGAATATGGCGCTGCGTTCGGTAACGCCTATATAAGACAACAAGTGTCTGGCGCAGTTGTTACATCAGTTACTGCTGCTACAATGGCAGGTTATCAAGATTTAAGCGATGGGATACAGTATCTCCGAAGTAGCGATGAAGTGAGGTTTTCCCGTACGACCTAGTACTGTAAATATAAGAAATCCGGTAAAACATCAAATCTCCGACATCGCTGCGGCCGGATAAAAATCCTGCAAGAACGGGACCAACTACTATTGAAGAGAATCGTTCAACGTGACAGAAGTGCAACCCTTACGCAAATTGTTCCAGATTTCAATGCTGGGCCATCAACAAGTGTCAGCGTGCGAACCATTCAACTTAACATTATGGACGTGGGATTTCGGAGCCAAAGGCCACTCGTATACCCTTTATGATTGCACTACACGAAGATTTATGCCTCGCCTGGGACCGTCAACACAGACATTGGACTGTTGATCACTGGAAACATGTTGCCTGGTCGGACTAATCTCGTTTCAAATTGTATCGAGCGGATGGACGTGTAGTTGTATGGAGACAACGTATGAGTCCATGGATCCTGCATGTCAGCAGAAGACTGTTCAAGCTGGTGGAGGCTCTGTAATGGTGTGGGGCGTGTGAAGCTTGAGTGATATGGGACACCTGATACGTCTAGATACGACTCTGGCAACATCTAGATACAACTCTGACAGGTGACACATATGTAAGCATACTCTCTGACCAGCTGCATGCATTCATGTCCATTGTGCATTCCGACGGACCTGAGCAATTCCAGCAGGCCAGTGAGACAGACCACACGTCCAGAATTGCTACAGAGTGGCTCCAGAAATACCCTTCTGAGTTTAAACACTTGCGCTGGCCACCAAACTCCCCTGGCATGTGCTATATTGAGCATTTCTGGGATGTCATGCACTGTGCTGTTCAGAAGAAATCTCCACCCCCTCGTACTCTTACGGGTTTATGAACAGCCCTCTGGGATTCATGGTGTCAGTTCCATCCAGCACTACTTCAGAGCCCTGTCGGAGGTTCGAATCTTCCCTCAGGCAAGGGTGTGTGTGTGTCGTCCTTAGCGTAAGTTAGTTTAAGTTATATTAAGTAGTGCTAAGCTTAGGGACCGATGACCTCAACCACAAATTTCCAAATTACTACTTCAGACATTAGTCGAGTCCATGCCATGTCGTGTTGCGGCACTTCGGCGTGCCCTATACGAATTAGGCAGATGTACCAGTTTCTCTGGCTCTTCAGTGTATCACAGACACAGAATTTATTACGAAACAGCTGGAAGTAACGAGTGTAATTTTGAGGAAACGTTAATCAACATAACGTTCCTTCATATGTAATTTCGTAGAGATCTGTGTAGATTACGCTCAGAGATAAACAAAAAAAAATCGAGTGGCTAACATACATAAGCAATTCGGATACTCCTTCGCTAGGACACAGCAGATCTCTCAAAGCAAAATTTGTTGAATGTTGAGAATATGATGGGTATGGAATCCAATGAAACGTTATCTAAGAGCAATCGACGAGTTTGTTTTAACCTTTCTGTTCATTTTTCACTTTTTCTGTTTACTATCCAAAGCCGCCTATCGAAAGCCGCAATATGGTGTTAGGAATTTAAATCTGTGTACCGCTCAGATGGCTCTTCCTTCGTCTGAGGTCGCATTATTTCTAATACCGTAATAATTGCATTGTGGAATCTCTTAATCCGTATCAGAAGTCTCGTGCGTCCTTTCTCCATGAAGCAATTTCAAAAATACGTTTCCTTGAAAAATTGGTCCTATTTTATTTTAGATACTTGCAATAAAATTCAGTGGACCACATTTCGAACAGTCACACGGAAAGTGGGCCGCATTCCATATTCGGCTTTAGCGCACACGCTTTCATGGATATTCCAGTTCGTCTCGAATACAGAGAAATCTGCGCCTTCATCATGCATACTCACTTAACTACTCCGAACTCATTTCCTTAACGACACAAAATCTTCAAATGTAAGTGGTAAGCCCCTTGACACCTACGTCGGGCATCTTTTTTCTCTCGCACGTGCATCAGCCATCGATGTCATAAGAATAACCGCGTTTCTGACACACGGCATTCAAGTAACATCTGTTACCATAACATCATACTAACATGTTTTTCTGTCCAACATGAAAAGATATTCAACTTCCTGGAAGATTAAAACTGTTTCGCAGGAGAACTTCTGTGCAGTCTGGATGGTAGAAGACGAGGTATTGGCGGAAGTAAAGCTATAAGCAAGGGTCGTGAGTCGTGCTTGGGTAGCTCAGTTGGTAGAGCACTTGCCCGAAAAAGGTAAAAGTCCGTAACTCCAGTCTCGGTCCGTTACGCAGCCTTAAACTTCCAGGAAGTTTCGTATCAGCTCACACTCGGCTGCAGAGTGAAAACCTCATTCCAAAGATAATACTGATCCAAAGTTTCCAAAATATCGACAGCTGCAACAAAGCAGATCCAAATAGAGGAAAACAAAATGGAAATAATTGCCATTTATGTTACACAAATCCCACCAATTTAGTGTTTCCGACATTGCTGAAGGTTTTGTAGACTCAACAATATGCACGAAAGCTTCAAAGATGGTACAAATGGTTCTGAGCACTATGGGACTTAAATGCTGTGGTTATCAGTCCCCTAGAACTTAGAACTACTTAAACCTAACCAACGTAAGGACATCACACACATCCATGCCCGAGGCAGGATTCGAACCTGCGCCCGTAGCAGTCGCGCAGTTGCGGACTGAGCGCCTAGAACCGCTAGACCACCAGGGCCGGCGCGTCAAAGATCCCCGAAAGGTTCAAGTGATCTTATTTCATACACATATGTTTTTCCGTAAATGTCTCCCAGGCTGCGAAAAAGTTATTTAATTAGTTAAGAAAGACAATAATAGAATGCAGAAATCCGAAGACAAGTGCTAGATATCAAAACTGATAACTTTAGTGCATACCTCAAGACGGGGTTGATACGAGAGTGGTAGAACCTTCTGTTAACCATGTGTCCACCAGATGCTTCTTCGTCCATCGGACAGCATGATTCACCAGCTGTAAATGACATGGAAGTGATTTCTGACACCTACACATGGCCTGGCAGGAAATACAATTTTGGCTGGACTGCTTTTCCTACGAGCGGTTTCCCTATATCGCCAGTGGCGAACGACACTTTGATTGCTTTGAGAAGAACACTTCCCTTATCATGAAATTTTCTCGGGTGATCAGCCGATTGGTGGCGTCGTCTCGTCGCGACGCTTCGATGAGTTCCGTACTCATCTTCAGGTGAAGATGATGGGCTGATCACCCGAGAAGATTTCACTATTGGAATACGCCAAGAAAGCCTGCAATCATATATACTTTCCCTGTCCTTAACCAAGATCCGCTTTCTTTAAAAAGTCGTCGTCAACAGGAGGTTAAATCCTGACTTTCCAACTTGCGCTTTTTTTTCTTTTTTGCGTTTCTTAGTACAAAATAAACGCGCCACCGAGATCCTAGAAGATTGTTTCGAATGGATTAGATAGGAATTTCGATGTGAACATGAGGCTCGTAATATTTTAGATGAGTATTATTTATACACTGAAGAGTCAAAGAAACTGGTACACCTGCCTAATATCGTGTAGGCTCAACAAGAGCACGCAGAAGTGCCGCAACACGATGTGACATGGACTCGACTAATGTCTGAAGTGGTGCTGGATGGAACTGGCCCCATGAATCCTACAGGGCACTCCATAAATCCGCAAGAGTACGAGAAGGTGAAGATCTCTTTTGAACACCACATTGCAAGGCATCCCAGATGTACTCAATAATTTTCATGTCTGGGGAGTATGGTGACCAGCGGAAGTATTTAAACTCAGAATAGTGTCCCTGGGGCTACTCTGTAGCAATTTAGGACTGTGAAGTAGCGCATTGTCCTGCTGGAATTGTCCAAGTCCAACGGAATGCACACTGAACATGAACAGATGCAGGAGATCAGAAAGGATGCTTACGTACGTGTCACCCGTCGGAGTCGTATTTACTCGTATCAGGTATCCCATATCACTCCATCACCATTACAGAGCCTCCATCACCTTGAAAAGTCCCCTGCTGACATGGGTCCATGGACGCATAAGTTGTCTCCGCACCCGTACACTTCCATCCGCTCGCTACAATATGAAACGAGCCTCGTCAGACCAGGCAATATGTTTCCAGTCATCAATAGTCCAATGTCGGTCTTGACGGGCCCAGGCGAGGCATAAAACTTTGTGTCGCACAGTCGACAATGGTACACGAGTGGGTCTTCGGCTCCGAAAGCCAATATCGATGATGTTTCGTTGAATGGTTCGCACGCTGACACACTGTTGACGGCCCACCATTGAAATTTGCAGCAATTTGCGGCAACGATTCTCTTTAGTCGTCGTTTGTCCCGTTCTTGCAGGCTCTTCTTAGTGCCGCAGCGATATCGGAGATTTGACGTTTTACAGGATTCCTGATATACACGGTACACTCGTGAAATGGTCGTTCGTGAAAGTCCCCACTTCATCGCTACCTCGGAGATGCTGTATCCCATCGCTCGTGCGCCGACTGTAACACCACGTTCCAACTCGTTTAAATCTTGGTAACCTGCCATTGTAACAGCAGTAACTGATACAACAACTGCGTCATACACTTGTTGTCTTATAGAGGCGTACCCGACCCCAGCGCCGAATTCTGTTTCCATACCTCTGTATTTGAATACGCTTGCCTATACCAGTTTCTTCGGCTTTTCAGTGTAGCATCGTAAAATAGTTGTACCCGGGTAGTACTCTCTTTCAGTACGCTAAAATATTCTCTTTTGCCAGGGACATCTAATTGAAGTGACGAAATCCTTGTAGACACTATGTCTGTTGCTACGTAGCAACCAAGAAATCAGTGTTTGGTATATTTACGTCTTAAGTTGATTGTGCAACGTGTATCTGAGGAGAAAATGACGTTCGAGACCTAAATGGGTTTCGTAAGCGCCTGAAAACACTTCGGCTGGATGCTGGACCACATAATTGGTCATTAACCTGGCACGCATATCAGATGTCTATCTCGCTCAGCTGCCTGACACAACAGCAGTCGCTGAACGACGTGACGCAATCGTTACGACACTCGTCTAGCAGTCAGGAGCAGACGCAATCCATACATCAAGACTGTTCTTTCGCTAAAACGCTTAGAGTCAGCATAAAGACGATTTCGCCGAGAGGACTGCAGCCCATTTGTGCCTCCTTTCTTTGTACATTCTAACAGACCTGATATCAATGGGACTTTGATCTAACACGTAACACTTACCTGTCCGTTTAGATATGTAACGCAAGAAAAACTGTTTTTAATAGATTAAGAATAATTAGGCGTCGTAATAGTCATGCGAAATACGTCATTAGCAAAACATTTATCTGGGTTGTATCCTGGTCTATCGATGTGGTCGATTTAAAATCGATCTGTTACATCTTTTGTACACAACAAACTCCTTGGCCATAATGAAATCTGTCTACTGACATCAATGATTATACATTATTAAATATAAGAACTTAATGTAAAATAAACAGCAAAATCTTGTTTAATTAGAATAATGTACAAAGAAACTGGTATAAGCATGCGTATTCAAATACAGAGACATACCGGTAGATCAAAAAGTCAGTGTAAATTTGAAAACTGAATAAATCACCGAATAATGTAGATAGAGAGGTACAAATTGACACACATGCTTGGAATGACATGGGGTTTTATTAGAACCAAAAAAATACAAAAGTTCAAAAAATGTCCAAAAGATGCCGCTTCATCTGATCAGAATAATGTTGTGAGCAGCACTGTAAAGCATGTCCGGAGTTATGGTGAGGCATTGGCGTCGGATGTTGTCTCTCAGCATCCCTAGAGATGTAGGTCGATCACGATACACTTGCGACTTCAGGTAACCCCAAAGCCAATAATCGCACGGATTGAGGTCTGGGGACCTGAGAGGCCAAGCATGACGAAAGTGGCGGCTGAGCACACGATCATCACCAAACGACGCGCGCAAGAGATCTTTCACGCGTCTAGCAATATGGGGTGTTTTTTTCTTGGTTCTAATAAAACCCCATGTCATTCCAAGCATGTGTGTCAATTTTTACCTCTCAATCTACACTATTCCGTGATTTATTAAGTTTTCAAATTTATACTTACGTTTTGATCACCCGATATAAATAGGCAGCATACGGCGCTGTGGTCGGCAACCCCTGCATAAGACTATAGGTATCTGGCGCAGTTGTTAGATCGGCTACTGCTGTCACAGTGGTAGGTTGCCAGGATTTAAGTTAAGTTCGAGCATGGGGTTGTATCGGCGCACGAGCGATGGGACTCCCATCTCCGAGGTAGCGATGAAGTGGGGATTTTCCCGTATGGACATTTCACGAGGGTACCGTGAATATCAGGAATCCGGTAAAACATCAAATCTCTGACATCGCTGTGGCCGGAAAAAGATCCTGCAAGAATGGGACCAACGACGACTAAAGAGAATCGTTCAGCGAGACAGAAGTACAACCCTTCCGCAAATTGCTTCAGATTTCAGTGCTGGGCTGTCATCAAGTGTCAGCGTGAGGACCATTCAACGAAACATCATCGATATGGGATTTCCAAGCCAAAGGCCCATTCGTGTACCCTTGATGACTGCACGACACGAAGATTTACGCCTCGCCTGGGTCCGTCAACACCAACATTGGATTGTTGATCGCTGTTGCCTGGTCGGACGAGTCTCGTTTCAAATTGCATCGAGCAGATGGACGTATACGGGTATGGAGACAACGTGGACGCTGCATGTAGGCAGGGGACTTTTCAAGCTGGTGGAGGCTCTGTAATGGTGTGGGGCGTGTCCAGCTTGAGTGATATGGGGCACCTGATACGTCTAGATTCGACTGTGACAACGTCTAGATACGACTCTGACAGGTGACACATACGGAAGCATACTCTCTGACCACCTGTATCCGTTCATGTCCATTGTGCATTCCGACGGACTTGGACAATTCCAGCAAGACACTGCGGCACCCCACAGGTCCAAAATTGCTACAGAG